>NC_041384.1:392587910-392612597 GCF_002162155.2 Triticum dicoccoides
CCTTCCTGGTTGCTTTCTTGACGTAGGGTCCTAGTCCTCTAGATCACGTTCGTTCCAAAAATCACGTTCCCATAGGTTTCATTCCGTTTGGACCCCGTTTGATATTCCTTTTCTGCGAAACTCTGAAATAGGCAAAAAAATAGCAATTCTGGGCTGGGCCTCCGGTTAATAGTTTAGTCCCAAAAATAATATAGAAGTGTATAATAAAGCCCAATAATGTCCAAAACAGAATATAATATAGCATGGAACAATAAAAAATTATAGATACGTTGGAGACGTATCAAGACGCGCCTAGCACCGCCCACGTAGGCCACCATCGCGAACTGAAGTCGCCGCTCCAAATCTTCCATCCCGTGCGTGCGATGAATCACGCAAAGCTCGGACGGGAGAAGCTCCTTGTGGCGCGTAGACTCCAGGCGAAGGTTGGGGAGACAGGGCCATGCCATGCTCGCACTCGCCCGCTCCCGGGCCGCCGGTGGAGGTGGTGGCACCTGAGGGAACCCCGCGCCTGAGCCAGCGCTACGAGAGTGCGCCACAGCGCCACACCTCGCCACCTTAACCAGCGTGGCCCTCCTCAGCTCATCCTTAGGAGACGGACTGCGAGGCCTCTTGCAGTCTCTAGATTCATGGCCAGACAGCCCGCAACGAAGACAGACCACCAAGTTTGTGTAGTCGGCCTTGCGATGCCCCTCCTCGAAGCACTTGAAGCAGAGCCCATCCATCTCTAGGGAAACCTCCCGACGCTGCTGCTGCCTGACAGACAGATCTAGGGCTTTCCCCCTTGCTTCACGCCGGAGCCGCCAAAGCTCCTTCTTGGACGGCCGTGGCTGAACCCAGTTGGCCTTGACCGACGGAGCCGGGGCCGCCCTCGAGTCCACCGCCTGCTCGAGACCCGCCAACTCTCCAGACCCCTCCGAGAGGCCGAGGCCCGAGACGATGGGGTGCTCCCCGCTCGGCCTGAAGGAGGAGTTCACCGATCTGGGGCTAGATGCCATGGCTGATGGAGCACGCGGAGGAGAAGACGGGCGAGCGCTGAGGAAGTCGCACGGGAGATGGGTGGGCGCCGAGGTCAAAGCGACCGGTGGCAGGGGGTGGACGCCGGCACCGGAGTGGCGCACTGTAGGGAGGAGCAGGTTCACAGGAGCTTCGGTTTTCGTTTCTGTTCTTTTGATTGCTAGTATATGGTCCACTATCCAAAGCAGATATGTGGCTCTAATGTTTTTTTGACCCGCAAACTATAGAAAAATTGTTTATGGTATATTTTCATTAATTATATAAAAATATGGTACAAGGAGGGAGAAGAAAAAGGAAAGAAAAAAGAGCAAGGAGAAAAAATAGCCATCAGCCAATGCGAGCTCTGGCTATGGTACACACGATTAAGAACTAAAATTTACTTGATACCCATTGATTGAAGGCATCGACTAGCTTCTCTTTTATTTTGAATAGGAACAATTTCAACTCCTGCTTTAGCAAATACTTCCAGGCTTGAATGGTAGGTTGTTGACCTCTAAAAACTTTGCCATTTCTTTGGATCCAGATATTCCAGCAACCAAGGATTATAATTTCTTTGTTGATATGGCTCTAATGATCGATCTCCATACATAATAGAGTACAATGTGTATGACCTGTACACATTTACATACATATACATTACATCAGTGAGACTTAAATTGGTTGCTTGTCTCTATTAGCCTCTCGGTAGTGTATAGTATAATAAATTTGTGTTATAATGCATAATGTGATCTTAATTACACATTTTTATACACAGTATCATAGAAGTGGCAGAGACTGTCTGATATGTCAGGTGACTTTATGTCGCTGACATGTGTGCTTGCTTTTTCGTCGGCATACATGTTAACATGTTAGCTACTATAAAGGCAATCTCTTTCCTCCTCCACAAGAAATGCTCTTCTCCTCTCGTCGGTGGATCTAGGCCATGGAGGTGCAGAGGATCTCGGCCCCCCGCCAGCAGGAGGGACCCCGTTCTCGTTCTTGTCAGATTCAGCGTCTTGGTTGGGGATGTGTGGCGGCGGCGATGTCCCTTAGTAGGAATATTGTCTCCAACATTCTATCCCCGTCCCAATGATGCATCTAGCATCGTTGGAGAGCATGTGGAGGTTTGTCTCCGTCGGATCTCGTGGGATTAGGTCGGTGCTGGTCCTCGGTGGATCTGTTTGGCTCCGGTCTTCGTTCGTCTTCATTTGGGTGTTTACATGTTTGATCCTTCTGATCTACAGCTTTCTTCATCGGCGATGGTTGTTGCTCTGGTGCGCTAGTCCTGTAGGGCCTTAGCACGATGACTTTCCGACTATCTACTACAAAAGGTTTGCCTGGCTCTGGTGAGGGAGGGGCGATGATGGCAGCGCGCCTTCGGTTTGCTCTAGTGCTTGTAGTTGTCACTAGGTGGTCCACGAACATCATTGTAATTTTTATTACCTCTGTTGTTTTTTGTACTGCCATGATTGAAGATGAATAGATTGGAAGTTTCTTGCAAAAAAAGCTACTATAAAGGCAAATGGTGTACATGAGAGAATCCACAACCAATACGGGTGTGTTTGGTTGCTTGCATTAGGCCCATCCAGGTCCATCCGAGAAGAAAATGGATGTTTGGTTGCCTGGCCCGCATGAACCTTAAAGCACTCCTCAGCTGGGCCCGCTAGGAATGACCGAATCGAGAGTTTCCAGCGAGCCAGCCTCAAGCGATGCAGGGAAGGAGAATGCGACGTTGACCTCTACGTGCACGGAGATGGAGGGAGCTCGCCCGTGTCTCTGAAAAGCAGCGGCACGAATTCACGTCACCGCCCGCCGATTCGGTCGCCTTATATAGCCAGGGGACCACAACGAAAAAACTCCCGCCACTATTCCCCCTCCTCAAGCTTTCCCTCCAGCGCGGATCCCCATCGACGATGAGGTAAGCGGCACAGCTACTGCGGCCACTGGTTGACGGCGGCGGTGAATCGATTCCTCTTCTCCGACGTGTTCATTGCCTCCACCACAGATGCTCCGATGCCGTCTGTGAGTTCAATCACCCCGTCCTCTCTACTAGTTCTAACTAGATCTGTCGGCATGTGGTAGGGTTAGATGTCCTGATCCGTGTGAGTGTGATGGTCTAGTAGCTAGTTGTGATGGGTTTGAAGCATGTAGGAGTTGTTTCCATGCCGACAAGGATTGATAGCTAGAGGTCATGGATGGATTGGTGGTATGCTTGATGTGTGGTATGTAGTGTGCAAGTATTTGGTAGTGCTGTGTTGAACTAGATCATATGTAGTGTTCGTTCATACTGTCCATGTTTACTGGTAGTTCCTACCATCGATGTGTAGTGTGTTCTTGTCCTGATGATGCCTACGTTTGTAGGAGATGAGAATGCAAGAGTTTAGTCAGGCCATCATCCTGTCCCAGAGCCAGTCCCCGATGTCCTACGTCGAGGAATCCTAGCCTCCCGTTGACGAGATGCCTCCTGATTCAGACGTTTAGAGGTGCCGGCTACGGTTCCTCCATTTGTGCCGGCTCAACCCAATGTTGCAGCTCATGCCGCTGCACAAACGATAACCTCAAAGGCAAAGAAGGATGGTAGGGGGAACATCATGAAGTGCCAGTCGTTCCTGTCGACTTTCGTGCTTAACAAGATGCGTGAGATCATAACTAGTGGGGTGAGGACTGACAAGGGCTTCAAGGGGGTGCACTTGAACGCTATTGCAAAGCAGGTGTTCGAGTTTTGTGGACAAGAGGTAAGCTCAACCCAGGTCTACAACCACCTCAGGAAGTGGAGAGCAAGGTAGATCACCGCATCCAAGCTTAGAGACCTGAGCGGTGCTTCATGGGATGAGGACACCTAATCAATCCTTTTGGAGGCAAAGCACTACCAAGGCCAAATCACGGTTAGCTCACAAACCATGCCATTCTAACTAAACAGTTGTTTAAGCCTATGAACCATTGCCATTATAACTAACCACTCTGCCCTGTTTCTTTCTTAGGCTCACCCCAAGGATGCAGAATTCCTCAACACACCCATCCAGAACAACCACTAGATGCAGCAGTTCTTCTCCTTCGGCCTGGCAACTGGCAAGCATGCACCGGGCTCCAGTTAGCCGTTGGGCTCACCTATGCCCAAGTATCTAGACACCCTGGAGTCAGACACCATCAACGTTGATGGTCCTGACAAGGACGGTGAACACATTTTGGTGCTTGATAGGAAGAGGCAGAGGGGAGCCTTGATGGAGGACGAGCTGACCATCTTCAACAACATGACTTAGGCAGTGAAGGAGGTGGACATCACCATCCGGGAGAGCAAGCTAGTCGATGTCCACCCTGACCTCTACTACACCGTCACGGACCAAGGTGGCTTCAGCTTAGAGGCTCACATGGCGGATCTAAGCCACCCGCCGGACAACAAAGCCCACGGTGTTGGGTTTGTTGCCATGGGAGACATCCACATGGTGATCTGGCTAAGGACCTGGCTGGGCAAGCACTACTACTGAAGGAAATATGCCCTAGAGGCAATAATAGAGTTGTTATTTATATTTCCTTATATCATGATAAATGTTTATTATTCATGCTAGAATTGTATTAACCGGAAACTTAGTACATGTGTGAATACATAGACAAACAGAGTGTCACTAGTTTGACTCTACTTGACTAGCTCCTTAAATCAATGATGGTTATGTTTCCTAACCATAGACATGAGTTGTCATTTGATTAATGGGGTCACATCATTAAAGAATGATGTGATTGACTTGACCCATCCGTTAGCTTAGCACGATGATCATTTAGTTTGTTGCTATTGCTTTCTCCATAACTATACATGTTCCTATGACTATGAGATCATGCAACTCACGAATACCGGAGGAACACTTTGTGTGCTAAAACATCACAACGTAACTGGGTGATTATAAAGGTGCTCTACAGGTGTCTCCGATGGTGTTTGTTGAGTTGGCATGTGAGGGAGTCCTGGATTAGGGGGTCTCTGGACAGCCGGACTATATCCTTTGGCCGGACTGTTAGACTATGAAGATACAAGATTGAAGACTTCGTCTCGTGTCCGGATGGGACTCTACTTGGCGTGGAAGGCAAGCTAGGCAATACGGATATGGATATTCCCTCCTTTGTAACCGACCTTGTGTAACCCTAACCCTCTTTGGTGTCTATATAAACCGGAGGGTTTTAGTCCGTAGGACAACAACAATCATACCATAGGCTAGCTTCTAGGGTTTAGCCTCTATGATCTCATGGTAGATCAACTCTTGTAATACTCATATCATTAAGAATAAATCAAGCAGGACGTAGGGTTTTACCTCCATCAAGAGGGCCCAAACCTGGGTAAAACATCATGTTCCCTGCCTCCTGTTACCATCCGCCTTAGACGCACAGTTCGGGACCCCCTACCCGAGATCCGCCGGTTTTGACACCGACATTGGTGCTTTCATTGAGAGTTCCTCTGTGTCGTCATCATCAGGCTTGATGGCTCCTTCGATCATCGTTAGCGATGCAATCCAGGGTGAGACTTTTCTCCCTGGACAGATTTTTGTATTCGGCGGCTTTGCACTGCGGGCCAATTCGCTTGGCCATCTGGAGCAGATTGAAAGCTACGCCCCTGGCCATGAGGTTAGGTTTGGAAGCCTAAACTACACGGCCGATATCCGCGGAGACTTGATCTTCGACAGATTCGAGCCCCTGCCGAGTGTGTGGCGCTGTCACGATGGGCATGATTTAGCTCTGCCACCGAACAGTGTACTGGAGACCGCACCTACAGCCACTCTGACCTTTAATTCGCAGCCAACTGCGCCACCCAAGGGCGGGTGGTTAGACCCCGCCGCGGAGGCAGCAGCCTCACCGGAGATCGAACCGAACACCAACCTTATCCTTCGCGAGGCCCGTGACTCCCCATCGCCGGACTCTCCTCCGGACTCTGGACCATCCGCGCCCCTGCCAATCGAATCCGATTGGGCGCCGATCATGCAGTTCACTGCCGCAGATATCTTTCAGCACTCGCCCTTCGGCGACATACTGAATTCACTAAGGTCTCTCTCTTTGTCAGGAGAGTCCTGACCGGATTATGACCGGCAGGATTGGGATGCGGACGATGAAGAAATTCGACGCCCACCCACCACCCACTTCATAGCCACTATCGATGACTTGACCGACATGCTCGACTTCGACTCCGAAGACATCGACAGTATGGACGACGATGTAGGAGACGAACAGGAACCAGCGCCTATAGGGCACTGGAAAGCCACCTCGTCGTATGACATATATACGGTGGACACACCCAAAGAAGCCAATGGCGACGGAACAACGGAGGATGACCCCTCCAAGAAGCAACCTAAGCGTCGGCGTCAGCGGCGCCGCTCTAAGTCCCGCCAAAGCAAAAACGGTGATTCCGGCACAGGAGATAATAACACCCCGGACAGTGCCGAAGACAACCCCCTCCAGCAAGATTCAGCACAGGAGGATGAAGAAGCCAGCCCTCATGAGAGAGCAGCAGATAGAGAGGAAGAGGATGATAATTACATGCCTCCCTCCAAAGACGAGGCAAGCCTCGACGATGACGAATTCGTCGTGCCAGAGGATCCCGTCGAACAAGAGCGCTTCAAGCGCCGGCTTATAGCCACGGAAAATAGCCTTAAGAAAAAGCAGCAGCAGCTTCAAGCTGATCAAGATCTGCTAGCTGACAGATTGACTGAAGTCCTGGCGGCCGAGGAATATAAACTCGAACGCCCCTCCAAGAGTTACCCAAAATGCAGGTTGCTACCCCGACTGGAGGAAGAAGCGTGTGACGCGGCTGATTGGCCACCTCGTGGCCGCGATAGAGATACATTCCAGCCAAAAGCTCAGCCTGCACCCCGACGCCATTCAAATAAAAAGGCATGGGGAAACACGCCAGACCTGCGAGACGTATTGGAGAACAAAGAAAAACATGCAAGATCGATCTATGGATCACGAGGGCGCGCCACTATGCGAGGCGATAAACGTCACACCGGATACAGTAAAAGTAAATCCGGTCGGGCCGAACACAGCGGGCAAGACTCATTGGAGCTGCGTCGCGATATAGCCTATTACAGAGGTGCCGCACACCCCTTATGCTTCACACACGAAGTAATGGATCATCAAATCCCAGAGGGTTTCAAACCCGTAAATATAGAATCATACGACGGCACAACATATCCTGCGGTATGGATCAAGGATTTCCTCCTGCATATCCACATGGCACGCGGTGATGATCTACACGCCATTAAATATCTCCCACTCAAACTCAAAGGACCAGCTCGGCATTGGCTCAATAGCTTTTCAGCAGAGTCCATTGGTTGTTGGGAGGATCTGGAAGCCGCATTCCTCGACAACTTTCAGGGCACTTATGTGCGACCACCAGATGCCGATGACTTGAGCCACATAATTCAGTAGGCAGAGGAATTGGCCAGGCAATTCTGGACATGGTTCCTAACAAAGAAAAATCAAATCATTGACTGTCCGGATGCTGAGGCTCTAGCAGCTTTCAAGCACAACATCCGCGACGAGTGGCTAGCCCGGCACCTTGGTCAGGAAAAGCCGAAATCTATGGCAGCCCTCACGACACTCATGACCCGCTTTTGTGCGGGAGAAGACAACTGGCTGGCTCGCAGTAACAACATATCAAAGAACCATGGTACTTCGGATACCAAGGACGGCAGTAGCAGGTCACGTCGCAACAAACATAAGCGCCGCATTAACAGCGACAATACTGAGGATACGGCAGTCAATGCCGGATTCAAGGGCTCTAAACCCGGTCAGCGGAAAAAGCCATTCAAAAGAAGCATTCCGGGACCGTCCAATTTGGACCGTATACTCGATCGCTCATGTCAAATACACGATACTCCCGACAAGCCAGCCAACCACACCAATAGGGATTGTTGGGTGTTCAAGCAGGCCGACAATTTAATTGCCGAAAACAAAGATAAGGGGCCACATAGCGATGACGAGGAGGAGCCCCGGCAGCCGAATACCGAAGGACAGAAGAGGTTCCCCGCACAAGTGCGGACGGTGAACATGATATACGCAACCCACATCCCCAAGAGGGAGCGGAAGCGTGCGCTCAGGGACGTATATGCGTTGGAGCCAGTCGCCCCAAAGTTCAACCCATGGTCCTCCTGTCTGATCACCTTCGATCGCAGGGACCACCCCACTAGTATCCGTCATGGCGGATTCGCCGCACTAGTCCTAGACCCAATCATTGACGGATTTCACGTCACTCGAGTCCTTATGGATGGCGGCAGCAGCCTGAACCTGCTTTACCAGGACACAGTGCGCAAAATGGGTATAGACCCCTCAAGGATCAAACCCACAAAAACAACCTTTAAAGGCGTCATACCAGGTGTAGAGGCCTATTGCACAGGCTCAGTCACACTGGAAGTGGTCTTCGGATCCCCGGATAACTTCCGAAGTGAAGAGTTAATTTTGATATAGTCCCGTTCGACAGTGGTTATCATGTAGTGCTCGGGCGAACCGCATTGGCGAGATTCAATGCAGTACCGCATTATGCATACCTCAAGCTCAAGATGCCAGGACCTCAGGGGGTCATTACAGTTAATGGAAACACAGAGCACTCTCTCCGAACGGAGGAGCACACTGCGGCCCTCGCAGCAGAAGCGCAAAGCAGCCTCTTAAGGCAATCCACTAGTTCGGTGTTTAAGGACCCGAACACCTTCAAGCGCGCCTGGAGTAATCGGCAACAGGACCGCTTGGCACGTTCCGAGCTCGCATAGCAATGCGGCCCCCACCCCGGCCCAAGCCAAATGGTGAAACTCGTGCCACGCGTACATAATTACGCACTAAAAATACCATGGGCACAGGTAGGGAGGGGGCACGACTACGGCATGCCCCAAGATGCGGCTTAAACCGCATTAGGGGCTTCCCGCTTTGTTATTTTTCTCTCTTCCAGGACATTAATCTCTGGAAACCTGGTCCGGCAGCATGATTGCAAAACACATGATGCAGCACCCAAGGAGGCAGAAAGCTACATCACACCACGTAACTCCCAGGTGGATTATGATAACGAGTGACATACTTGCTTTAATATTATTCCTAAGCTTGCCTTTGGAGGGGACATAGTCCTACTTTTTGCTTATTGCACTGCATGTATCATTCTGCTTCAACGCACCTTTTTGAATAAACAATGCATATCATTAAGACTATTATTGCATTCTTCTTTTTTTATATATGTATGTTCATTCATGACATCCAGCACCCGTACACTCTGGTATGGCCAATACACCAGGGGCTTAAGTACCCCACAATATGGTGTGAGAAGTCCGAACACTTTCACAAGTGCGGCACCCCGAACTTATAGCATTATATGCATCAGCTCCGAATCATGTCTTTGGTCAATAGTTGGGTTTGCCTGGCTCCCATGTTTTGGTACCTTACGTTCCGCTATATCGGCTAAGGTAGCACTGGGAGAACTACTGCGATTGTGCCCCGGTTCTGCTGGGCTAAGCACCTCAGTAGAGAAAGCTAAGACAGACTGTCATGATAAGGCGAGAAACTGGTCGCTGTTCGAGAGGTTTTCGAGTCCTTAAAGACTTATGCCGCTTAGAGCGAGGAGTCGGCCCTGTCCGGCTTAAGGCGTGTATCGCGCCCCAGATTCGGCCTTTCGAATACTAGGGGCTTCGCCGAAATTTAAAACTATAGAATTCTATGGCTAAGCGAGAGTGATAAAGTAGTATTAGTCCGATTGCCTTGTTCGTTGTGCCGAGCACCTCCCTCGAAGGACCCAAAAATGGGAACAAGAGTGCTCAGGTTTATCCCGAACACCCCAGCACTCGTGGCATTGGGGCAGAAGCCGACGACTAGCCATCTCTCAGATTTGATAAATAGCCGAACGGAAGGTAATATTTTAAATTCAAACAAGCGTTGCATAGTGCATATGAACAAGTTTTCATAAATACAGGATTACACGAGCGAGTTTACTCAAATATCATATCTTTCATACACTCGTCCTCTACGAGACGGGCACCCTTCAGGACACCCTCATAGTACATCTCGGGGTGGCGATGCTCCTTGCCCGCCGGCGGCCCTTCCTTAATCAGCTTCACGGCATCCAGCTTGGCCCATTGCACCTTCACACGAGCGAAAGCCCGGCGTGCACCTTCGATGCAGACGGACCGCTTGATGACTTCCAGCCGTGGGCAGGCATCCACAAGCCTCCTCAACAGGCCGAAGTAGCTGTTGGGAAGGGCGTCGCCAGGCCACATCCAGACTATAAAGCCCTTCATGGCATGTTCGTCCGCCTTGTGCAGCTCGACCGGCTGCTTTAGCTGGTCGCTCATGGGCATCGGGTGTTCGGCCCCAGTATACTGAGACCAGAACAACTTCTCCGTTGAGCTTCCCTCCTCGGCCTGGTAAAAACTGTGTGGCATCCGACACGCTGTGGGGCAAATCTGCGAACGCTCCTGGAGAGCTCCGAATTCGGGTAAGTAACAAGTAATTTACTTTCACATGCTTACTCTGCATAAAGAATGCCTTACCCGCTGCTATTTTCTTCATCGCCTCAATCTCCTGGAGGGCTTTTTGGGCTTCAGCCTTGGCATTTTTCGCGCTTTCGAGGACCGCGGCAAGCTCGGACCCTCGCGTCTTCGAGTCACGCTCCAGCGCCTCATGCTTCGACACGAGAGCTTGGAGCTATTGCTGCACCTCACCCACCCATGCCTCCTGCCTTTCCCGCTCGATGCGCTCCTTGGCCGCTTTGTCTTCGGCCTCGGATAGCGCTTGCTTCAGGGTCGCCACCTTGGTCGTGGCCCCTGGCAAATTGACGATGATCCTATCATTTTGCAATCGCGTCTTCTTTTATATATACATATCTATAGACAAGGTATTACTTACCCTTGTTCTCCTCGAGCTGCCTCTTGGCAAGGCCGAGCTCTTTCTTGGACCCCTCGAGGTCCTGCTCAATGCGGCAACCTCCGCAGTCTATGCGGCAGAGGCCAGCAGCGAAGCCTGCATACGCATATAGACATACTTATGTTAGACTCCTGCGATATTGTTTGATCCTCTATTCGGCTTTTCTTTGTGAACACCGAACAAAGCATCAGGGGCTACTATCTATGCGGTAATATTTTTCCTATATTTTAAATACTTACCTCAAAGCCTGTTAGAAGGCTGGCACAGGCTTCAGTCAGTCCGCTCTTAGCGGACTGAACCTTCTTGATCACCGCACTCATAATAGTGCGGCGGTCTTCGTCAATGGAAGCGCTACGAAGCGCTCCCAGCAGATTGTCCGGTGCCTCTGGATGGGAAAAGGTCACCGGCACAGGCATCTTGCCCCTCTTGGAAGGAGGCCGCCTGCCCGAGTCCGGAACCACTGGAGGTTCCGGCGCGGTGTTTGGCTGAGGGCGGAACTCGAAGCCCTCGGGGGCTTTGCTCCCCCTGCTCCCGAAGTCCGGAAGGTCGCTTTGAGGCGCCTCCGGGACTGTCTCCCCTCGACCCAGTGCCTCCTGAGACAACACCTCGGCGTTGTCCGTAGGGCAAGGGGAGGTGGCGGTCAGAAGTGGATCGCTATCCATATCCGACGAGCCCAGGGAGCCGTCCGACCAGGATACGTTGATACGGGTTCGGGACGGTCCGCACAATCATAATTCGGCGTTAGGAGAAGCAGTGCGACAAAGGAATGCCATGAGTTACTCTGGTATCCGGATACTTACGACTTCGCTAGGGGCTTGGCCCTGAGCAGCCACTCATCTTCGCCTTCGGCGGAGGTGGTGGAGTAGTCCGGAAGGAGAGTCCTTCCCTTCTTGGACCCTTCGACCCCTGATGTCTACTACACAACCTTCTTCTTGTAGACGTTGTTGGGCCTCCATGTGCAAAGGTTTGTAGGACAGTAGCAAATTTCCCTCAAGTGGATGACCTAAGGTTTATCAATCCGTAGGAGGCGTAGGATGAAGATGGTCTCTCTCAAGCAACCCTACAACCAAATAACAAAGAGTCTCTTGTGTCCCCAACACACCCAATACAATGGTAAATTGTATAGGTGCACTAGTTCAGCGAAGAGATGGTGATACAAGTGCAATATGGATAGTAGATAATGGTTTTTGTAATCTGAAAATATAAAAACAGCAAGGTAACTAATCATAAAAGTGAGCGTAAATGGTATTGCAATGTGTTGAAACAAGGCCAAGGGTTCATACTTTCGCTAGTGTAAGTTCCGTCAACAATGATAACATAATTGGATCACATAACTATCCCTCATCATGCAACAAAGAGTCACTCCAAAGTCACTAATAGCGGAGAACAAACGAAGATATTATGGTAGGGTACAAAACCACCTCAAAGTTATTCTTTCCAATCAATCCATTGGGCTATTCCTATAAGTGTCACAAACAGCCCTAGAGTTCGTACTAGAATAACACCTTAAGACACAAATCAATCAAAACCCTAATGTCACCTAGATACTCCAATGTCACCTCAAGTATCCGTGGGTATGATTATACGATATGCATCACACAATCTCAGATTCATCTATTCAACCAACACATAGAACCTCAAAGAGTGCCCCAAAGTTTCTATTGGAGAATCACGACGAAAATGTGTGCCAACCCCTATGCATAGGTTCATGGGCGGAACCCGCAAGTTGATCACCAAAACATACATCAAGTGAATCGCGTGATATCCCATTGTCACCACAGATATCCACGACAAGACATACATCAAGTGTTCTCAAATCTTTAAAGACTCAATCCTATAATATAACTTCAAAGGGGAAACTCAATCCATTACAAGAGAGTAGAGGGGGAGGAGAAACATAAGATCCAACTATAATAGCAAAGCTCGCGATACATCAAGATCGTGCCAAATCAAGAACACGAGAGAGAGAGACAGAGAGAGAGAGAGAGAGAGAGATCAAACACATAGCTACTGGTACATACCCTCAGCCCCGAGGGAGAACTACTCCCTCCTCGTCATGGAGAGCACCGGGATGATGAAGATGGCCACCGGAGAGGGATTGCCCCCTCCGGCAGGGTGCCGGAATGGGTCTAGATTGGTTTTTGGTGGCTACGGAGGCTTCTAGCAGCGGAACTCCTGATCTAATCTCTGTTCTTGAAGTTTTAGGGTACGACGATATATATGGGTGCAGGAAGTACGTCGGAGGAGCCACGGGGGCCCCATGAGGCAGGGGCGCGCCCTAGGGGGGTGGGCGCGCCCCCCATCCTTGTGGGCAGCCCGTGTCTCCCCTGACATGCACTCCAAGTTCCCTGGGTTGCTTTCCTTCCAAAAATAACTTCTCCAGTTGATTTCGTTCCGTTTCGACTTCGTTTGATATTCCTTTTCTTCGAAACACTGAAATAGGCATAAAACAACAAATGTGGGCTGGGCCTCCGGTTAATAGGTTAGTCCCAAAAATAATATAAAAGTGGAAAATGAAGCCCAATATTTCCCAAAACAGTAGATAATATAGCATGGAGCAATCAAAAATTATAGATACGTTGGAGACGTATCAAGCATCCCCAAGCTTAATTCTTGCTCGTCCTCGAGTAGGTAAATGATAAAAAGATAATTTTGGTGTGGAATGCTAGTTAGCATAATTTCAATGTAATTCTTCTTACTTGTGGTATGAATATTCAAATCTGAAAGATTCAAGACAAAAGTTCATATTGACATAAAAATAATAATACTTCAAGCATACTTACTAAGCAATCATGTCTTCTCAAAATAACATGGCCAAAGAAAGTTATCCATACAAAGTCATATAGTCTGGCTATGCTCTATCTTCACCACACAAAATATTTAAATCATGCACAACCCCGATGACAAGCCAAGCAATTGTTTCATACTTTTGATGTTCTCAAACTTTTTCAGTCTTCACGCAATACATGAGCGTGAGCCATGAACATAGCACTATAGGTGGAATAGAATGGTGGTTGTGGAGAAGACAAAAAGGGAGAAGATAGTCTCACATCAACTAGGCGTATCAACGG
This sequence comes from Triticum dicoccoides, assembly GCF_002162155.2. Taxonomy (NCBI): domain Eukaryota; kingdom Viridiplantae; phylum Streptophyta; class Magnoliopsida; order Poales; family Poaceae; genus Triticum; species Triticum dicoccoides. The sequence continues at coordinate 392,601,851 of NC_041384.1, forward strand.
GCTATGGAGATGCCCATCAATAGATATCAATGTGAGTGAGTAGGGATTGCCATGCAACAGATGCACTAGAGCTATAAGTATATGAAAGCTCAAAAAGAAACTAAGTGGGTGTGCATCCAACTTGCTTGCTCATGAAGACCTAGGGCAATTTGAGGAAGCCCATCATTGGAATATACAAGCCAAGTTCTATAATGAAAGATTCCCACTAGTATATGAAAGTGATAACATGAGAGACTCTCTACTATGAAGATCATGGTGCTACTTTGAAGCACAAGTGTGGTAAAAGGATAGTAGCATTGCCCCTTCTCTCTTTTTCTCTCATTTTTTAATTAATTTTTTTATATTTTTTTATTTGGGCCTTTTCTCTTTTTTATGGCCTCTTTCTTTATTTGGGCTTCTTTGGCCTCTTTTATTTATTTTTCGTCCGGAGTCTCATCCCGACTTGTGGGGGAATCATAGTCTCCATCATCCTTTCCTCACTGGGACAATGCTCTAATAATGATAATCATCACACTTTTATTTTCTTACAACTCAAGATTTACAACTCGATACTTAAGACAAGATATGACTCTATATGAATGCCTTCGGCGGTGTACCGGGATGTGCAATGATGCATGAGTGACATGTATGAAAGAATTATGAACGGTGGCTTTGCCACAAATACGATGTCAACTACATGATCATGCTAGCAATATGACAATGATGAATGTGTCATAATAAAGTGGATGGTGGAAAGTTGCATGGCAATATATCTCAGAATGGCTATGGAAATGCCATAATAGGTAGGTATGGTGGCTATTTTGAGGAAGGTATATGGTTGGTTTATGGTACCGGCGAAAGTTGCGCGGTACTAGAGAGGCTAGCAAAGGTGGAAGGGTGAGAGTGCGTATAATCCATGGACTCAACATTAGTCATAAAGAACTCACATACTTATTGCAAAAATCTATTAGTTAGCGAAACAAAGTACTACGCGCATGCTCCTAGGGGGATAGATTGGTAGGAAAAGACCATCGCTCGTCCCCGACCGCCACTCATAAGGAAGACAATCGATAAATAAATCATGCTCCGACTTCATCACATAACGGTTCACCATACGTGCATGCTATGGGAATCACAAACTTCAACACAAGTATTTCTCAAATTCATAACCACTCAACTAGCATGACTCTAATATCACCATCTCCATATCTCAAAACAATTATTAAGTATCAAACTTCTCACAGTATTCAACACACTCATAAGAGAATTTTATTATTCTTGAATACCTAGCATATTAGGATTTTAAGCAAATTACCATGCTATTTAAGACTCCCAAAATAATCTAAGTGAAGCATGAGAGTTCATTTATTTCTTCAAAATAAAACTACCACCATGGTCTAAAAGATATAAGTGACGCACTACAGCAAATGACACACTACTCTGAAAGATGTAAGTGAAGATCAATGGGTAGTCGAATAATTATGCAACTATGCGAAGACTCTCTCTCATTTAATAATTTCAGATCTTGATAATTTATTCAAACAGCAAGAAAAGCAAAATAAAATGACGCTCCAAGCAAAACACATATCATGTGGTGAGTAAAAATATAGCTCCAAGTAAAGTTACCGATGGACGAAGACGAAAGAGGGGGTGCCTTCCGGGGCATCCCCAAGCTTAGGCTCTTGGTTGTCCTTGAATATTACCTTGGGGTGCCATGGGCATCCCAAGCTTAGACTCTTGCCACTCCTTATTCCATAGTCCATCGAATCCTTACCCAAAACTTGAAAACTTCACAACACAAAACTTAACAGAAAACTCGTAAGCTCCGTTAGTGAAAGAAAACAAAACACCACTTCAAAGTACTGTAATGAACTCATTCTTTATTTATATTGGTGTTAACCCTACTGCATTCCAACTTCTCTATGGTTTATAAACTATTTTACTAGCCATAGATTCATCAAAATAAGCAAACAACACACGAAACAGAATCTGTCAAAAACAGAACAGTCTGTAGTAATATGGATCAAACTTATACTTATGGAACTCATAAAATTCTCAAATAAATGTCTGGACCTGAGGAATTTATCTATTAATCATCTGCAAAAAGAATTAACTAAATAGAACTCTCCAAATAACAATGGCAGCAATTCTCGTGAGCGCTAAAGTTTCTGTTTTTGACAACATGATCAACAAGACTTTCCCCAAGTCGTCCCAAAGGTTCTACTTGGCACAGACACTAACTAAAAGCATAAAACCACATATAAATAGAGGCTTGATGAATTATTTATTACTAAACAGGAACAAAAAGCAAGGAACAAAAATAAAATTGGGTTGCCTCCCAACAAGCGCTATCATTTAACACCCCTAGCTAGGCATGATAATGACAATGATGCTCACATAAAAGATAAGAACTGAAATATAGAAAGAGCATCATGAAGAATATGACTAGCACATTTAATCCTAACCCACTTCCTATGCATAGGGATTTTGTGAGAAAACAACTTGTGGGAACAAGAATCAACTTGCATAGGATGGTAAAACAAGCATAACTTCAAAACTTTAAGCACATAGAGAGGAAACTTGATATTATTGCAATTCCTACAAGCATATGTTCCTCCCTCATAATAATTTTCAGTAGCATCATGAATGAATTCAACAATATAACTATCACATAAAGCATTCTTTTCATGGTCTACAAGCATAGAAATTTTATTACTCTCCACATAAGCAAATTTCTTCTCATGAATAGTAGTGGGAGCAAGCTCAACAAAATAATTATCATGTGAGGCATAATCCAATTGAAAACTAAAATCATGATGACAAGTTTCTGGATATCATTATTCTTTATAGCATACAAGTCATCACAATAATCATCATAGATAGCAACTTTGTTCTCATAATCAATTGGAACCTCTTCCGGAATAGTGGATTCATCACAAAATAAAGTCATGACCTCTCCAAATCTACTTTCATCAATATAATCATCATAAATAGGAGGCATGCTTTCATCATAATAAATTTGCTCATCAAAACTTGGGGGACAAAAAATATCATCTTCATCAAACATAGCTTCCCCAAGCTTGTGGCTTTGCATAGCATTAAAATCATGGATATTCAAGGAATTCATACTAACAACATTGCAATCATGCTCATCATTCAAATATTTAGTGCCAGACATTTTATAGATTTCTTCTTCTAGCACTTGAGCACAATTATCCTTTCCATCATACTCACGAAAGATATTAAAAAGCTGAAGCATATGAGACAAACTCAATTCCATTTTTATAGTTTTCTTTTATAAACTAAACTAGTGATAAAACAAGAAACTAAAAGACTCGATTGCAAGATCTAAAGATATACCTTCAAGCGCTAACCTCCCCGGCAACGGCGCCAGAAAAGAGCTTGATGTCTACTACACAACTTTCTTCTTGTAGACGTTGTTGGGCCTCCAAGTGCAGAGGTTCGTAGGACAGTAGCAAATTTCTCTCAAGTGGATGACCTAAGGTTTATCAATCCGTAGGAGGCGTAGGATGAAGATGGTCTCTCTCAAGCAACCCTGCAACCAAATAACAAAGAGTCTCTTGTGTCCCCAACACACCCAATACAATGGTAAATTGTATAGGTGCACTAGTTCGGCGAAGAGATGGTGATACAAGTGCAATATGGATAGTAGATAATGGTTTTTGTAATCTGAAAATATAAAAACAGCAAGGTAACTAATGATAAAAGTGAGCGTAAACAGTATTGCAATGTGTTGAAACAAGGCCTAGGGTTCATACTTTCGCTAGTGTAAGTTCCCTCAACAATGATAACATAATTGGATCACATAACTATCCCTCAACATGCAACAAAGAGTCACTCCAAAGTCACTAATAGCGGAGAATAAACGAAGAGATTATGGTAGGGTACGAAACCACCTCAAAGTTATTCTTTCCAATCAATCCGTTGGGCTATTCCTATAAGTGTTACAAACAGCCCTAGAGTTCGTACTAGAATAACACCTTAAGACACAAATCAATCAAAACCCTAATGTCACCTAGATACTCCAATGTCACCTCAAGTATCCGTGGGTATGATTATACGATATGCATCACACAATCTCAGATTCATCTATTCAACCAACACATAGAACCTCAAAGAGTGCCCCAAAGTTTCTACCGGAGAATCACGACGAAAACGTGTGTCAACCCCTATGCATAAGTTCATGGGCGGAACCCGCAAGTTGATCACCAAAACATACATCAAGTGAATCACGTGATATCCCATTGTCACCACAGATATCCACGGCAAGACATACATCAAGTGTTCTCAAATCTTTAAAGACTCAATCCAATAATATAACTTCAAAGGGGAAACTCAATCCATTACAAGAGAGTAGAGGGGGAGGAGAAACATAAGATCCAACTATAATAGCAAAGCTCATGATACATCAAGATCGTGCCAAATCAAGAACACGAGAGAGAGAGAGATGAAACGCATAGCTACTGGTACATACCCTCAGCCCCAAGGGAGAACTACTCCCTCCTCGTCATGGAGAGCACCGGGATGATGAAAATGGCCACCGAAGAGGGATTGCCCCCTCCGGCAGGGTGCCGAAACGGGTCTAGATTGGTTTTTGGTGGCTACGGAGGCTTCTGGCGGTGGAACTCCCGATCTAACCTCTGTTCTTGAAGTTTTAGGATACGACGATATATATGGGTGCAGGAAGTACGTAGGAGGAGCCACGGGGGCCCCAAGAGGCAGGGGGCGTGCCCTAGGGGGGTGGGCGCGCCCCCACCCTCGTGGGCAGCCCATGTCTCCCCTGACGTGCACTCCAAGTTCCCTGGGTTGCTTTCCTTCCAAAAATAACTTCTCCAGTTGATTTTGTTCCGTTTTGACTTCGTTTGATATTCCTTTTGTTCGAAACATTGAAATAGGCATAAAACAGCAAATCTGGGCTGGGCCTCCGGTTAATAGATTAGTCCCAAAAATAATATAAAAGTGGAAAATAAAGCCCAGTATTGCCCAAAACAGTAGATAATATAGCATGGAGCAATCTAAAATTATAGATACGTTGGAGACGTATCAGCCCCCTAGTAGGGGCGGCCTTTCTTTTCTTGTCTCCCCCGACTAAAGGGGGAACATCTTCATCTTCCTCCTCATCTTCGGGGGAGGAGTGCGTCGCGGAGTTATCGGACGATGAGTCCGATAACACCTGGCGCCGGGAGCTCTTTCGGGTTCCCTTGGCCTTTTTGGTCTTCTCCGGCACCTTGTAAGGAGCCGGAGTCAGCATCTCCGTCAGGAGAGCGTCCGCAGTGTCTTCGGGCAGAGGGGCCGGACAGTTAATCTGCCCCGACGTCTCCACCCAGTCCTGTCAAAGGCATGGAGATCAGACCCTGCACATGGTTAAGCTAGGGGAAATAAATATCCTATCGGATGTATAGAACTCACCGAATGTGCTCGGCGCTTTGCGCTTAGCCCGCGGTCCTCGGTGAGAGAGGGAGGGACCTCGGCACCCTTGAACAGCACCCTCCAGACGTCCTTGTGTGTCGTGTCGAAGAGCTCGCTCAGAGTCTGGTGCTGGGCCGGGTCGAACTCCCACAAGTTGAAATCCCATTGTTGACATGGGAGGATCCGGCAGATGAGCATGACTTGGACTATGTTGACAAGCTTGAGCTTCTTGCTCGCCATATTCTGGATACATTTCTAGAGTCCGTCCAGCTCCACCGATGAACCCCAGGACAGGCCCTTCTCTTTCTAGGAGGTGAGCCACGTGGGGATTCCGGATCAAAATTCGGGGGCAGCCACCCATTTGGTGTCACGCGGCTCGGTGATGTAGAACCACGCCGATTGCCACCCCATTATGGTCTCCACGAAGGAGCCTTCAAGCCATATGACATTGGGCATCTTGCCCACCATGGCTCCGCCACATTCTTCTTGTTGGCCTCCCACCACCTTTGGCTTGATATTGAAGGTCTTCAGCCACATGCCGAAGTGGGGCCGGATGCAGAGGAAAGCCTCACACACGAGGATGAACGCTGAAATGTTGAGGATGAAATTTGGGGCCAGATCATGGAAGTCTAGCCCATAGTAGAACATGAGACCACGGACGAATGGATGGAGGGGAAACCCCAGTCCGCGAAGGAAGTGGTGGAGGAAAACAACCCTCTCATAAGGTTCAGGGGTAGGAACGATCTGCCCCGCAGCGGGCAGCCGATGCGCGATATTCGCGGCTAAGTATCCGGCTCCACGCAGCTTCTTGATATGTCCCTAACGGAGGAAGCCATCCATTTGCCTCTCGCTCCGGACATGATTGGAGAAGGTTGAGGGGAAGGATGTGGCCTTGGGCGTTGGATCTCGAGTGCGCAAGAATGGATGAGCAAGGAGGAAGAAGACGTGGGTAGAAAAGGGTTAAACCTTGTCCCTTTATAAGGGCGGCTGAAACTATGCGCCCCACTAGCCTGGTAAAACTCGCTTATCCCCCAAGCGCCGTAATCGATGGCGCGGTTGGGTTACCCACGCCCGTATTGATTAGAATCCCGTAATGAGGGGAACATGATCTCTGCTTTGACAAGATGTGTCAAGAAACTGCCTCGCGTTATGTGCGGGGCTAGTTAAAGGAAATGTTTCGAATAATCACCGGGCCATGGCATAATGTCGTATTGCCAAAACAAGTCAGTAAATTAGATTTGTGGAAATATTATTCTCTCTACGATGGTATGTGGAACTTATTTTGCAGAGTCGGACACTATCCTTGTATTCAAATTCTTCCGTGGTGTATTCGGAGGAGGAACCCGCCTTACAATGCCGAAGACAATACTGCGCGCCGGACTCATCGTCATTGAAGCCTGGTTCAGGGGCTACTGAGGGAGTCCTGGATTAGGGGGTCTCAGGACAGCCGGACTGTTAGACTATGAAGATACAAGATTGAAGACTTCGTCTCGTGTCCGGATGGGACTCTACTTGGCGTGGAAGGCAAGCTAGGCAATACGGATATGGATATCTCCTCCTTTGTAACTGACCTTGTGTAACCCTAACCCTCTCCGGTGTCTATATAAACCGGAGGGTTTTAGTCCGTAGGACAACAACAATCATACCATAGGCTAGCTTCTAGGGTTTAGCCTCTCCAATCTCGTGGTAGATCAACTCTTGTAATACTCATATCATCAAGAATAAATCAAGCAGGACGTAGGGTTTTACCTCCATCAAGAGGGACCGAACCTGGGTAAAACATCGTGTTCCCTGCCTCCTGTTACCATCCGCCTTAGATGCACAGTTCGGGACCCCCTACCCGAGATCCGCCGGTTTTGACACCGACAGCATGGATCAAGATTAGGATTTGTCACTCCGATTGTCGGAGAGGTATCTCTGGGCCCTCTCGGTAATGTACATCATAATAAGCCTTGCAAGCAATGTAGCTAATGAGTTAGTTATGGGATGTAGCATTAAGAAATGAGTAAAGAGACTTGCCGGTAACGAGATTGAACTAGGTATTGAGATACCGACGATCGAATCTCGGGCAAGTAACATACTGATGACAAAGGGAACAACATATACCGTTATGCGGTTTGACCAATAAAGATCTTCGTAGAATATGTAGGAGACAATATGAGCATCCAGGTTCCGCTATTGGTTATTGACCGGAGATGAGTCTCAGTCATGTCTACATAGTTCTCGAACCCGTAGGGTCCGCACGCTTAACGTTCGGTGACGATCGGTAATATGAATTTATGTGTTTTGATGTAGCGAAGGTAGTTCGGAGTCCCGGATATGATCACAGACATGACGAGGAGTCTCGAAATGGTCGATACATAAAGATCGATATATTGGAAGCCTATATTTGGACATCGTAATAGTTCCGGGTGAAATCGGGATTTTACCGGAGTACCGGGAGCTTACCGGAACCCCCCGGTAATTGTATGGGCCTTATTGGGCCATAGTGGAGAGAGAGAGAGGAGACCAGGGCAGGCTGCGTGCCCCCTCTCCCTCTGGTCTGAATTAGACTAGGAGGGGGCGCCCCCCTTTCCTTCCTCCCTCTCTCCCCCTTCCTTCTCTCCTAGTCCGACTAGGAAAGGGGGGAATCCTACTCCCGATGGGAGTAGGACTCCTCCAGGGCGCGCCATAGGAGAGCCGGCCCTCCCCCCTCCTCCACTCCTTTATATACGTGGCCAGGGGGCACCCCTAGACACACAAGTTGATCATTGATCTTTTAGCCGTGTGCGGTGCCCCCCTCCACCATAATCCACCTCGGTCATATCGTAGTGGTGCTTAGGCGAAGCCTTGCGTCGGTAGCTTCATCAACACCGTCACCATGTTGTCGTGCTGACGGAACTCTCCCTCAAAGCTCTGCTGGATCGTGAGTTCGTGGGACGTCACCGAGCTGAACGTGTGTAGATCGCGGAGGTGCGTACGTTTGGTACTAGGATCGATCGATCGTGAAGACGTACGACTACATCAACCGCGTTGTCATAACGCTTCCGCTTATGGTCTACGAGGGTACATGGACGACACTCTCCCCTCTCGTTGCTATGCATCATCATGATCTTGCGTGTGCGTATTTTTTTTAAATTACTTTGTTCCCCAATAGTGGTATCAGAGCCAGGTTTATGCGTAGATGTCATATGCACGAGTAGAACACAAAGGAGCTGTGGGCATGGGTATATACATATTGCTTGCCGTCAGTAGTTGATTCTTGATTCAGCGGCATTGTTGGATGAAGCGGCCCAGATCGACATTACGCGTACGCTTACGCGAGACTGGTTCTACCAACGTGCTTCGCACACAGGTGGCTAGTGGGTGTCTATTTCTCCAGCTTTAGTTGAATCGGATTCAATGAACAGGGTTCTTTCTGAAGATCAAAAAGCAATCACTATACCACGTTGTGGTTTTTGATGCGTAGGTAAGAACGGTTCTTACTCAGCCCGTAGCAGCCACGTAAAACTTGCAACAACAAAGTAGAGGACGTCTAACTTGTTTTTGCAGGGCATGTTGTGATGTGATATGGTCAAGACATGATGCTAAATTTTATTCTATGAGATGATCATGTTTTGTAACACAGTTATCGGCACCTGGCAGGAGCCATATGGTTGTCGCTTTATTGTATGAAATGCAATCGCCATGTGATTGCTTTACTTTATCACTAAGCGGTAGCGATAGTCGTGGAGGCAATAGTTGGCGTGACGACAACGATGCTTCGATGGAGATCAAGGTGTCAAGCCGGTGACGATGGTGATCATGATGGTGCTTTGGAGATGGAGATCAAAGGCACAAGATGATGATGGCCATATCATATCACTTATATTGATTGCATGTGATGTTTATCTTTTATGCATCTTATTTTGCTTAGAATGACGGTAGCATTATAAGATGATCTCTCACTAAATTTCAAGGTATAAGTGTTCTCCCTGAGTATGCACCATTGCGAAAGCTCGTCGTGCAGAGACACCACGTGATGATCGGGTGTGATAAGCTCTACATTCACATACAACGGGTGCAAGCCAGTTTTGCACACGCAGAATACTCGGGTTAAACTTGACGAGCCTAGCATATGCGGATATGGCCTCAGAACACTGAAGACCGAAAGGTCGAGCGTGAATCATATAGTAGATATGATCAACATAGTGATGTTCACCATTGAAAACTAGTGCAAGTTCTCTCATGAGCAAAACATGATCAGCACCAAGACTCCATGGGTGTTAGAATCATTACAATGTAATCTGAATTATTGACTCTAGTGCAAGTGGGAGACTGAAGGAAACATGCCCTAGAGGCAATAATAAAGTTGTTATTTATATTTCCTTATATCATGATAAATGTTTATTATTCATGCTAGAATTGTATTAACCGGAAACTTAGTACATGTCTGAATACATAGACAAACAGAGTGTCACTAGTTTGCCTCTACTTGACTAGCTCCTTAAATCAATGATGGTTATGTTTCCTAACCATAGACATGAGTTGTCATTTGATTAACGGGATCACATCATTAGAGAATGATGTGATTGACTTGACCCATCCGTTAGCTTAGCACGATGATCGTTTAGTTTGTTGCTATTGCTTTCTCCATAACTATACATGTTCCTATGACTATGAGATCATGCAACTCACGAATACCGGAGGAACACTTTGTGTGCTACCAAACGTCACAACGTAACTGGGTGATTATAAAGGTGCTCTACAGGTGTCTCCGATGGTGTTTGTTGAGTTGGCATGGATCAAGATTAGTATTTGTCACTCCGATTGTCGGAGAGGTATCTCTGGGCCCTCTCAGTAATGTACATCACAATAAGACTTGCAAGCAATGTAGCTAATGAGTTGGTTACGGGGTGTAGCATTACGGAGCGAGTAAAGAGACTTGCCGGTAACGAGATTGAACTAGGTATTGAGATACCGTCGATCGAATCTCGGGCAAGTAACATACCGATGACAAAGGGAACAACGTATACCGTTATGCGGTTTGACCGATAAAGATCTTCATAGAATATGTAGGAGCCAATATGAGCATCCAGGTTCCACTATTGGTTATTGACCGGAGATGAGTCTCGGTCATGTCTACATAGTTCTCGAATCCGTAGGGTCCGCACGCTTAATGTTCGGTGACGATCGGTAATATGAGTTTATGTGTTTTTATGTATCGAAGGTAGTTTGGAGTCCCGGATATGATCACAGACATGACGAGGAGTCTTGAAATGGTCGAGACATAAAGATCGATATATTGGAAGCCTATATTTGGACATCGGAATAGTTCCAGGTGAAATCGGGATTTTACCTGAGTATCGGGAGGTTACCG
>NC_041384.1:392612849-392653060 GCF_002162155.2 Triticum dicoccoides
TGGGCCTTATTGGGCCATAGTGGAGAGAGAGAGAGAGAGAGGATACCAGGGCAGGGCGCGTGCCACCTCTCCCTCTGGTCCGAATTGGACTAGGATGGGGGGCGCCCCCTTTCCTTCCTCCCTTTCTCCCCTTCCTTCTCTCCTAGTCCAACTAAGGAAGGGGGGGAATCCTACTCCCGGTGGGAGTAGGACTCCTCCGGGGCGCGCCATAGGAGGGCCGGCCCTCCCCCTCCTCCACTCCTTTATATACGTGTCCATGGGGCACCCCTAGACACACAAGTTGATCATTGATCTTTTAGCCGTGTGCGGTGACCCCCTCCACCATAATCCACCTCGGTCATATCGTAGCGGTGCTTAGGCGATGCCCTGCGTTGGTAGCTTCATCAACACCGTCATCACACCGTCGTGTTGACGGAACTCTCCCTCGAAGCTCTGCTGGATCATGACTTCGTGTGACGTCACCGAGCTGAACATGTGCAGATCGCGGAGGTGCCGTACGTTCGGTACTAGGATCGGTCGATCACGAAGACGTACGACTACATCAACCGCGTTGTCATAACGCTTCCGCTTACGGTCTACGAGGGTACGTGGAGGACACTCTCCCCTCTCGTTGCTATGCATCACCATGATCTTGCGTGTGCGTAGGATTTTTTTTTTGAAATTACTGCGTTCCCCAACAAATACTAGTGTTGCTTCAGGTGGTGGTGATGGCGTGCATGATCCTCGATGGCTATGGCGGTGATGACGATGATGACGATGACGATGACGATGACGACATATATTTTGTGTAGTTAGGGCTTGAAAACTATCTAATGGTCTGTATATTTTGGTGAGGTCGTATATATTAACCCCTCATGGTGATGACGAACTTGCGGTGGTAGGATTACACCCTCCTTTGGATGTGGTGGTAGGATGACACCATAGTAGTGCTAGGTTGAACTTGCTGTGCCGTATGATCATGCATGCTTACTATTGCTCTTCTTCTCCAATGCTTGTTGCTTGTGTGCTCCATTGCTTCTTGCTTGAACTCTTGATCTTCTGCAGTTCTAGGACAAGTGGTATGTGGTGTTCCACGGGAGGGTGATAGGGGTTTACAGTTCATGGGAAGCATGCAATGAACAAGTGTCAGGTTACAAGAACAACAACCACAAATGGTTTAAGAGTAGGCAAGAGGCAGAGGATGCTTACTCCAAGTTTGTGCAAAAGCAGGCATGCAACAGTGTTGAAGTTGGCAAGATGGATCGTCAGTTTGGGCTGAAGAGCTTCATCTTTGTCTAGTTCATTTCCATTACAATGTTGTGGCATTTGTGTGTAAGGTATAGTAGTAGCGGGTAAGCTCACCAAGTAGGGTACAAGGTGACTACAACTCTATGCTCGTATGTAACCAAACAATATGCACTCATATGAACACAGACAATGCGAGCAACCAACCACATGCGTAGAGGCATTGCTACGATGTAGGGAGAGAATATGCACACAACCAATCAACATGTAGATGATGATTTTTCACATGCATATGCTCAACTAGGCCCTAGTGGGATGATGTTTGCTAGAACTACATCGATATTTCACCAAAGAGGAAGGGACGATGTAGCACATCGACGGTAGGTATTTCCCTCAGTGATGAGACCAAGGTTGTCGAACCAGTAGGAGAACCAAGCAACACTACGTAAACAACACCTGCACACAAATAACAAATACTCGCAACCCGACATGTTAAAGGGGTTATCAATCCCTTTCGGGTAACGACGCCGAAAATTAGCAAACGGGCGTGACGGAGTTGTAATAATTTGATAGATCGAATACCAAATAAAATAAATTGCAGCAAGGTATCTTTGTATTTTTGGATTAATATATCTGAAAATAAAAGCAAACAAAAATAGATCACAAAGGCAAATATATTAAGGAAGAGACCCGAGGGTCGTAGTTTTCACTAGTAGCTTCTCTCGAGAAAAATAGCAAATGGTGGGTGAACAAATTACCGTTGGGAAATTGATAGAACTTCAAATAATCATGACGGCATCCAGGCAATGATCATTATATAGGCATTACACCCAATATTAGTAGACCGACTCCTGCCTGCATCTACTACTATTACTCCACACATCACCGCTGTCCAGCATGCATCTAGTGTATTAAGTTCATGGAGAAACAGAGTAATGCAATAAGAACGATGACATGATGTAGACAAGATCTAATTATGTAGAAATAGACCCCATCTTGTTATCCTTAATAGCAAAGATACATACGTGTTAGTTCCCCTTTTGTCACTGGGATCAAGCACCGTAAGACTGAACCCATCACAAAGCACCTCTTCACATTGCAAGATAAATAGATAAAGTTGGCCAAACAAAACCAAAATACCGGAGAAGAAATCCGAGGCTATAAGCAATCATGCATATAAAAGATCAAAGAAGACTCAAATAACTTTCATGGATAAAAAGATAGATCTTATCATAAACTCAAAGTTCATCGGATCCCAAGAAACACACTGCAAAAAGAGTTACATCATATGGATCTCCAAGAGACCATTGTATTGAGAATCAAACGAGAGAGAGGAAGCCATCTAGCTACTAACTACGGACCCGAAGGTCTACAAAGAACTACTCACGCATCATCAGAGAGGCACCAATGGATATGATGAACCCCTCCGTGATGGTGTCTAGATTGGATCTGGTGTTTCTGGAACTTGCGACGACTGGAATTGATTCTTGTCGACTTCCCTAGGGTTTCTGGAATATTGGGGTATTTATAGAGTAAAGAGGCGGTCCGAGGGGCACCCGAGGTGGGCACAACCCATCAGGGCGTGCCTAGGCGTCCAGGCATGCCCTGGTGGATTGTGCTCCCCTCGGAGCACCCTCTAGGCGCTTCTCCGGCCCATTGGATGTCTTCTGGTCCAAAAAAATCACAAAAGGTTTCGTTGCATTTGGACTCTGTTTGGTATTGATTTCCTGCGATGTAAAAAACATGCAAAAAACAGCAACTGGCACTTGGCACTATGTCAATAGGTTAGTACCAAAAAATGATATAAAATGACTCTAAAATTATTATAAAGCATCCAAGAATGATAATATAACAGCATGGAACAATAAAAATTATAGATACGTTGGAGACGTATCATGGGACAAGTATGCAAAGTGCCTAAAAAGTAAAAAATGATGCAAGCAACCAAACACCTCCTAAGACTATCTTCAACTAGACCCCTTAATTTTTCCCATTAGTTTGGCCGGACATATGTACACACAAAAACCCTCTCAATCAGATCGACATTTCCCATTCATATGTTCAAGCTATCTAACACACCCTCCAAACTCAACCCAAATTTGCACGAAAATGGGGTCGTTTGGACGCCACATCTGACTGGCCCAGTGGTACGTCCATTTTGCATCATGTTTTCTATGACTCCCTCGATTGAATCATACACTAATCATACACGCAAATGTGTACGATCAAGATCAAGGACTCGCTGGAAGATATCACAACACAACTCTAGACACAAATTAAAATAATACAAGCTTTATATTACAAGCCAGGGGCCTCGGGGGCTCAAATACATCAGCTCAAATACACAAGAGTCAGCGGAAGCAACAATATCTGAGTACAGACATAAGTTAAACAAGTTTGCCTTAAGAAGGCTAGCACAAAGGCAACAACGATCGAAAAGGCAAGGCCTCCTGCCTGGGAGCCTCCTAACTACTCCTGGTCGTCGGCGGCCTCCACGTAGTAGTAGGCACCCTCAGTATAGTAGTAATCATCGGTGGTGTCGTCTGGCTCCTGAGCTCCACCATCTGGTTGCGACATACGAAAATAATGGAAAAGGGGAAAATGAGGGAGCAAAGCAACCATGAGTACTCATCCAAAGTACTCGCAAGCGAGGATCTACACTACATATGCATCGATGTTAATGAAATGGGTTGTATTTGTGGACTAGACTGCAGAATGCCAGAAGAGAAGGGGAAAGCCTAGCCTATCAAAGACGAGCATCTTCAAGCATCTTGCAACATTTAGAGGAGTACAAATCAACATAATGTAAAGTAGTAGTAGTGTTATCAACCTTGTCCAGAGATCCTTTCTCGACTCCCTGCGAGAAAGCAATCCCAGAGCCATACTATCCAGTTATCACCTCAAGTATCTAGTTCTAGTTGTATCGATCGGGATACAACTCCAAGTGTCCGTTACCATAGGGCAGGCTATCGATAGATGTTTTCTTGCCTGCAGGGGTGCACCAACTTACCCACTAGCTCGATTAACTCCGGTCGGACACACTATCAGGTCATGACCGACCTCGGCCAATCAACACACCGTAGTCCTACCTAGGCTCAACAGAGAGGCTAGCACAGCGGTCTACATCCTAAATGCGAAGGGGTCATGGGCCAATCGCCCTTTGCAATCCTGCAGGTTGCGAGGGCGGCCGGTGAGCAAACCTGGCAGCCTCCTTAAAAAGGCAGGTGCTTACGCGGTCCAACCCGGCGCGCGCCACTCCATTGCTGACGTCAGTGAGCTTTCGGCTGATACATACGATGCAGAGTGCCCATACATATTCCCGCATGGTGGTCAGTGCGAAAAGGCCATAGGCCTACTCGAATAAAATATCCAAACCGTTAGTGTGTTGTTAGTGCGGTCACGAGCAGAGACTCACGAAAGAGGTGACCCCGTCACCCCGTCTCGAGGACTTGCAACAAGGGATAAGAATGCTCGGCCACGCCTCCTATTCAACTCTCGGGTACCCTCTAGGTCAACCCGTCTCCACATCACTCGTGGGTACCCCTCAGGGTCGACCCACCTTTCCAAGTAACAGTTGTAAAGTCAATGTATCCGTGTGTCCAAACATCAAGGGGAAACTCTGAGGAACCACCCTCGGTGGATTCCACTCGCTATAATCATCAAGGTGAATTTAGGAGGAACCACCCTCGAGCTTCAGACTTGAGGGGTTGCACGACAGAGCCGTATCATAAGTGGTTAAGGAGGAACCACCCTCGATGACCACGGCCAAATAGCTACCCTACAGTACTAACATCAGAAGTGCTGATGAGGTGTCACCCTCGGCACTCGATAGTAACTCTACAGAGTCGTACAACTAAGGCGGTGTGATGTGCGGTGTTGGGGCCTAGACGTCGATCACGTTGATTGAGGCATCCAACATAAAGAGGGGCAACTGGGACAAGGTGGGGGTCACTGATGGATATCTAACCAACCTATACTAAGCATTTTATAATAAGCAGGTAAGGTATGAAAGCAGGTAACAAAAACAGGCTATGCATCAGAGTAGGATCATACAGAAAGCAGTAGCAGTTCTAATGCAAGCATGAGAGGGAAATAAATGGGCGATATCGGAATGCTCAAGGGGGGTTTGCTTGCCTGGAAGCTCTGTTGAAAAGGAAGAAGTGTCCTCATCGACGTAGTCGATCACAAGGGCATCAGCATCGGTCTCGGGGTCTACCGGAGAGAAGAGGGGGAAGAAACAATAAATATAAAGCAAACAAAGCATCACAAAGCATAACATGGCAATATGTTTTGTCGGGTGTGACCTAACGTATGGCTACACGATATAGTTAAAGGGGGAATTCAACCGGGAATGTTTTCCCGTTTCCGGACCTGTGTCAGACAAATGACCAGAGGGGGAATGTTCCATGTTCATATAGTTAGAGGCATCTGACAGGTATGTGGGTAGCGTATTCGGGTTCGTCTCGTTTTTCTGAGCAACTTTCATGTAGAAAGCATTTCCATCCGAGTTATGGATTAATTTCTACGATTTTCAAAGTTTTAAACATATTCTGGAATTATTTAAAATAAAAGAAATTCATTATGACATCAGCATTGCGTGGGGATGACGCCAGCAGTCAACAGTCGCACTGACCAGGTCAAACTGACCAGTGGGTCCCACATGTCATGGACAATAGGGCTAACAGAGGTTAACATAAACTAACTAAGTTAATTAATTAGAAGGGGCCCACCTATCAGTGTCTAATTAGGTTAATTAAATAAGCTTAATTAACTTCGTTAATCAGGGGTGTGGGCCCCATCTGTCAGTTGCATGGGCTGGTCCAGTCAGCAGAGCTGACCGGTCAACAGGCCGGCTGGGCCCCAGGGGCCCACAAGTCAGTGACCCAGGTGGTCGCCCCGGGCCGACCATGTCAGCGCGGGCGACAACGTTTAACCGCCGGTGGCCATAGCCATGGCGGAGGGCCGGGCGCGCACCGGAATCCATCTAGCGCGGCCTTTTCGCGAGCGGTTCGCACCGTTCGAACGTGTGCACGATGCCGAGTCAGGTGGTGGTGGTGGCTCGCCCGGGGACGGCCGGAGACGGTGTCAGCATGGAGCACGGGCGGCGGTGGCCTTCGGGCGCTCGACGACGATGGTGCTTCGGGACACGACTCGTCGTGCAGAGTGGCTCTATGGGCGGCTGGTGCTCGCGCGCATCCATTGCCGCAGTCGGTAGTAGGCGGGAGGCGACGAGCTCACCGGAGACAAGCTCGCGGTGACAACCGGAGCACTAGCCTGTCGAGGACGGCGCTCAGGGGAGCGGGAGAAGTAGCGGGCGCATGGAGTGGGTGCGGGAGGAAGTGCTGAGCACGACGGGGTGGTTGGCTGCGAGCTCCGTGAGTCGTGGCCACGGCAGCGAGGACCACCATGGCGACGAGCTCGGGCACGACGGGGGGAGTAGCTACGGCCGTGGCAGAGGCTGAGAATAGAGGGGGAAGGAGCGCGGGGCTCACCAGCCGTGTAGTTGTGCGGTTGCGGCTCGGGGAGGGCTCGTGGTGGGCGAAGATGGCGATGGCGTGCGGTGGTGCAGAGGAGGAAGAAGACATCGCAGCGGGCCCTCCGGTGACGCCCGACCCGCTTGGGTGGTCGGGGACGACGAGGCAGACGACGGCCATGCTCCCGGGCACGACGGTGGGGCACGGGGCGGCCGGTGGCCGCGGTGGAGCAGCAACACGGCGGCGACGGCGGTCATGTGAGAGGGGATCTAGGGAGTGGGGAGACAGAGGAGAGCCGGGGAGTGGGTGCAGGTAGGTGGGGAGAGGAGGCCCGAGGTGTCGGCCTCGCCCTTATCCTGTCTGGGCGTCGCCGGCGAGGAGGTGCGGTGTGCGCCTGGACGCGCCCCTTCCTTGTGGTCGGAGGAACAGGAAGGGGAGCGACCGAGGAGGGAGGACTGGGCCGCTCTAGCTCGGCCAGCTCGCTCGGCTTGGCCGATGCCCAGGGGGTAGGGGGCTTTCTCTCTCTCTCTCTCTCTCTCTCTCTCTGCTTTTCCTTTTATTTTACTATTTTTTAAACTTCTCTGCTTTCTTTTATCCCCAAAAAGCAAAATAGTTTATAATTTATAAAACTTACACCTAAATTGTATAACAATTTAGGACATTGAACAACAAGTTTGGAACCAAAATAAATTAGTTTAGCATTTTTTAACTCAAAAGCATTTAATTTAATTGCTTTAGCCATTGTTTAAATTAGTTTAGGGCACTTATACATTTTGCAAAAATGTTGGTTCACCACCAATACTACCAAAAGAATATTTGCCACATGATGAACATTTTAGTTTTCATGTTTGAGAAACTTTGAATTTCACTTAACATTTGAGTTCGAATTTGACTGGAATTTGAAATGAGATATTGATCAAAGTGACTAAGCACTTCTTTAGCAAAATGATTTGCTTGATCTCAGGGATTACTGTAGCATCATTACACTGGGGTGTTACAAATCTCCTCCACTACAAGAAATCTCGTCCCGAGATTTAAGAGGTGGAGTAAAGAGGAAACTTTTGGTGATGAAATTCTAACGGATCTTCTCGTCCTTGGTTTCTCTTCTTGAAGAAGTTGATCCCTCTCGTTGATGTCTTCATGTTGCTGCATCATGGCATCACGATGAAGCCGTCATCCTTCCTTTAGGATCTTCACCGTACTTACGAAAGGATAAGAGGGGAAAAGTCTGTAAGGACGGATTTTAACAAGATTGAGCATCAGACGATTAACTCAGGGGAAGAAGCATAAAGTGTATCTCGAGTTGTTTGCATGAAACACCTCGAGAGCATTATAGGGGGGTACGAAGTTTCAAACGGGTAAGCACTCGTTCGATACCTGAAGTAGAGTGTGAAGGGGTTTCAGAGCAGCGGAAAAAGTATTGTGTCTGATACCAGAATAGATCATCTCTAGGATGCTGGCTCATGAATTACATACGAAGGAAAGTGGAAAGGATACTTCAGAATCAAGGATGTACAAGAGAATCAAGTTTCGATCATGTGGAACTGTGGGTTATGGGCCCGCCATGTGGTTCAAAAGTAGGAAGGATGCTGACATATTGCACGGTCATGGTAGCAAGGCATGTCAGAGAATAGCCTGCTAGTTATGTTGGCAACAACGTTGGTACCAAGGGCGAGGGATGAAGAGAACCATTTTCTTGCTCGTTGGAATGAGGCGGACCAATAGGCAAGGTTCCCATCCATCGATGGCTACCAGAATGTCATCAACAATAGTAACAGTGTTATTCTGCCCAAGTTGTACATCAAGAGGTTTACATAAGCAGGGAATTATTAATGCTCATATTATATAGATCACAAGAAAGGTTAAACAAAACAATGGAAAGGAAAATGTGTTTAAACACAAGTATTAGGAGTACATCCTTCACAAGAACAAGCAGGGCAGGATATACATGAAAGGACATCAAGTAGATATCTACTTCGATAAAGGGGCGAGGAAATTTATGATGTTACCCATACAACGGTGTTTGGATAAGTCATCAAGAAACATTTAGCCCCGCGCCTCCAATGTTCTTAATGATGTTCGGAGTACCACAACCATGCTTCAGATAGCATTGACATGGTCATCGGGTAAAGATCGGAACTTGGGAACACAAAGGATCCATTGGGAATTTCTAGAACATGTCATGCAATTTTATCAGGGAAAGTATGATGATGTGTCTGATGGGTTCAGCTCCAATCCATCCACATGTCAAAAAGTATGTATTTCCAAAATTATATGAATAAGTTTGTGTTGCGGGAAAGGAAAAAATGTTGTCGACAATAACACAAATCATCGACGGGCAAGGATGGTATTTCTCATCATGAATCCAATTAATATCTTGAAAGAGCTCAGAATGTTGATGATGATCACAACTCATTTGTCGAGAGATTTCATGAAGATGTACTCGATCGACGATGACATCAAGTCAAAGGAATGATGAAGCGAAACTTATTGGAACCACAGGTACAACACAAAATCAAAATCAAGCTTGATATTCAAGGTGAAATGATATGGCGAGGAAGAGCGATGTAAGCTTAGCTGATCGTCGAAAATTGTGTTCCGGGAAGAAGGACCAGGTAGCACAGTTAAAATTTAGCATGATAATGATATAGCCGATCAGGCTGGGAATGATGTGATGGAGTATCATTCCAATGAGAATTCACAAGAGGTAGTGCAATGACACAATATCCTCAAGATAACAGGGGGCAATACTCGAGGTAGATCAAAATAGAGGTTGGACAAATGAAATGATCTGCAGAAGACACGTATTTTAACTTGTTCGAGAAATGGAATCAAGGAGAAAATATGGTCGGAACCACGGTTGCAAAGAACCAATTTACACATGCAAGATGAGCTTGTACCAAGGGAACATTTGATTGGAAGAGAAGCTTCCATGATAAGACCTACATCGTGTCCATGGGCATGAACACAAAGTTCAAGGTCGACTCTCACTTCTTCAATGCATAACCTTTCATTCACTTCTATTTTTCAAAGAAGTTGTTGTGTTGAAAATTTATCTGAGGAAGGCCAGTAGTGTATCACCCGCATAACTTCCGGGTTCACACCGATTATGGAAGGCATAGGTTCAACACATTGGGGCATCTTAGGAACATATACCATAAACTTCAAGAGTAATTAACTCGAGCTCGAAAGCAGAGCATGGTTGATGAGGCAGAGGATACAATTTACCAAAGGCATTATGTATCCGAGGAAAGACTCACAAGGTGATTGAATATGAAGGACTCTGTCAGATAATAATCCAATCAAGGGTCTCGCGGACCACAAAGAATCTGATATGAGTATCGATGTTTAACCAGAAGAAGAAATAATGCAAATGCATCAGACTATAGTACTATCTGGACAATTTCAAAGCTTAAATAAAAAGGAATTATGATTTCCAGATTGGGAGATCAGAAGTAGAGGCTCTGATCAAAAGACAAGTTGGATAGACATAGACAGACAATCAATCGAGGTTTGATCTACCGAGACCCAGCTCATGTCCGGAGTGGAGTCTGAGCCAGAAGGAAAATAATTAGCAGGGAAATAACTAATGAATGTGTGCACTCACGCACATGTTGAATCAATAGGATAAGAATGACAATCTCAAAGGAGTTTAATGAATATTGTTAGACATATGGAATTAACCATAATGCAAGACGATAAGGAAGAACAAGAGCAATAGGTTATTGAGGATTATCGGAAGATCAAATAGTATTCCAAAGAATTTGTGAAACACATGAACAACTGGGGATGAACGGATCCCGGTAAGTGTGAGGAATTATTCATACATGTATTCATGCGAAAAAGGAGCTGCAAGGCAGCAAGCACAAAGGATTCTCGGAATATCCGAAGTATTTCAGGGTATCTTGTAGTAACAAGAGCAATTGGAAATGAAGCTATGGTTGGCAAGTGTATATAGCTATCCATAGGGATTTATCGGTGGTAGGGAATTGCAACAGCAAAGGACACAAGGGTCTCGGGAAAACAACAAAGAGTATCTTCAAAGTCTTCGGGTGAAGCAGACGATCATCTGGAATGAAGGGCTCTCCGGGGAAGTAGTTGCGAGAACCTAGAGTTAGAGTCAGTAAAATCCTTTAACCCGAATAGAAGAGATATCAGAATCCTAGAGTAACGACGAGGAATAAAATATCCTAATACCACCCAATAGCGACATGGACCCGTAAGACACACAACCATGTTAGTAAAACAATTTTGGACGACTAGACTCAACTTCCGCCAAGGAGTTGGAAAGGGGGATCCTACATGCAGTCGGCTCTGATACCAACTTGTGACTCCCTCGATTCAATCGTACACTAATCATACACACAAATGTGTACTATCAAGATCAAGGACTCACGGGAGGATATCACAACACAACTCTAGACACAAATTAAAATAATACAAGCTTTATATTACAAGCCAGGGGCCTCGGGGGCTCAAATACATCATCTCAAATACACAAGAGTCAGCGGAAGCAACAATATCTGAGTACAGACATAAGTTAAACAAGTTTTCCTTAAGAAGGCTAGCACAAAAGCAACAACGATCGAAAAGGCAAGGCCTCCTGCCTAGGAGCCTCCTAACTACTCCTGGTCGTCGGCGGCCTCCACGTAGTAGTAGTCACCCTCGGTGTAGTAGTAATCATCGGTGGTGTCGTCTAGCTCCTGAGCTCCACCATCTGGTTGCGACATCCGTAAATAATGGAAAAGGGGAAAAGGAGGGAGCAAAGCAACCGTGAGTACTCATCCAAAGTACTCGCAAGCAAGGATCTACACTACATATGCACCGGTGTCACTGAAATGGGCTGTATCTGTGGACTAGACTGCAGAATGCCAGAATAGAAGGGGAAATCCTAGCCTATCGAAGACTAGCATCTTCAAGAATCTTGCAGCATTTAGAAGAGTACAGATCAACATAATGTAAAGTAGTAGTAGTGTTATCAACCTCGGCCAGAGATCTTTTCTCGACTCCCTGCGAGAATGCAATCCCAGAGCCATACTATCCAGTTGTCACCTCAAGTATCCAGTTCTAGTTGTATCGATCGGGATACAACTCCAAGTGTCCGTTACCGTAGGACAGGCTATTGATAGATGTTTTCTTCCCTGCAGGGGTGCACCAACTTACCCACCAAGCTCGATTAACTCCGGCCGGACACACCATCAGGTCATGATCGGCCTCGGCCAATCAACACACTGTAGTCCTACCTAGGCTCAACAGAGAGGCCAGCACGCCGGTCTACATCCTAAATGCGAAGGGGTCATGGGCCAATCGCCCTTTGCAATCCTGCACATTGCGAGGGCACCCGGTGAGCAGACCTGGCAACCTCCTTAAAAAGGTAGGTGCTTACGCAGTCCAACCCGGCACTGATGTCTACTACACAACCTTCTTCTTATAGACGTTGTTGGGCCTCCAAGTGCAGAGGTTTGTAGGACAGTAGCAAATTTCCCTCAAGTGGATGACCTAAGGTTTATCAATCCGTGGGAGGCGTAGGATGAAGATGGTCTCTCTCAAACAACCCTACAACCAAATAACAAAGAGTCTCTTGTGTCCCCAACACACCCAATACAATGGTAAATTGTATATGTGCGCTAGTTCGGCAAAGAGATGGTGATACAAGTGCAATATGGATAGTATATAAAGGTTTTTGTAATCTGAAAATATAAAAACAGCAAGGTAACTAATGATAAAAGTGTTCACAAACGGTATTGCAATGCTAGGAAACAAGGCCTAGGGTTCATACTTTCACTAGTGCAAGTTCTCTCAACAATAATAACATAATTGGATCATATAACTATCCCTCAACATGCAACAAAGGGTCACTCCAAAGTCACTAATAGCGGAGAGCAAATGAAGAGATTATGGTAGGGTACGAAACCACCTCAAAGTTATCCTTTCTGATCGATCTATTCAAGAGTCCGTAGTAAAATAACATGTATTCTTTCCGTTCAATCTATCATAGAGTTCGTACTAGAATAACACCTTAAGACACAACTCAACCAAAACCCTAATGTCACCTAGATACTCCAATGTCACATCAAGTATCTGTGGGTATGATTATACAATATGCATCACATAATCTCAGATTCATCTATTCAACCAACACAAAGAACTTCAAAGAGTGCCCCAAAGTTTCTACCGGAGAGTCAAGGCGAAAACGTGTGCCAACCCCTATGCATAAGTTCACGAGGTCACGGAACTCGCAAGTTGATCACCAAAACATACATCAAGTGGATCACGTGATATCCCATTGTCACCACAGATAAGCACATGCAAGACATACATCAAGTGTTCTCACATCCTTAAAGACTCAATCCGATAAGATAACTTCAAAGGGAAAACTCAATTCATCACAAGAGAATAGAGGGGGAGAAACATCATAAGATCCAACCATAATAGCAAAGCTCGCGATACATCAAGATCGTATCACCCCAAGAACACGAGAGAGAGAGAGAGAGAGAGAGAGAGATCAAACACATAGCTACTGGTACATACCCTCATCCCCGAGGGTGGACTAATCCCTCCTCGTCATGGAGAGCGTCGGGATGATGAAGATGGCCACCAGAGAGGGACTCCCCCCCCCCTCCGGCAGGGTGCCGGAACGGGTCTAT
Organism: Triticum dicoccoides; assembly: GCF_002162155.2. Classification (NCBI taxonomy): domain Eukaryota; kingdom Viridiplantae; phylum Streptophyta; class Magnoliopsida; order Poales; family Poaceae; genus Triticum; species Triticum dicoccoides. The sequence continues at coordinate 392,626,195 of NC_041384.1, forward strand.
ATTGGTTTTCGGTGGCGGCGGAGGCTTTTGGTAGTGGAACTCCCGATCTATTCTGTTCCTCGATGTTTCTAGGGTATATGGATATATATAGGCGAAAGAAGTCGGTCAGGGGAGCCACGAGGGGCCCACGAGGTAGGGGGCGTGCCCATGGGGGTAGGGCGCGCCCCCACCCTCGTGGTGGCCTCGGGACTCTTCTGGCCCAGCTCCGGTATTCCATGGGCTTCTTCTGGTCCAAAAATGATCTCCGTGAAGTTTCAGGTCAATTGGACTCCGTTTGGTTTTCCTTTTCTGTGATACTCAAAAACAACGAAAAAACAGAAACCGACACTGGGATCTAGGTTAATAGGTTAGTCCTAAAAATCATACAAAATAGCATATAAATGTATATAAAACATCCAAGGTTTATAATATAATAGCATGGAACAATCAAAAATTATAGATACGTTGGAGACGTATCAAGCATCACCGAACTTAATTCCTGCTCGTCCTCGAGTAGGTAAATGATAAAAACAGATTTTTTGATGTGGAATGCTACCTAACATATATATCAATGTAATCTTCTTTATTGTGGCAACAATATTCAGATCCATAAGATTCAAGACAAAAGTTTAATATGGACATAAAAATAATAATACTTCAAGCATACTAACTAAGCAATCATGTCTTCTCAAAATAACATGGCCAAAGAAAGTTCATCCCTACAAAATCATATAGTTTGGTCATGCTCCATTTTCGTCACACAAGAATGCTCTCATCATGCACAACCCCGATGACAAGCCAAGCAATTTTTTCATACTTTAGTAATCTCAAACTTTTTTCAACTTTCACGCAATACATGAGCGTGAGCCATGGATATAGCACTGAAGGTGGAATAGAATATAATGGAGGGGGTTATGTGGAGAAGACAAAAAAGGAGAAAGTCTCACATCGACGCGGCTAATCAATGGGCTAGGGAGATGCCCATCAATTGATGTTAATGCAAGGAGTAGGGATTGCCATGCAACGGATGCACTAGAGCTATAAATGTATGAAAGCTCAACAAAAGAAACTAAGTGGGTGTGCATCCAACTTGCTTGCTCACGAAGACCTAGGGCACTTGAGGAGGCCCATTGTTGGAATATACAAGCCAAGTTCTATAATGAAAAATTCCCACTAGTATATGAAAATGACAAAACAAGAGACTCTCTATCGTAAAGATCATGGTGCTACTTTGAAGCACAAGTGTGGAAAAAAGGATAGTAGCATTGCCCCTTTTTTTTTATTTTTTTTATTTTTTTGGGCCTTCCTTTTTTCTTTTTTTATTTGACCTTTCTCTTTTTTTTCTTTTTTTCTTTTGGGACAATGCTCTATTAATGATGATCATCACACTTCTATCTATTTACAACTCAATGATTACAACTCGATACTAGAACAAGATATGACTCTATATGAATGCCTCCGGCGGTGTACCGGGATGTGTAATGACTCATGAGTGACATGTATGAAAGAATTATGAACGGTGGCTTTGCCACAAATACGATGTCAACTACATGATCATGCAAGGCAATATGACAATGATGATGCGTGTCATAATAAACGGAACGGTGGAAAGTTGCATGGCAATATATCTCGGAGTGGCTATGGAAATGCCATAATAGGTAGGTATGGTGGCTATTTTGAGGAAGATATAAGGAGGTTTATGTGTGATAGAGCGTATCATATCACGGGGTTTCGATGCACCGGCGAAGTTTGCACCAACTCTCAAGGTGAGAAAGGGCAATGCACGGTACCGAAGAGGCTAGCAATGACGGAAGGGTGAGAGTGCGTATAATCCATGGACTCAACATAAGTCATAAAGAAATCACATACTTATATAAAAAATCTACAAGTAATCAAAAACCAAGTATTACGCGCATTCTCCTAGGGGGATAGATTGGTAGGAAAAAGACCACCGCTCGTCCCCGACCGCCACTCATAAGGAGGACAATCAAATAACACCTCATATTTCAAATTTGTTACACAACGTTTACCATACGTGCATGCTACGGGACTTGCAAACTTCAACACAAGTATTTCTCAATTTCACAACTACTCAACTATCATAACTTTAATATCACTATCTCCATATCTCAAAACAATCATCAAGTATCAAACTTCTCTTAGTATTCAATGCACTCTATATGGAAGTTTTTATTAAATCCCTCTTGGATGCCTGTCATATTAGGACTAGATTCATAACCAAAGCAAATTACCATGCTGTTCTAAAGACTCTCAAAATAATATAAGTGAAGCATGACAGTTCAACAATTTCTTCAAAATAAAACCACCGCCGTGCTCTAAAAAGATATAAGTGAAGCACTAGAGCAAATGACAAACTACTCCAAAAGATATATGTGAAGATCAATGAGTAGTCGAATAATTATGCAACTATGTGAAGAATCTCTAACATTTAAGAATTTCAGATCTTGGTATTTTATTCAAACAGCAAGCAAAACAAAATAAAATAAAATGATGCTCCAAGCAAAACACGTATCATGTGGCGAATAAAAATATAGCTCCAAGTAAAGTTACCGATGAACAAAGACGAAAGAGGGGATGCCTTCCGGGGCATCCCCAAGCTTAGGCTCTTGGTTGTCCTTGAATATTACCTTGGGGAGCCTTCGGCATCCCCAAGATTAGGCTCTTGCCACTCCTTATTCCATAGTCTATTGAATATTTACCCAAAACTTGAAAACTTCACAACACAAAACTTAACAGAAAACTCGTAAGCTCCATTAGTATAAGAAAATAAATCACCACTTAGGTACTGTTGTGAACTCATTATAAATTCATATTGGTGTAATATCTACTGTATTCCAACTTCTCTATGGTTCATACCCTCCGATACTACTCATAGATTCATCAAAATAAGCAAACAACACATAAAAAACAGAATCTGTCAAAAACAGAACAGTCTGTAGTAATCTGTAGGTTTCGAATACTTCTGGAAACCCAAAAATTCTAAAATAAATTCCTGGACGTGAGTAATTTACCTATCAATCATCTTCAAAAATAATTAACTAAATAGCACTCTCCATTAAAAATGGCATCAAATCTCGTGGGCGCTAAAGTTTTTGTTTTTTACAGCAGGATCGCAAAGACTTCCCCCCAAGTCTTTCCAAAGGTTCTACTTGGCGCAAACAATAATTAAAAGCATAAAACCACATCTAAATATAGGCTAGATGAATTATTTATTTCTAAACAGTATCAAAAATAAATAAACAGATATAAAATTGGGTTGCCTCCCAACAAGCGCTAACGTTTAAAGCCCCTAGCTAGGCATGATGATTTCAATGATGCTCACATAAAAGATAAGAATTGAAACATAAAGAGAGCATCATGAATAATATGACTAGCACATTTAAGTCTAACCCACTTCCTATGCATAGGGATTTTGTGAGCAAACAACTTATGCGAACAATAATCAACTAGCATAGGAGGGCAAAACAAGCATAACTTCAAAACTTTAAGCACATAGAGAGGAAACATGATATTATTGCGATTCCTACAAGCATATGTTCCTCCCTCATAATAATTTTCAGTAGCATCATGAATGAATTCAACAATATAACCATTACATAAAGCATTCTTTTCATGATCTACAAGCATAGAAAATTTACTACTCTCCACATAAGCAAGATTCTTCTCAATCAAAATAGTGGGAGTATCATAAGAAACTCGAATATTATAAATTGTTTCCACATTAAAGGAGTAATGTTCAGAAAAAGGGTAATCATAATCATGACAAGTTTTATAAATATAATCATCTCTACTTTTTATAGCGTAAGTGTCATCAGAATAACCATCATAGGTATCAACTTTGTTCTCATCATAATCAATTGAAACCTCTTCCAAGATAGTGGAATCATTACTAAATAAAGTCATGGCCTCTCCAAATCCACTTTCATAATTATCACAAGAATATTCAACATTCTCCAAAATAGTGGGATCGTTACTTCCTAAAGTTGACACTCTTCCAAACCCACTTTCATCAATATAATCATCATAAGTAGGAGGCATGCTATCATCATAATAAATTTGCATATCAAAACTTGGGAGAATACAAATATCATCTTCATTAAACATAGCATCCCCAAGCTTGGGACTAACATTAATTGCAGCAAATACATTCTCAAACATGTCATTCTCATCAAACATAGCATCCCCAAGCTTGGGCCTTTTCATGTCATAATCATAATCACTCTCATCATTGATAGTATGGATAGCACCAATAGTATAACAATTATCATCATCACAATGAGTAATAGGGGCAACATCATTTGGGAGGGATACCTTTTCACCTTTATTTCTCCATATTTTCTTTTTCTTCTTCACATCATGTGTGGGTTTAATCCTCTTTTCGGAGCTCCTTATTGATGAGATTGGTTGAATAGAAAGCTCCTCCTCGTTACCTGACTCATCATAAGAAATAATAGGAGGATATTGGGAAGCCTCTTACCTTTCATTAGTATTCTCTTCATCCTCTATTTATTTTCTTTTCTTTATGTAACTGGCAATATAAGGGTTTTCAATGAAATTCACCGCACAATACATAAGAATTTCTTCTAGATCAATATCGAGGAATTTCTCAAGGTTATATTCTGGAATATGCTTAGTTATACGTTTCACTTCTTCATAACCCAAAAGCAAACTAAGTTCATTATGATGTGCAAGAGAAATCAAATCATCACAATTTTTGGACAAGATACAATCATGAAACAATTTGCATTTGAGATTTAAATGACCATGTTCATTGCAAAGTTCACAAGTATGGTGAAGAAATTTTAAATTTTCAGCACAAACATCTACCTCTCTTGCAACCATTTAGTTTCCAAATACTTATGCCTCTTGCAAAATCTATTTTACCTAATTGTTGTGTACTTGCAAGCTCTATGTATTCCATAAAAGTTGACATGCTTATAAGAGACATTTTCATCATGACTAGTGCAATCATCATTAGTACTATGGATATTCAAAGAGTTCATAATAACAACATTGCAATCATGCTCATCATCCAAAGATTTAATGCCAAGCATTTTATAGACTTCTTCTTCTAGAACTTGAGCACAATTTTCCTTCCCGTCATTCTCACGAAAAATATTAAAAAGATGAAGCGTATGAGACAAACTCAATTCCATTTTTTTGTAATTTTCTTTTATAAACTAAACTAGTGATAAAACAAGAAACTAAAAGATTAGATTGCAAGATCTAAAGATATACCTTTAAGTGCTAACCTCCCCAGCAATGGCGCCAGAAAAGAGCTTGATATCTACTACACAACCTTCTTCTTGTAGACGTTGTTGGGCCTCCAAGTGCAGAGGTTTGTAGGACAGTAGCAAATTTCCCTCAAGTGGATGAACTAAGGTTTATCAATCCGTGGGAGGCGTAGGATGAAGATGGTCTCTCTCAATCAACCCTGCAACCAAATAACAAAGAGTCTCTTGTGTCCCCAACACACCCAATACAATGGTAAATTGTATAGGTGCACTAGTTCGGCGAAGAGATGGTGATACAAGTGCAATATGGATAGTAGATAACGGTTTTTGTAATCTGAAAATATAAAAACAGCAAGGTAACTAATGATAAAAGTGAGCGTAAGCAGTATTGCAATGAGTTAAAACAAGGCCTAGGGTTCATACTTTCACTAGTGCAAGTTCTCTCAACAATAATAACATAATTGCCGCAACAAAGAGTCACTCCAAAGTCACTAATAGCGGAGAACAAACGAAGAGATTATGGTAGGGTACGAAACCACCTCAAAGTTATCCTTTCTGATCGATCTATTCTAGAATCCCTAGTAAAATAACATGAAGTTATTATTTCCATTCAATCTATCATAGAGTTCGTACTAGAATAACACCTTAAGACACAAATCAACCAAAACCCTAATGTCACCTAGATACTCCAATGTCACCTCAAGTATCATGGGTATGATTATACGATATGCATCACACAATCTCAGATTCATCTATTCAACCAACACAAAGAAATTCAAAGAGTGCTCCAAAGTTTCTATCGGAGAGTCAAGACGAAAACATGTGCCAACCCCTATGCATAAGTTCACGAGGTCACGGAACTCGCAAGTTGATCACCAAAACATACATCAAGTGGATCACGTGATATCCCATTGTCACCACAGATAAGCACATGCAAGACATACATCAAGTGTTCTCAAATCCTTAAAGACTCAATCCAATAAGATAACTTCAAAGGGAAAACTCAATTCATCACAAGAGAGTAGAGGGGGAGAAACATCACAAGATCCAACGATAATAGCAAAGCTCGCGATACATCAAGATCGTATCACCTCAAGAACACGAGAGAGAGAGAGAGAGAGATCAAACACATAGCTACTGGTACATACCCTCAGCCCTGAGGGTGGACTACTCCCTCCTCGTCATGGAGAGCACCGGGATGATGAAGATGGCCACCGGAGAGGGATTCCCCCCTCCGGCAGGGTGCCAGAACGGGTCTAGATTGGTTTTCGGTGGCTATGGAAGCTTCTGGCAGCGGAACTCCCAATCTATTCTATTCCTCGATGTTTCTAGGGTATATGGATATATATAGGAGAAATAAGTCGGTCAGGGGAGCCACGAGGGGCCCAAGAGGTAGGGGGCACGCCCAGGGGGTAGGGTGCGCCCCCACCCTCGTGGTGGCCTCGGGACTCTTCTGGCCTAGCTCTGGTACTCCGTGGGCTTCTTCTGGTCCAAAAATGATCTCCGTGAAGTTTCAGGTCAATTGGACTCCATTTGGTTTTACTTTTCTGCGATACTCAAAAACAACGAAAAAACAGAAACTGGCACTGGGCTCTAGGTTAATAGGTCAGTCCCAAAAATCATATAAAATAGCATATAAATGCATATAAAACATCCAAGGTTGATAATATAATAGCATGGAACAATCAAAAATTATAGATACGTTGGAGACGTATCAGGCACGCGCCGCTCCATTGCTTACGTCAGCGAGCTTTCGGCTGATACATATGATGCAGAGTGCCCGTACTTATTCCCGCGTGGTGGTCAGTGCGAAAAGGCCATAGGCCTACTCGGACCAAATATCCAAACCATTAGTGTGTTGGTAGTGCGGTCACAAGCAGAGACTCACGAAAGAGGTGACCTTGTCGCCCCGTCTCGAGGACTTGCGGCAAGGGCTAAGAATGCCCGGCCATGCCTCGTATTCAACTCTCGGGTACCCTCCAGGTCAACCTGTCTCCACATCACTCGCGGGTACCCCTCAGGGTCGACCCGCCTTTTCGAGTAACAGTTGTAAAGTCAATGTATCCGTGTGTCCAAACATCAAGGGGAAACTCCGAGGAACCACCCTCGGTGGATTCCACTCGATGTAATCATCAAGGTAAGCGTAGGAGGAACCACCCTCAAGGTTCACACTTGAGGGGTTGCACGACAGAGCCGTATCGAAAGTGGTTAACGAGGAACCACCCTCGATGACCACGACCAAATAGCTACCCTACAGTATTAACATCAGAAGTGCTGATGAGGTGTCACCCTCGGCACTCGACAGTAACTCTGTAGAGTCATACAACTGAGGGGGTGATGTGTGGTGTCAGGGCATGGACATCGATCACGTTGATCGAGTCATCGAACATAAAGAGGGGCAACTGGGACAAGGTGGGGGTCACTGATGGATCTCTAACCAACCTATACTAAGCAATTTAGAATAGGCAGGTAAGGTATGAAAGCAGGTAACAAAAACAGGCTATGCATCAGAGTAGGATCATACAGAAAGCAGTAGCAGTTCTAATGCAAGCATGAGAGGGAAAGAAATGGGCGATATCGGAATGCTCAAGGTGGGTTTGCTTGCCTGGAAGCTCTGTTGAAAAGGAAGAAGTGTCGTCGTCGACGTAGTCGATCACAAGGGCATCAGCATCGGTCTCGGGGTCTACTAGAGAGAAGAGGGGGAAGAAACAATAAATATAAAGCAAACAAAGCATCACAAAGCATAACATGGAAATATGTTGTGCCGCGTGTGACCTAACGTATGGCTACTCGATATTGTTAAAGGGGGAATTCAACCGGGAATGTTTTCGCGGTTCTGGACCTGTGTCAGACACATGACCGGAGGGGGAATGTTCAATGTTTAGATAGTTAGAGGCATCTGACAGGTATGTGGGTAACATATTCGGGTTCGTCTCGTTTTTCTGAGCAACTTTCATGTAGAAAAATTTCCATCCGAGTTACGGATTAATTTCTATGATTTTTCAAAGTTGATATTCTGGAATTATTTAAAATAACAGAAATTCATTATGACATCAGCATTGCGTGGGGATGACGCCAGCAGTCAACAGCCGCACTGACCAAGTCAAACTGACCAGTGGGTTCCACCTGTCATAGACAGTAGGGCTAACAGAGGTTAACCTAAACTAACTAAGTTAATTAATTAGAAGGGGCCCACCTATCAGTGTCTAATTAGGTTAATTAAATTAGCTTAATTAACTTCGTTAATCAGGGGTGTGGGCCCCATCTGTCAGTTGCATGGGCTGGTCCAATCAGCAGAGCTGACCGGTCAACAGGTCGGTCGGGCCCTAGGGGCCCACGGGTCAGTGACCCAGGTGGTGGCCCCGGGCCGACCACGTCAGCGCGGGCGACAGTGTTTAACCGTCGGTGGCCATAGCCACGGCGGAGGGCTGGGCGCGCACCGAAATCAATCTAGGGCGGCATTTTCACGAGAGGTTCGCACCATTCGAACACGTGCACGATGCCGAGTCGGGTGGTGGTGGTGGTGGCTCGCGCGGGGACGGCCGGAGACGACGCCGGCATGGAGCACGGGCGGCGGTGGCCTTCGGGCGCTCGATGGCGATGGTGCTTCGGGACACGGCTCGTCGTGCAGAATGGCTCTACGGGCGGCTTCGCGCGTATTGATACGTCTCTGTCGTATCTACAATTTTTGATTGTTCCATGCCAATATTATTCAACTTTCATATACTTTTTGGCAACTTTTTATATTGTTTTTGTTACTAACATATTGATCTAGTGCCCAGTGCCAGTTCCTGTCTGTTGCATGTTTTTGGTTTCGCAGAATATCCATATCAAACAGAGTCCAAACGGGATAAAAATGAACGGAACTTATTTTTGGAAAATAGGGAAAATTCGGAAGGAAAATCAACACGAACCAGTGCCCGAGGTGGTCACGAGGCACGGGGCGCGCCCCCCTTAGGGCGCGCCCTCTACCCTCGTGAACCCACCGTAAGGCGGTTGACGCTCTTCTTTTGCCGCAAGAAAGCTAATATTCGGAGAAAAAATCACGGCGGAGGTTTCAGGCCAATCGGAGTGACGGATCTCCATATATATACGAAACGGTGAAACAGAGTCAGAACAGAACGCAGAACCAGAGAGAAACAGAGAGATAGATCCAATCTCGGAGGGGCTCTCGCCCCTCCCATGCCATGGAGGCCAAAGACCAGAGGGGAAACCCTTCTCCCATCTAGGGAGGAGGTCAAGGAAGAAGGGGGACCCTCTCCCCCTCTCCTCCGGTGGCGCCGAAACGCCGTCGTGGCCATCATCATCATCACCACGATCTTCACCAACATCTCCATCACCTTCCCCCCTCTATCTACAGCGGTCCACTCTCCTGCAACCCGCTGTACCCTCTACTTGAACATGGTGCTTTATGCTTCATATTATTATCCAATGATGCGTTGCCATCCTATGATGTCTGAGTAGATTTTCGTTGTCCTATCGGTGGTTGATGAATTGCTATGATTGATTTAATTTGCTTGTGGTTATGTTGCTGTCCTTTGGTGCCCATCATATGAGCGCGCGCGTGGATCACACCATAGGGTTAGTTGTATGTTGATATGACTATGTATTGGAGGGCAAGAGTGACAGAAGCTTCAACCTAGCATAGAAATTGATGCATACGGGATTGAAGGGGGACCAATATATCTTAATGTTGTGGTTGGGTTTTACCTTAATGAACATTAGTAGTTGTGGATGCTTGCTAATAGTTCCAATCATAAGTGCATAGAATTCCAAGTAAGGGATGACATGCTAGCAGTGGCCTCTCCCACATAATACTTGCTATCGGTCTAGTAAAGTAGTCAATTGCTTAGGGGCAATTTCGCAACTCCTACCACCACTTTTCCACACTCGCTATATTTACTTTATTGTTTCTTTATCTAAACAGCCCCTACTTTTTATTTACGTACTCTTTATTATCTTGCAAACCTATCCAACAACACCTAAAAAGTACTTTTAGTTTCATACTTGTTCTAGGTAAAGCGAACGTCAAGCGTGCGTAGAGTTGTATCGGTGGTCAATAGAACTTGAGGGAATATTTGTTCTACCTTTAGCTCCTCGTTGGGTTCGACACTCTTACTTATCGAAAACTGTTGCGATCCCCTATACTTGTGGGTTATCAAGACCTTTTTCTGGCGCCGTTGTCGGGGAGCAATAGCGTGGGGTGAATATTCTCATGTGTGCTTGTTTGCTTTATGACTAAGTAATTTTTATTTGCTATTCTTAGTTGTTTTCTACCTTTAGTTATGGGTAGGAAACGCAAATACCAAAAATATTAGTTGTACCTACTGAACCAATGGTTGAAGAACCACTCAAAATCTATCACACCGCTGAAGTTTTTTACTTGGATCATCTTCGATCCCTTTGTGCTCGTGCCGAAACCCCAACTAGCTTAGTTGAGGGCAAATATTTAGATGAGCATGCTTGTTATGTGCGACACCGTATATCTGAAAAAGGGAAACTATTATGGGGACAAATTCAACGTTTGCAATGCTATGCTTGGAATTTATGTGAAATATATGATTTTACTTGTTGTTCTGAAAACCCTAAGAAACACCTTCCCTATCAATGTGAGTTTAGTAATAATGGAATTGTATCTTCGTATGCTAAGGGTGTTTATAATTACTATGATGTTCAACAAATTGAAGAATTTGTTGCTTTTAAGGGTGCTTCTGAAATTGCTTCTTTGATTGAAAAGTATGATGCTACTCTTCACAAATCTGAAAATTTTGCCATACTTGAATATTGTTATGAGAATTATGCTTCTAATGCTTATGTTAAACTATATATTGAGGACTACTCCGCTGTCCAAGAAGAGACTAATATTTTGCAGGAGTCTATGGAAGAAGAAATCGATGAAACTGTGAGCTCATTGGATGAAAAGGATGAGGAGGAGAGCGAAGAACAAAAGGAGGAAGAGCGGATTGATCACCCATTCCCACCTTCTAATGAGAGTAACTCTTCAACTCATACATTGTTTAATTCCCCTTCGTGCTTACCGAAGGATGATTGCTATGATGACTGTTATGATCCCATTGATTCTCTTGAAATATCCCTTTTTGATGATGCTTGCTATGCTTGTGGCCAAGATGCCAATATGAATTATGCTTATGGAGATGAACTTGCTATAGTTCCTTATGTTAAACATGAAATTTTTGCTATTGCACCCACGCATGATAGTCCTATTATCTTTTTGAATTCTCCTGATTATACTATATCGGAGAAGTTTGCACTTATTAAGGATTATATTGATGGGTTGCCTTTTATCATTGCACATGATGATTTCGATAAATATAACATGCATGTGCTTGATGCTCCTACTTGCAACTATTATGAGAGAGGAACTATATCTCCACCTCTCTATGTTTCTCACATGATAAAATTGCAAGAAGCTGTTTATACTATGCATCGACCTTTACTATGTGTGCATGAATTGTTCTTTTAGGACATGCCGATGCATAGGAAGAGAGTTTGACTTCGTCATTACATGATATATGTTACCTTGTGCTCACTACTAAATTACAAATCATTGCTAATTAAAATTGGCTTTGATATACCATGGGATCCGGGTGGACTCACTACTTGAGCACTATATGCCTAGCTTAATGGCTTTAAAGAAAGCGCTGCCAGGGAGACAACCCGGAAATTTTAGAGAGTCATTTATTTCTGTTGAGTACTTTTATATAGTTTAAAAACAACAAAAATAAAGAGGGGAACCCAAAACTTTTTCAAAAAGGAAAGTGAAAGTGAGAAAGACAAGCACTGTTGAAGTGGGAGAGCTCCTTGAACTTTGTTCATGCTCACGGCAACTTTGTGAATCTTGACTACAGAAACTTTTCAACAAAAATAATTATCCCCTTGTACAATTCCATTGTATTATAAAAATAATGTGCCAAGGTTTGCCTTTAGGATGTTTACGATGCTTGTTGGTTTGTGCGGTGCAGGACAGAAACTTTGGCTGTAGTGCACGAATTTTAGTTTTTTACTGGAACGTCAAATGGTTATGATTCTTTTTGCACTGTCTTTCAGTATAAATTTTTTATTTTTCCTAATTTTTTCAGAATTTTTCAAGTATCATAAGTATAGTGAATATTCAGATTGCTACAGACTATTCTGTTTTAGACAGATTCTGTTTTTGATGCATAGTTTGCTTGTTTTGATGAAACTATCAATTTATATCAGTGGATTAAGCCATGAAAAAGTTATATTAAAGTAGACACAATGCAAAAACAAAATATGAATTGGTTTTCAACAGTACTTAGAGTAGTGATTTTCTTTATTATACTAACGGATCTTACCGAGTTTTCTGTTGAAGTTTTGTGTGGATGAAGTGTTCGATGATTGAGAAGGTTTCGATGTGAGAAGAAGGAAGAGAGGCAAGAGCTCAATCTTGGGGATGCCCGAGGCACCCCAAGTAAATATTCAAGGAGACTCAAGCGTCTAAGCTTGGGGATGCTGGGGAGGCATCCCCTCTTTCTTCAACAAGTATCGGTATGTTTTCGGATTCGTTTCGTTCATGCGATATGTGCAACCTTGGAGCGTCTTTGCTTTAGTTTTCATGTTTTTTTTGCACCATGCTGGTATGAGATAGTCCTTGGTTGATTTATAGAATGCTCTTTGCACTTCACTTATATTCTTTGAGTATGGCTTTATAGAATGCTTCATGTGCTTCACTTATATCATTTGAAGTTTGGATTGCCTGTTTCTCTTCACTTAGACAACCGCCATTTGTAGAATGCCCTTTTGCTTCACTTATATTTGTTAGAGCGTGGGCATATCTTTTGTAGAAGGAAATAAACTCTCTTTCTTCACTTATATCTATTTAGAGAGATGACAGGAACTGGTCATTCACATGGTTAGTCATAAAATCCTACATAAACTTGTAGATCGCTGAATATGATATGTTTGATTCCTTGCAATAGTTTTGCGATATAAAGGTGGTGATATTAGAGTTGTGCTAGTTGAGTAATTGTGAAATTGAGAAATACTTGTGTTGACGTTTGCAAGTCCCGTAGCATGCACGTATGGTGAACTTTTATGTAACGAAGTCGGAGCATGAGGTGTTTATTGATTGTCTTCCTTATGAGTGGCTGTCGGGGACGAGCGATGGTCTTTTCCTACCAATCTATTCCCCTAGCAGCATGCGCGTAGTACTTTGTTTCGATGACTAATATATTTTTGCAATAAGTATGTGAGTTCTTTATGACTAATGTTGAGTCCATGGATTATACGCACTCTCACCCTTCCATCATTGCTAGCCTCTTCGGTACCGCGCATTTCCCTTTCTCACCTCGAGAGTTGGTGCAAACTTCGCCGGTGCATCCAAACCCCGTGATACGATACGCTCTGTCACACATAAGCCTCATTATATCTTCCTCAAAACAGCCACCATACCTACCTATTATGGCATTTCCATAGCCATTCCGAGATATATTGCGATGCAACTTCCATCATCATCATATACATGACTTGAGCATTTATTGTCATATTGCTTTGCATGATCGTAAGATAGCTAGCATGATGTTTTCATGGCTTGTCCGTTTTTTGATGTCATTGCTACGCTAGATCATTGCACATCCCGGTACACCGCCGGAGGCATTCATATAGAGTCATATCTTTGTTCTAGATATCGAGTTGTAATATGGAGTTGTAAGTAAATAAAAGTGTGATGATCATCATTATTAGAGCATTGCCCCAGTGAGGAAAGGATGATGGAGACTATGACTCCCTCATAAGTCGGGATGAGACTCCGGACTTTACAAAAAAAAATAAAAGAGGCCAAAGAAGCCCAAATAAAAAAAAAGAGGCCAAAGAAGCCCACCAAAAAATAAAAATAAAAAAAATAAAAAATGAGAGAAAAAGAGAGAAGGGGCAATGTTACTATCCTTTTACCACACTTGTGCTTCAAAGTAGCACCATGTTCTTCATATAGAGAGTCTCTTGAGTTATCACTTTCATATACTAGTGGGAATTTTCATTATAGAACTTGGCTTGTATATTCTAAAGATGGGCTTCCTCAAATGCCCTAGGTCTTCATGAGCAAGCAAGTTGGATGCACACCCACTTAGTTTCAGTTTGAGCTTTCATATACTTACAGCTCTAGTGCATCCATTGCATGGCAATCCCTACTCCTCACATTGATATCTATTAATGGGCATCTCCATAGCCCGTTGATACGCTTAGTTGATGTGAGACTTTCTCCTTTTTTGTCTTCTCCACATAACCCCCACCATCATATTCTATTCCACCTATAGTGCTATGTCCATGGCTCACGCTCATGTATTGCATGAAAGTTGAAAAGGTTTAAGAAACGTCAAAGTATGAAACAATTGCTTGGCTTGTCATCGGGGTTGTGCATGATGTGAATGCTTTGTGTGGTGAAGATGGAGCATAGCCAGACTATATGATTTTGTAGGGATGAACTTTCTTTGGCTATCTTATTTCAATAAGACATAATTGCTTGGTTGGTATGCTTGAAATATTGTTGTCTTTATGTCAAAGGATAGATTATTGCTTTGAATCACTCGTGTCTTAATATTCATGCCATGATTAGACATATGATCAAGATTATGCTAGGTAGCATTCCACATCAAAAATTATCTTTTTTATCATTTACCTCCTCGAGGACGAGCAGGAATTAAGCTTGGGGATGCTGATACGTATCCGTCGTATCTATAATTTTTGACTGTTCCATGCCAATATTATTCAACTTTCATATACTTTTTGGCAACTTTTTATATTATTTTTGGGACTAACATATTGATCCAGTGCCCAGTGCCAGTTCCTGTCTGTTGCATGTTTTTGGTTTCGCAGAATATCCATATCAAACGGAGTCCAAACGGGATAAAAACGGATAGAGCTTATTTTTGGAAAATATGGAAAATTTGGAAGGAAAATCAACGCCAACCAGTGCCCGAGGTGGTCACGAGGCAGCCCCCCCCTTAGGGCGCGCCCCTACCCTCGTGAGCCCATCATAAGGCGGTTGACACTCTTCTTTTGCCGCAAGAAAGCTAATATTCGGAAAAAATCACGGCGAAGGTTTCAGGCCAATCGGAGTTATGGATCTCCATATATATACGAAACGGTGAAACAGAGCCAGAACAGAACGCAGAACCAGAGAGAAAGAGAGAGATAGATCTAATCTCGGAGGGGCTCTCGCCCCTCCCATGCCATGGAGGCCAAGGACCAGAGGGGAAACCCTTCTCCCATCTAGGGAGGAGGTCAAGGAAGAAGAGGAAGAAGGGGGCCCCTCTCCCCCTCTCCTCCGGTGGCGCCGGAACGCCGTTGTGGCCATCATCATCATCACCGCGATCTTCACCAACATCTCCATCACCTTCCCCCCTCTATCTACAGCGGTCCACTCTCCTGCAACCCGTTGTACCCTCTACTTGAACATGGTGCTTTATGCTTTATTATATTATCCAATGATGTGTTGCCATCCTATGATGTCTGAGTAGATTTTCGTTGTCTATCGGTGGTTGATGAATTGCTATGATTGATTTAATTTGCTTGTGGTTATATTGTTGTCCTTTGGTGCCCATCATATGAGCGCGCGCGTGGATCACACCATAGGGTTAGTTGTATGTTGATAGGACTATGTATTGGAGGGCAAGAGTGACAGAAGCTTCAACCTAGCATAGAAATTGATGCATACGGGATTGAAGGGGGACCAATATATCTTAATGCTATGGTTGGGTTTTACCTTAATGAACATTAGTAGTTGAGGATGTTTGGTAATAGTTACAATCATAAGTGCATAGAATTCCAAGTAAGGGATGCCATGCTAGCAGTGGCCTCTCCCACATAATACTTGCTATCGGTCTAGTAAAGTAGTCAATTTCTTAGGGGTAATTTCGCAACTCCTACCACCACTTTTCCACACTCGCTATATTTACTTTATTGTTTCTTTATCTAAACAACCCCTACTTTTTATTTACGTACTCTTTATTATCTTGCAAACCTATCCAACAACACCTACAAAGTACTTCTAGTTTCATACTTGTTCTAGGTAAAGCGAACGTCAAGCGTGCGTAGAGTTGTATTGGTGGTCAATAGAACTTGAGGGAATATTTGTTCTACCTTTAGCTCCTTGTTGGGTTCGACACTCTTACTTATCAAAAACTGTTGTGATCCCCTATACTTGTGGGTTATCACACATC
This sequence comes from Triticum dicoccoides, assembly GCF_002162155.2. Classification (NCBI taxonomy): domain Eukaryota; kingdom Viridiplantae; phylum Streptophyta; class Magnoliopsida; order Poales; family Poaceae; genus Triticum; species Triticum dicoccoides. The sequence continues at coordinate 392,642,627 of NC_041384.1, forward strand.
CATTGCCGCAGTCGGTAGTAGGCGGGAGGCGACAAGCTCACCGGAGACGAGCTCGCGGCGGCGGTCGGAGCACTGGCCTGTCGATGACGGTGCTAGGGGAGCGGGAGAAGTAGCGGGCGCATGGAGTGGGTGTGGGCGGAGGTGCTGAGCACGACGGGGCGGTTGGCTGCCAGCTCCGTGAGTCGTGGCCACGGCAGCGAGGACCACCATGGCGACGAGCTCGGGCACGACGGGAGGGGATCAGATACGGCCATGGCAGAGGCTGAGAATAGAGGGGGAAGGAGCGGGGGGCTCACCAGCCCTGTAGTTGTGCGGTCGCGGCTCGGGGAGGGCTCGTGGTGGCCGGAGACGGTGACGGTGTGCGGTGGTGCAGAGAAGGAAGAAGACGTTGTTGCGGGCTCTCCGGTGATGCCCGGCCCGTTTGGGTGGTCGGGGATGACGAGGCAGACGACGGTCGTGCTCCCGGGCACGATGATAGGGCACGGGGCGGCTGGTGGCCACAGTGGAGCAGCAACACGGCGGCGACGGCGCTCGGGTGAAAGGGGATCTAAGGAGTGGGAAGACAGAGGAGAGCGGGGGAGTGGGTGCAGGTAGGTGGGGAGAGGAGGCCTGAGGCGTCGGCCTCGCCCTTATCCTGTCTGGGCATCGCCGGCGAGGAGGTGCGGTGGCGCCTGGACGCGCCCCTTCCCCATGGTCGGAGGAACAGGAAGGGGAGCGGCCGAGGAGGGGGTACTGGGCCGCTCTAGCTGGGCCAGCTGACTCGGCTAGGCCGAGGCCCAGGGGGTAGGGGGCTTTCTCTCTCTCTCTCTCTGCTTTTCCTTTTATTTTACTATTTTTTAAACTTCTCTGCTTTCTTTTATTCCCAAAAAGCAAAATAGTTTATAATTTATAAAACTTACACCTAAATTGTATAACAATTTAGGACATTGAACAACAAGTTTGGAACCAAAATAAATTAGTTTAGCATTTTTTAACTCAAAAGCATTTAATTTAATTGCTTTAGCCACTATTTAAATTAGTTTAGGGCACTTAGACATTTTGCAAAAATGTTGGTTCACCGCCAATACTATCAAAATAATATTTGCCACATGATGAACATTTTAGTTTTCATGTTTGAGAAACTTTGAATTTCACTTAACATTTGAGTTTGAATTTGACTGGAATTTGAAATGAGATATTGATCAAAGTGACTAAGCACTGCTTTAGCAGAATGATTTGCTTGATCTTAGGAATTACTGTAGCATCATTACACCGGGGTGTTACATTTTCCTACTGTTATTTATGATGTTTTTAATCAATACAATACTTTGTGGTGCAATTCTAATGCTTTTTCTCTCTCTTAATTTGCAAGATCTATATGAAGAGGGAGACTGCCGACAGCTGGAATTCTAGATCTGAAAAATCTATGTCAGAGATACCTATTCTGCACAACTCCAAATGAGCTGAAATTTTATGGAGAATTATTCTAAAATATATAAAAATACTAGAAGAAAGAAATACCACACGGGGGCCCACCAGGTGCCCACAAGGCACCAGGGTGCACCCTGGTGGCTTTTGGGGCTCCTGGCCATCCTCCATGGCCCATCTTCTGGTATATAATCCCATTTGCCCTAGAAAACATAAGAGGAGGACTTTCGGGATGAAGCGCCACGGTCTCGAGACAGAACCTGGCAGGAGCACTTTTGCTCTCCGGTGGAGCGATTCCGCGAGGGAAACTTCGCTACGGGAGGGGGAGATCAGAGCCATCGACATCACCAATAACCCTATCATCGTGGGAGGATCAATCTTCATCAACATCTTTAACATCATCATCTCATCTCAAATCCTAGTTCATCTCTTGTATTCAATCTTCGTCTCAAAATCTTAGATTGGTACCGGTGGGTTGCTAGTAGTGTTGATTACATCTTGTAGTTGATGCTAGTTGATTTATTTTGTGAAATATTAAATGTCCAGATCCTTGATGCTATTCAATACCTTGCTGAAAACTGCTTGTCATTTCCTTCTGCTCCTCATTGGGCTCAACACTCTTACTTATCGAAAGGACTACGATTGATCCCCTATACTTGCGGATTATCACCCAGCCTGGCCCACCCCGGCCCTACAAAATCGCACCCTAGACCAAACTCTAGCTCCTTCTACTCAACTTCTCGAGCTATCCTCTCTGCTTTGGACCGAGGTTCATCTCCACTGTCCCGTGCCAACATGTCTGGCACTAGAAGTGAATCTAGGTCTGAGGTAGATCCCATTGACAGGGATAAGCTAGAGGTGGATTCGAGCTCCACGCCCTTCCCGATGGCCCGACGGGGCTCCTCGAACTCCACGACCGCCTAGGTGGCTCGACGGGGTGAGTGCAACCTCACTCATCGAGGTTCGTGTTGTCACAAGTGGCCCTACTGGGCCCTTGCAACTCCTGATCATCACAACGGGCAAACTCGCAAACGACGCTACTTGATAGGGCCATGTCCACCAATCCCACGACGGCTCCTCGAGTTCGAGGCATGGGTAGCTCGTCGCGCCAGGCAAGCGGCTAGGGACGTGTCCAATGCTACTTCTTGAGCTTGTGTTGGTTTTCCCTTGAAGAGGAAAGGGTGATGCAGCAAAGTAGAGATAAGTATTTCCCTCAGTTTGAGAACCAAGGTATCAATCCAGTAGGAGACAACGCACAAATCACCTAATACCTGCACAAACAATCAAACAACATGCCCCCAACACGATAAAGGGGTTTTCAATCCCTTCACGGTTACTTGCAAAAGTGAGATCTGATAGAGATAGATAAACGGTAAAGTAAATATTTTTGGTTTATAGATCTGAAAGTAAACGATTGAAAAATAGTAGATCGGAAACTTATATGATGGAAAATAGAAACTTATATGATGGGAAATAGACCTGGGGGCCATAGGTTTCACTAGAGGCTTCTCTCATGATAGCAAATAATACAGTGGGTGAACAAATTACTGCCGAGCAATTGATAGACAAGCGCAAAGTTATGACGATATCTAAGGCAATGATCATGAATATAGGCATCACGTCTATGTCAAGTAGACCGAAACAATTCTACATCTACTACTATTACTCCACATATCGACCGACTCCTACCTGCATCTAGAGTATTAAGTTCATGAAGAACAGAGTAACGCATTAAGTAAGATGACATGATGTAGAGGAATTAACTCAAGCAATATGATGAAAACCCCATCTTTTTATCCTCGATGGCAACAATACAATACGTGCCTTGCTGCCCCTACTGTCACTGGGAAAGGACACCATAAGATTGAACCCAAAGCTAAGCACTTCTCCCCTTGCAAGAAAAAACCAATCTAATTGGCCAAACTAAACCGATAGTTCGAAGAGAATTACAAAGATATCAAATCATGCATAAAAGAATTCATAGAAGATTCAAATAATATTCATAGATAAGCTGATCATAAATCCACAATTCATTGGATCTCGACAAACACACCGCAAAAAAAGATTACATCGGATAGATCTTCAAGAACATCGAGGAGAACATGGTATTGAGAATTAAAGAGAGAGAAGAAGCCATCTAGCTACTAGCTATGGACCCGTAGGTCTGAGGTAAACAACTCACGCTTCATCGGAAGGGAATTAGAATTGATGTAGAAGCCCTCTGTGATCGAATACCCCTCCGGCAGGATGCCGAAAAAGGCCCCTAGATGGGATCTCATGGGTACACAAGGTTGCGGCAGTGGAAAAGTGTTTTCGTGGATGCTTCTGGTGGTTTGATAATATATGTGAATATTTGGGTGAAAGAATTAGGCCAGGAGGGTCACGAGGGGCCCACAAGGGTGGGGGCGTCTGACTTGATCTCCAAGTCTCTAGTGTGTCTTCTAGTCCAAGAAAAATCATCGCGAAGGTCTCATTCCGTTTGGATTCCGTTTGGTATTCCTTTTCTGCGAATCTCAAAAACAAGGAAAAAAACAAAAATTGGCACTGGGCTCTAGGTTAATAGGTTAGTCCCAATGCATATAAAACATCCAAAACAGATAATATAATAGCATGGAACAATCAAAAATTATAGATACGTTGGAGACGTATCATCCAGCCGCTCCAAGTGGGCCACCATGCCCTTCAAGTCCGACGAGGAGTGACTGGTCTGTGGCGTCTTGGGTCGTTCATTGACCAGTGCGATGCACGACGACCGCCCACCGCTCCAATAATTCCATGCATTGTAGGAGGCATCAGAGCATTAGAACTGCTCAAAGTTGAGCAATCAGCCATCGTCGCCAAAGCTCGCTTCCTTACCTTGGAGCAGGCCATGCCGCCAGATGTCTCATTGGGCCCCCCTTCTCTTCCGACTCCTCCATCTCTGCCACCGACTTCGATGCCCCCTAGACGATGACTCCTATGTTGTCTTTGCAATGTACTACCGTCGCTCAGGAAATGAAAAAATGACAAGGGAAAGGGTAAGGGCAAGGCAAAGAGGTGAAGATCTTTCCCCATTTTTCTAGTAAAATGCTTAGTACTATCCAATATTAGTATGATCGTAGTTCTAGGAACTGCTATGTCGGGTTGTCCTCTGGTTATGTATGACCTGCCATATATTGTATGTGCGATGTGATGATCAATGTATGTGTTGATTGGCGTTGCATGTATTTGTATGTACTTGGGGGTTGTCAAATGTGTGTGTGTTGAGCGCGGGAGGGGGGAGGTTGCGCAACCTGACATGTTCAGACGTGTTTGTGGATATAAGGGAGGCAAAATAACCCAATACGGTTGTAGATGCTCATGCCACCTTATTTATTAACTATTAATTTTTGTGTGCACTATATTTTACTCTATCATGGTATGACACTAGAATCTTTGCTCATATCTTTAATTATAGTTTGATACCAGTTTATAAATGGTAGTGCATGATACTCTTGTAAGACCCCTCGTAGTGGGGAGTATCATAAATTAGTACCATACATATAATACTAGTATGCCACTAACTCCTCAATGCATAGTATCATAGACTAATATCATATTGACACTTCATTTATTCATTTATAGAATCTCCATACAAAGTTGTGGCTATGATTTATTTTTAATTATTTTTCCTTGTTTGACATGCTATGAATTGTATATGATGATATGATACTAGGGCTCTCTCTCTCTCACACACACATCATTAAATACAGTGCCAAATTATATTTCTATTTGATTTAGGTGACAGTGGATGATACTCTTAGGCTGCCCGTAGTGAGTAGTATCATAACTTTTTTTGAACTTCGGCGACAATATTTCATTCATAATCATATCCTTTACAATAAGCGGAATCAAGAAATCCAGAGGTTTATCAAGCCACACCCTTGACTCCTGACCCAAGAAACTAAAACGAGCAATAGTATGAGCGCACTCGTTTACATCACGCACACAATGATTTATTGTCGCCTTGCCGAAAGAACTCATCAACCTTCGACAATCGTCAGTAATTACCGCACCTGACGCCCGGTAGTCATCCGGATTCTGGATAGATTGAACAATCTCCATAGAATCGCTCTCAATGGACAAAGAAAAAATGCCCATCTCCTCATCAAGTCGTAGTCCCAATAATAGCGCAAACGCCTCCATCGTTGGAGCGTCCATTGCATTCGGTTTATATTCCATGGCCGCTGCAACAAAACCTTCCTTCGAATCTCGTAAAATAGCACCACTTGCCTCTACACCTGAGTCAACATGATATGAAGCATCAACGTTAAGCTTTATACAGCCTGATGCTGGTCTAGACCATCTAGTCTGTCGTGGAGGAACTAGCTTCTTTTCTGCTACCCAGTTAGCAATGATACCCCTAATCTGTAGAGACGGTCGTGTTGGCGTACCAATCTCTTTATCATGGGACACTTGACGTCGTTCCCACCAGATATACCAACACGCAACCATAGCCTATTCCACTTCATTTTCTCCCTGGAACGAGACACCACCAGGTAAATTGGAGCATATTATCTCATCAAGTATCAATGAACCAGACCTATTATTCATGCATATGATGTTGTCTCCGTAATGCATAGTGTATCATATACTAGTATCATAGGTGACCTTTTATTATCATACATGACATATAGTAGCATAACATTTATTATGATACGGTATCATGATATGATACTAAATCATATCTTTCTTTATTTAATTCTATGCCACATTGGTGGCTTATCTTGCCATGTGAGGGTATGCTAGAAAATTATGGATGGTTCCATCAACTTAAGCCAAAGAGTTATTTTATGCACTGTATGTCTTATAATAGCACGTTCTGGTGTAGGGGGACCCAACAGAATGATTGGCATTTGTAGCGTTGACTTAATTACTCCTGATGTTTCGAGGAAATGACATCCATAGGTTGAGATATGATGTTTCTGTTTTACTACGTTACTCTTGAGGTGCATGGATTTGTGGTACAAAAGTGCGGGAGCACTTAGATCCATAGTGCGGTCCTTTTATTTTGCCTTCCGATTTTCAACGTCCTATATCTTTTAAACAAAAATTTCAAATTAAGTTCTGTTTTCATATTCGTGTTTCTCGTGAACAACGCTTTAAAATAAGATCAATTTTGAATATATTTTGATGACTTAAAAACATGTTAAGTTTCGGTGTTGAAACTTAGTACGAGCGACCGATAAAACTTAATTATTTTGGGTGTACGACCGACAGAAAAAAATTGCTTAAGATTATATCTCCGAAACTTGTTGAAACTTGGCATTTTTAGATGCAAAAATTGTAAGTTTCACTTTTAAAACCTAAAAAGCTTTTTGACGGCTTTTCTTTTTTACTTTGCCGCCTTGTGGGATTCAACTATTTTGCGAATCGTGAGGCAAATCGAGCGGGCGGCAGGCCTTGGCAAGTGAGTGCCCCTGTGAATTTCCATGCTGATTTCATTAATAGTATTTGCTAGAGTTAATCCGAGGTACGTGTTCAATCCACCGAAGAACAAGCAATCACAACACGATGATGAAGGACCAAGTTCTCGTGTTGACACAAAAGGCAGATCATCTGAAGGATAGAACATCCCTCGTTTGTGCACATCCGGCGGAAGGCTTTGGCAAGGCAATTAGCCAACATTGAATTTTTGAGCCAAGGGAGCCATCATGTGAACACCAAAAAAATTTTGGTTGGAATTGCTAGTAGCACGTGAAGGTTTCGTTCGTGTACTTGGGGCATCGCGTGGAAATCTCAGATAAATTTTCACAAGGTTAGCCGTTCAAAGAACCATGGTGTCATCACGTACCAGGTTTGAGGTGGAGAAGTTCGACGAGACCGGAAACCTTGGGTTATAGCAGACAAGGGTGACATTTTTTGGCGCAAGAAGGATGCTTGAACACGTGGCAAATGCCTAAGGGCTTGTGTGGCTTCAACAAGACTATGGCGCGGGGTTGATCCAAGGTGGTGTACACACAGAGTTTGAAGTCGATGGGGCGTGAGGATGGACTGATCATCTACAACGAGGTCATGTTGAAGGTGGAGCCGAGGTCTGATGGAAGACTTCACTTGGCTGATTAAGAGGCTACAATGAAAGTCAACAGAGAGTCAAAGCCTATTTCAGTGGGAAAAGCATGAGACATGTGGTTCGGACTGGAACTCAGTGGTTTAATGGAAACGTGAGACTCGTCATCAGTCGGCGATGACCAGTGGTATTCTGTAGTGATGGTTGAATGGTGTGGGTCCGCGGCCCATGAGACTTGACCGGGACAATAGAGACTGGATGCGGTAATAGTGGCAAGGTTTGCGATATGCATGGGACATGGAGACGAGCCAGGGCTCTGGTGGTCATACATGTGGTGAGACAGTTGCGAATTTGAATCGGGTTGACTACAAGCAACGACGATTTTTTTTCAAGTTTCAGATAGGCGGTCATGGAAGAGCGAGGATGTTGAGTTCAGCTAACTCTTACGTGTGACACCTGATAAGTGAGTTTATCACTTTCACGCAGATCGGTGATCAGGGCGTGATGGCATTGAACGAATACTCCAGAAGTTGGGAGCACGAAGTAGAGTAAAGAGGAACTTAATTTTGCTCGAATGTTGATCGTGATCAAGAAAAGAAGGGACTACATTTGCGAGTGGAGTCACATGGAGTTTGGGAGTAGCAGTGGTTCTCATGGATAAACTCAAGTCCAATGTATGTGGAACTTTGACGCATGGACAAATTCAAGGTGGTGGAGAATATTCGTCAAGGTAGAGTTTGTTGGAATTGTGTCGAATATAATGTACAAGGTATGTTACAGTTGAACTCTGAGTTGTATATTGTTTAGACAGAATATGAAGTCGTGTCGTAATAGGACACTTGTATCATAGGCCTCTTATATAGTAAGATGATAGAAACATGATGTAATCTATGCCAACATAATAGCACATACACGCAAGGGAAGCTGGCGGCATGTGCCAACGCCCAGGTGGCCGTTGTATGGCACTGTGACGGTGTCATGGGGATGAGTGACCATAGTCAGGCCCCGAGATGTAATCAAGTTTGGTGAAGCTCGTTAACAAATCTCGATGTTATTCCTCTTACAGACATTATATTTCTTTGGAAGGCCCAGTGTTCCGTTAAGAAACCGATGGACTTCCTTCCACAAAGATAAACCAAGGGATAAAGCTACGGTGGTCCACCATCAAAGAGACGAGGGTAGTGCCCCAGAAATCAGAGGCCTGATGAGAAATCTGAAACTGGACCTTATGTATAAACATTATGAAAAAGAATTATATATATACATACACCATATTTGTACACGGTTCAAATAATTACATCTCTTCAGAAAGCAAAGTCTGAACTTTGAACTACTACCTTATTTAACTGTATAATATATATCATAATGGCAATACAATTCAAATAATTACAAGGTATTCAAATGGTTCTTCATAATCAACCTTCTTAAAGCATCATCTGTTATTACTATCCAAGCCAATCCACTAGTTCTTTCTTGTGTCATTAACTCATTGTAGAACACAAATATGACTTTCACAATTTATGTTTACAGAAACAATTGTGCTGAGTCTCACAGGAATAGTCAGCAAAAATCTATCTGCATTAATAGGGACATTCAGAAAAGATACGTTGACAATAATTTAAGTATCAACATGGCCCACATTTTTCTTTGGAATAATATCGTGGAGTAACTTTAAATCTACACATGAGTGCAGATTTACTGCCCTAGGAGTAGCCCTCCCACTTGCATCTGTCGCCCGCACCATCCTAGAGATCTGTGTGATCATATAGGTTTCCACCAGCATTGATGTCACAAGGTACAATTAACATTGGTAATTAGCCTACTTTGTAGGAAACACATGCCAAGATGTCTCAACACAATGCAAGTTATGTTGAACCTATTATTCCCTTCTTTCCGGTTTATTAGACTTATCTCATTTTCTTACCTTTTCCATATTATAAATCTTATTTTCACTTCTTTCCACCACATGTTCATATTTCAAGGTGCATTAAATTAATGCAGGCAAGGACTAAAAGAAACCAACCAATGCATGTAACTATTCTTACTCATTTAGTGGTCATTCATGCATACATTGTAATTAATGTAGATTAAAGTTTGAGTAATTTTGTAAACTACGAGATACATTCCTCCACTCACCATTCATCTTGGTTGATGAGATTTCAGATTTAAGCCCTATAAACCAGAAAGGAGGAAGTAGTATCCAGCCAAACATTAAATGGGCAACAATGATAAGTTGAAGATGGAATATGAGAATACAAAGAATGCATTGTGTATCCATAGTTTGGCCTCTTTTCAGCAAGATCAAACTATGCAACAAATTTTTATGACAATATAATGCAAACTATGGATTTTTAGGACAGTATAACGCATGTCCACTTGATAATTTGAGGTTGCATTGTACTGTCATAGAAATCTACCTGTGTTACTGTATTGTTATTCAAGTTATTTGCTAAACACCGTCGATGATGAGCATCATCAGCTGGACTCATAGTAAACCTTTCCTTCGACTGAATTTGGTGGGATGATGTTTGAGGAATATTAGCAACAATCACAAGAGGCGGCACAGTGGGTTCATCATCTATATCATGTGGAATGTCTGAAAGGAAAGAAGCCGACACATCTTTAACAGCACGAGAACGCCACCTCGCCTTCAACAATATCATGTAGAGGGCCATGATTTTTCAACAAAGAATCACCAAAATCAGGAGTAATTAGCATGTGGTTTTAGCTATCCTCATGTCCACTGCGAGCACCGGAGTACTCATCAATGGACTCCCGGGGCCACCGATCTACCACTGCAAGGGACTCCGTCAGGGCGACCCCGTGTCCCCATGCTCTTCGTGATCATCATCGACGTTCTAAACTGCCTCTTCTAGTGGGCCACATCCTTGGGGCTCATTCACCGTCTTACGGAGCACCACATGTCCTCTAGCCTCTCTCTCTCTCTCTCTCTCTCTCTCTCTCTCTCTCTCTCTCTCTCTCTCTCTCTCTCTCTCTCT
>NC_041384.1:392653650-392655144 GCF_002162155.2 Triticum dicoccoides
CTCTCTACGCAGATGATGTCGTGCTATTCTGCCACCCCAACGAGCGCGATCTCTCTGCCGTGCGCTACATCCTCCGGCTGTTCAGCACCGCCTCAGGCCTCCACACCAACCTCGCAAAGTGCACGACACTACCTATCCAGTGATCACCCGAGCTCCGGGACTCCCTCTCCAGCCACTTCCCGTGCCTGATCGGCGAGTTCCCCATCAAGTACCTTGGCCTCCCGCTATCCATCCGCAAGATCACCGCCTCGTCCTTATAGCCCTTCGTCGAGAAGCTGGAAAAGAAGCTCTCCCCGTGGTGGGCGTCCATGCTTTCCCGCAATGAGCATTTGGCCCTCGTTCGGCACGTCTTCTACGTGATGCCCACCCACATTCTGATTGTCATGTCGCTGCACACCTCCATCTTGCAGCAGGTGAACCGCCTCATTCGTGCTTTCCTCTGGCAAGGTCGAAAAACAACCAACGGAGGCCACTGCCTCGTCAGCTAGGCCAAACTCTACCGGCCACTGGCCTATGGCGGCCTCGGCGTCCCAGACCTACAGCGCTCCGCCCACGCCCTGCAGGCCCAGTGGCTATGGCTTCACAAGACTAACCACACCCGCCCGTGCCGACACATCCATATCCCCAGCAGCCCGGCCGTCCAGGCCATCTTCCGGGCCTCCACCACCTGGACGATCGGCGATGACAGCTCTTGCCTTTTCTGGGAGGACCATTGGATCGACGAGACCTCCATCGCCGAGCTGGCTCTTCTCGTCCATGCCCTCGTGCCCCGCCGACACCGCAAGACGCGCACCGTGGCCATGGCTTGGCCTGCCGTGCCTGGATTCAGGATGTGCATGGCCATCTGGACCCAGCGGCACTTGTGCAGTACGTCCACCTCCGGGCGCGGCTCCAACAGATCACACTCTCCGGCGCCCCGGACACCCTCACCTGGCGTTGGACGTCGAACGACGTGTACTCCGCCAAGTCGTGCTACAAGGCCCTATTTGCCGGTTCCACGATCGAGCCCTCCTGGAGACTTACGTGGAAATCTTGGGCACCCCTCTGCATCAAGATCTTCCTTTGGCTTGCCTTCCAAGGACGGTGCTGGACTGTCGACCGGCTTGCCCGCCGCGGCCTTGCCCATGCCCCGATGTGCCTACTCTGTGACCAGGAGCCCGAGACCATGGCGCACCTTCTCGCTGGTTGCGTCTTCTCTAGGCAGACATGGCATGAGGTCCTATCCTGGTACCAGATCACAGACATGCCACTCCCCACCCCCGGGTTGGACTTTCGTGACTGGTTCTCCCAGTCCGTGCAGGACGCGCCGACATCCTTGCGACGCGGTCTAGCTTCGCTCATCATTCTTACCGCCTGGTGCCTTTGGAAGGCGCGAAACGCCTGCTTCGTCAATGATGCGACCCCCTCGATCCCACTCGTCGTCAACGACATCAAGGAAGATGCCCGCAACTGGGCCGCCGCCGGAGCCAAGGGGCTCAGCAACCTGCTCCCCCC
>NC_041384.1:392655460-392765945 GCF_002162155.2 Triticum dicoccoides
TGTCTTGTAGGGGCTTGCGCATCCCCCTCCCCTCCATGTATGCGCCCTTGTAGTTCTCGCTCACGCCCTCTCGTGTACGTGCTTGCGAGGCTTCCCCTGTAGTTGCTACTGTTTTCTTCCCCTATCAATGCAATGATACGCAAAGCTTTTGCGTATTCGCGAAAAAAAACTATGCATTTTTTGGGTTCTGGCGTGTCTCTTTCTTACAAACATGCCATCATGCACATATTATGTTTTCCTCTTCTTAACAAAAAGGCAGTGCCCCTGCAGGTTTGTTAAAGAATACCGGAAATAAATTAAATTTCCATTACAAAAAGCTAGAAAGGCCACACACTTATACATTATATGTAAAAGAAATATTTTACATATTCTCAAGGTAAAATGCTTGAGCTACTATGCAATATCAAACATATGAAGGCCGAAAAGAAAGACATCGAGAGGCATACATGTACGCGGGCGTGAATGAGGGATACGTAAAACCGATTTTAATGATAGTTCAATAATAGGCTATGTGTAGGAAGATATTTCTATTTTCGTCAGTCGTGTCTACTTTGTTCTTTCTTGTGTACTTCATAGTTACTTGAACTTAAATAAACTTATGGTCGTGTGCATTGCAATGATGCAGAGGCCAGAAATTATTCTCCTTTTTTTCTAAAGGAAATTGTATGTGGGAGCATGCGTGGTGCATTTATTATTTGTGTAGTTCAAGTACGAATGTGACAGAGCAAAGAGCTGACCATCTATATTCGTTGGAAGGAGATGCAACATCAACTAACTGACACGCAAGGTGGAGGAGAAGAGAGAGTTTTCAAGTCCCACAAGTACTTCTCCAAGCTGTGGCCAGACACCATAGCACTCTATATATAGAGTCCTAGTTCTACAAGACTTTTCTCCCGTAGAGGAGCAGAAAGATCGAGAGGCAGAGCCAACCTACTCAACTCGAGGCCGTGTTGCTGAGGTGAGACACGCATCGCAATGTGGAGCAACGAGGGCGGCGGGTGCGACGGCAAGCCGGTGGTGGTGGTGCCGGAGATCAAGTACACCAAGCTCTTCATCAACGGCGAGTTCGTTGACGCCGCATCAGGTACGTCGTCATGATGAATTAGTTTGTGCAGGCATATACTGGCTATGCTCCAGTTTGGTGGATACCTACGTTGTTTTGGTTTTTACGGGGTGGATACCTACGCGCCAGCTTCCCTTTGTCGTCTTCGCTAACGTATATGTTACTGCGTAGTTGGGAGGAGTCGATAAGATTGAGCCTATTCGTTTGAGTTCTTTTTTTTTAGAGAAAAGGCCAAGGCCCGACTTTATAGATAAAGCCACACGGCAACGTCACGAATACCCAATGCTCACACGAACACAGAGCCACAGAGAAAGGTAAATAGACCCAAAGTAGTAGCGATACAGGCAGCTGCCAAACACGGCACGCAGGCCGGGAAGAGAAGAAGACCTAATCCCGCAAACTACAGCACCAAGATTATACACCATGATTCGTCCCGGAGATCTGAGAGGCTGAAGCCCGAATTCTGGCGATGAGCAGGTCCAGGGCGTCCCGATCTGGCTCCTTAGTCAATGATCTCCACTGCTGCAAGAATATACATGATTTGAAAAGAACATCAGCAGGCTTAGATGGGAAGGTAAGCTCAATAGTAAATTTGTTTCTAATGGTCCATAGTGCCCAACATAAGGCTCCCAAGCCAACCCAGAATACCCTCCTGGTGACCCCTACCAGAGATTTGGCTAGGGTTTTAATATCTGAGAAAGAGGAGGGATTCCAGGAGACCCGAAGCCAGGATCTGACGCAAGCCCAAACTAATTTGGCGAAAACACAGTTGAAAAAGATGTGTTTAGAGTTTTCCAAAGCCCCACACAAGTTACAGAATTCCGAGCCCGGCCCATTGCGTTTTTTGATCTGATCAGCAGAAGGGAGGCGACCACGGAAGGCTTGCCAGAGGAAAATCTTAATCTTAGGAGGGACCTTAGATTTCCAAACACAAGAGAATCTAGCCGAAACAGTACCACCAATCAGTCTAGAGTACAGCGATTTGACCGAGAATATACCAGAGGCCGTAAGCGGCCAAACCACCGAGTCGGCCTCCTCCGAGAGCACAGGGAAGAGGGCAGAAAGACTTTGCCATTCTTCCAACTCTTCAGGAGACAGGGCCCGACGAAAAGCCAAGTCCCAATTATTAGCAGCCACCTCCGCGATGGAGATTTGCGGATTGGGGCAATAAGAGAACAGAACCGGAAAGCTAACAGCCAGGGGAGCATCCCCAGACCACCAATCTAACCAAAAACGAACAGCGGACCCATTACCCACACAAAACTTAACGTGCTCCAGAAAAATCGGCCGAACTTTAACAAGGGCTTTCCAAAACTGCGAACCGCGCCGCGCGGGGGCAAACATAGGGTTGGAGTTAGGATAATATTTAGCCTTAAGAATCGAAGACCACAGCACATCGGCCCCAACCGTCATAATTTTCCACCACCACTTAACGAGCAAACAAATATTCATCACCCGAGTATTAATAATGCCTAACCCCCCAAGATTTTTAGGCTTGCACATCAACTGCCACTTGACCAACCTATACTTTCTTTCGTTATCAGCAGAATTCCAATAAAAGCCACCCCTATGTTTGTCGAAGCCAGCATGTACTCCATCCGTGAGACGATAAAAACCCATAAAAAACATCGGGAGAGAGGATAAGCAAGAGTTGATTAGAGCCACTTTGCCAGCATTGTCAGTACGTCCTAAACAAGATAATCCAAATGAGGAGCCAAAATCCACACGTCAGTTATCTGTGAAATATCATGGTGTGGATAAGCATACATGCTCACCCAGCTCTATGAAATGTCTTCTTTTTCTGTTCCTTAGAAAATTCTGGTATGCATAATCTATATGACTCGGTGTCGTGTGCTTACCTTAAGTTTCATGCACATATTTGAATTCTTGTAAATCTGCAAAAAAAAAGGTATAGCTAGGATACAAAGTAGGCTTTAATTCATTTTATTTTTTGCTTGTGAAAGTACCTTTTTTTTTTTGCGAGATGCTTGTGAAAGTACCTGCTTGCTCGCTCAATGGATCGAACCAACTTGTCTCTCTACCCTAAAAAAGAAACTTATCTCTGCCACATTCACGAGATTCGACGGCATCATCCCATAATATATGGAATTATTGCCGCAAGGTCTTCTATCCCTTTGATATTTAATTGCCGTCACTGGATGTTTATATATGGTAGCCACCGCCTACGCGTCGACGGTTTATTTTTCCACAGAGTATTACCGGTCGACGTTGGCAAGACGTTTGTTTTCCTGCTGGTGGATTTCATTTTGGGAGGCGATGGTGCTCATGTGATTTATGGGTGGATTTCATTTTTCAGGCAAGACGTTTGAGACGAGGGACCCGCGGACAGGCGACGTGCTGGCCCACATCGCAGAGGCGGACAAAGCCGACGTGGACCTCGCCGTCGAGGCCGCCAGGGAGGCCTTCGAGCATGGCAAGTGGCCCCGCATGTCAGGCTACGTACGTAATCCAATCCGGCACTCCCTGTTGCTGTAGCTCATCCGACAAATTGACCTGCTGACAAGGTCGCTCGTCGCCGGCATGCATGCATCCATGCAGGAGAGGAGCAGGGCCATGAACAAGCTGGCCGACCTGATGGAGCAGCACATCGAGGAGCTGGCGGCGCTGGACGGCGCCGACGCCGGCAAGCTGCTCCTGTTGGGCAAGATCATCGACATCCCTTCCGCGGTGCAGATGCTGCGCTATTACGCCGGCGCCGCCGACAAGATCCACGGCGAGTCGCTGCGTGTGTCCGGCAAGTACCAGGGGTACACCCTCAAGGAGCCCATCGGGGTCGTCGGCATCATCATCCCGTGGAACTTCCCCAGCCTCATGTTCTTCCTCAAGATCAGCCCGGCGCTCGCCGCCGGATGCACCGTCGTCATCAAGCCCGCCGAGCAGACGCCCCTCTCGGCCCTCTACTATGCTCACCTTGCAAAGCTGGTAATGAATCTCTGTGCAAGCTAACGCTCTTTCAACACTCTCCATGTGATGATGTGAACTGTCCTCACGTGCATGCATACATGTTTAGGCTGGCATTCCGGACGGAGTGATCAATGTCGTCCCTGGCTTCGGCCCGACGGCCGGCGCCGCCATCGCCTCCCACATGGACGTTGACAGCGTGAGCACAAATCACCACTATTAGTACCTGTGCTGTGCTATGCATTTCTGTCTTACTTGTCCTAAATCCTAATGAAAGATACCACCACCACATCGACCAGGTTGCCTTCACTGGCTCTGGTGAAGTAGGCCGCCTCATCATGGAGGCATCTGCCCGGAGCAACCTGAAGACGGTATCGCTTGAGCTCGGTGGCAAGTCGCCTCTGATAATCTTCGACGACGCTGATGTCGACATGGCGGTCGAGCTCTCAAGGCTTGCTATCTTCTTCAACAAGGTAATAGTAGATGGCATTCTCCTCACAGAGGATAGAATTACCAAGAGTAAACAGTTCCACGTAGCAAAAGACAGACACTGACCACATATAGTGCTATCTGAATCTGGACTTCCAGGGAGAGGTTTGCGTCGCGGGGTCCCGTGTTTATGTTCAGGAAGGGATCTACGACGAGTTTGTGAAGAGGGCTGTGGTGGCTGCCCAGAACTGGAAAGTCGGAGACCCGTTTGATATCGCCACCAACATGGGTCCCCAGGTAAATTGTGCCTTCATTTTCCATCAGCCATTGTCAACTGGAAAGTGGAAACTAGTCGTGCTCATGGCCGGAAAGAAAGTGGCAAATATAGTTATTTCAACCGTTACTTTGCTTGAATCTAGGTTGATAAGGAGCAATTTGAGAGGGTCCTAAGGTACATTGAGCATGGCAAGAGCGAGGGAGCGACACTTCTCACCGGCGGCAAACCTGCCAGCGACAAAGGATACTACATTGAGCCTACCATATTTGCAGATGTCAAGGTAATTTCAACTTGTAGATGCACAAGAGATGAGGTGTACACATCATATTACTGAAGCGGGGAGGGAATCGTACATCGCCTGCATTCAGATGGATTGACAGTTTGACACTAACGCATGCTCACGTGGCTTCTATAGGAGGACATGAAGATCGCTCAAGATGAGATCTTTGGCCCCGTGATGTCCCTCATGAAGTTCAAGTACGCCAAAGTTTTCACAATGTCATCTGACGAAATTTCACTTGGTTCTTGAATTATCAACTGCTAGTCCCTGACTAAGTGCCTTTTTGCCCGGCTGTGTCTGCAGGACGGTCGATGAGGCGATAGAGAAGGCCAACTGCACCAAGTACGGGCTGGCCGCCGGCATAATCACCAAGAATTTGGACATCGCCAACAGGGTGTCGAGATCGGTGCGCGCGGGGACCGTGTGGGTCAACTGCTACTTCGCCTTCGACCCCGAGGCGCCCTTCGGCGGGTACAAGATGAGCGGGTTCGGCCGGGACCAGGGGATGATGGCCATCGACAAGTACATGCAGGTCAAGAGCGTCATCACCGCAGTCCCTGACTCGCCTTGGTATTAGCAGAATAGCCAAGACAATGCAAGTTCTTAATTCTCTGCAGTACTGTACATGCTTGTTGAGTTGGCTGGTGCTTGTGAAGCAGTCCTTTGTTTGCGTTGCCTGGGTGCCAAGTTGTTGGTGTGTGTGATATAGGAAAAAGTCCAAAACAAACCTTGAACTTGTAGACCAAAGCTAAATCAAACCCTGAACTTCAAATCCCTGAAATTAGCACACCGAACTATCTAATCCCGGTCTATTTTAAACCTTAAGTGCCTTCCCAAACAGGGATCGTCCAGAACCCGGGATGGTTGGCTGCGGTCAGACTGGGCCGGCCCATCAGGCAGGGCAAAGCATGTTTTTTTTTGCAACATTTTTTCCAAACCGTGCCACATAAAAACGTTGAAAAAGAAGAGAATTGTGAATTGAACTTCCGACCTAACGCTAGTACAGTTCTCCTGCTAGCCACTCTAACTGATTGCCGTTGCTGAGACAAGAAAAGCGTGAAAATATTTAAACCAATGCAGCTGGAGATTTGGAAACATTTTCTACAATTGTTTGAACCATTTTCTTGAAAATTTTCAACAATTTTGGAATCCGAATATTCTTGAAATAAAAAACCAATTTTTTAAATACAATTTTTCTAAAAAAAATTGAACATTTTTTGGATTACGAGCAGTTCTAGAAAGACATGACTTTTCTAAACATGAACCATTTTTTAAAAGCCCCGAACATTCTTTAAAGTGTGAACCCTTTTTGGCAAAAAAAAAGGACAAATTGTTGAAAACACAAACAATTTTGAAACCTGGAAAAAATACGATTCCTTCCCCATTATTAAGTTTTTTAGAAAATGTTCACATTCTAAAATATTATTCAGGATTCAAAATTTGTTCCTATTTTTAAAAAATATGATTATGTTTAAAAAAATCATGTTTTCCAAAATTGTTCTCAATTCAAAAAAATCAGGTTTAAAAATTGTTACTGATTTGAAAAAAATCACGTTTAAATGGTTCATGCATAAATATATTCAGGTATTTCAAAATGGTCACATTTGAAAATGTGTTTGTGTTTTAAAAAAAAATCATAATTCCAAATTTTGTTTACACTTTTGCGAAACATGTTCGGAATTTAAAAAAACTGTATTTTGCTTTTAAGAATATCCGGATTTCAAAATCGTTGATTATTTTAAAGAAAATGTTTTCAAAAAGTCTTAAATGTTTTCGAATCTCGATGCTAATTACTCCTGTTAAATATGTTTGCTCCTTTCACTTGTCACTAACGGTAACTAGGTGGAGTGGTTACGTCGTGAGTTCAGCACCGCCGGATCTCAGGTTCGGTTCCCCACTTGTATTTTTCTTTTTGGTATTTTTCAGTCAAAAGAACAACATGTTTCACGTTTGGTGGGCCGGTCCAGTCGCCAGCGATCCCGGTTCGACCAGCTGCCACGTCGACAATCCCTCCGAAAAAACGCACAAGGTTTAATATAGACCGGGATTATATAGTTCGGTGTGCTGATTTTAAGGATTTAAAGTTTGGGGTTTGATTTAGCTTTGATCTACAAGTTCAAGGTTTATTTTAGACTTTTTCCTGTGATATATGGTGCAAGTGATTCGCTTCTGACCTTTGTGTCACGCATTCCAGAAGAAAATGGCGTAACATTTTTTTAGGTAAGAAACTATATTTATTATGATGCAAGGGCGTCTCCAATACAGATCCTAAAAAAGACACCATGAATGCCCAGACGGGATAGGGAAGGGAGTTATCCAATGCTATCCCATATTTATCCGGTTTCATCCTTCTAAGCATGTGCATGTCATGGTTGAGGGGAGAAAGAGGATGTTTGGATGCGAATGTCCTACATGGTGGCTTTAGGTTAGTTGTGGTCTTGGCAGAATAGGGCAGACGACCCAGCCTGGACAATCCGCTGTTGTGACTTGAGCGCATGGGTTGCGGGTGCTCGATATGATCTTTGGGGGACTTGAAATGTTAAATCTGTTGTGATTGTATTTTCTCTTTTCCTCTGATTAAACATGCATTTTTCACTGTTGGAACTCACTCAGTTCAGCATCTCATGGCAAATGTGGATTCATTGCGTCTGGAAACGAATGATGGCTGGCTGTTGTGCTATGCAAACTGAAGCCAAAGAAAAGACGGCAACAACAAACCACGAGAAAGTCCACCCGCAAAAAAAGAGAGAAAGTCCATTTATTCAGAGCAGAGTTGAAGCGGTCACTGTGAAGTGGCAACATACAAGTTTAAAAATCTGTAAGCTGACATTCTTTTTAGTTCCTTCTCTCATTAATGTATTTTTTGTCTATCAAAACACAAAGTGGGCCATTCCACCAAATACAGAAGGACAATGAGAGCACTTTTGGCTATACTACTAGATTGAGGTTCGTCCTATACGTTCGTTCACCGCGGTACCATGGAATGTGATGCAGCGATATGCATACACATTGTGGTTAGTTGAAACCGGGTGCTAACATGAGAGCTGAGAGTTAGCAATTGCCACAAACACATTCGCTTTTATTTATTTTCACAAAAAAGAAGGAAGAAGAATACGTAATACAAAATTACAAATAGTACCGCAACCTCAAAACTGATGTGAGATTATATGGAACAACTATAAGACTGCTCTGCTTCTCGCTTTAATTATTCAGCAAGACTACTTCGTGACTGTTGTGAGATTATATGAGACAACTTAAAGTTGCTTAAGACTGCTTCAATACTACTGCAACTATTGAATCTGGTGATGACCGACACCAGTTGTGTTGCCTGTAAATCTCTCACCAATGAAAAAGCTTGAATACAAGGAAACTACTGGAGGGCAGACGACCTCGGCGATGCTCCATTGCAACATCATCACAACACAGCCCGGCGTGACGGTGCTTCGTCGCTGCAGCGCCAACGACCCCTGGCGATGCTCCATTGAAACCTCGTCGCAGCACGACCCGGTGTGACGGTGCTCCGTTGCAGCTCCATTGCAGCGCCGACGACCCCCGGCGATGCTCCATTGAAACCTCATCGCAGCACGCACGACGCGAGGGTGCTCCGTCGCAGGTCCATAGCAACACCAAAACGGACCCCCGACGAGGCTCCACCGCGCTCCAGCGCAGCACCACACGGCCTGGCGTGCTCCGTCGCAGCACCCCGCCGGCCATCAAAACTTCATCGCAACGCTGGTGCTGCAGGCTAGCAGCAGTCGAGCCCCTGCCCTGCAGAGGGCACGCCCGCGTGCTGGCAGGAGCGTGCAGTCAGCTCGGGCGAGTAGCGACAGGGGCCTCCTCCTGCAACATCGTTGTTGCTGAGCGGCCGGGCGGTGAGAGCTTGCAGCAAGGAGCGGCCGGGCATCGCTGCGTTCCTAAGTTGCTGCCTTGATGAGGTAGGCAACCATGGATTCAGCGGTTGGGTGGATAGGAAGACAAAGTCAACGAATAAGGAGACGAGAGGATAACGATTCAGCGGTTGGGAGCAACGGGGTGCATGTTAAGGCGTGGGACACGCGTCGCCAAAGCGAGGCGGTTTACGCCGTGAGAAATTCGGTCGCTTTAAAACTAGACTAGAGTTTTCCAAACAGAAAATAAGCATTGGAGAGGACATGATGCTGTCGACTAGGTTACGGAGCCAGCCTTGGACAGACTCCAGATCAAAGTACATCATGTGACTGCTAATTTGATTCGATCAACACAGATATAACATATATATATATATATATATATATATATATATATATATATATATATATATATATAGGTCAAGAATCAATCAATCTGCACCAGGACAGGACCAAGAAATTGTAATGTAATGTCGATCTTGCTGAGCGCATGACGTGCACAGCGGAGTCGGAGCAGGGGGAGCACTGGTTCAAGATCTCCGATTACAGCATTCACAGGGGCATGGGCGTCGGCTGCTACATCGAGTCGTCCTGGTTCACCATTGGCGGCCATTACTGGCGCCTTCACTATTACCCGGACGGATATTCGGAAGATGGCAAGGACGATATGGTGGTCGGTCTGGAGCTGATGGAGCTGTGTGGGAAGGAATTCCCGCCGCGGGTATCCTCCACAATCAGCTTGTTCTACTGGGCAACCAAGCGGTTTTCTCTTTCTTCGTCGGTGGCCATGTCGGCCAATCTTCGCGATCTGAGCCACTTTGTCACGCACAACATAAACAGGGGCAAGATGGAAGCATCAGAATATATTGTTGATGACCGTCTCACTATCAAATGCATCGTGACCATCATCAAGGAGCCATATGTTTTCGAGGCGGAGGCCCAGGTGCCGGTGCCACCGTCGGAAATCACGGACCAACTCGGGAAGCTGCCAGAGGCAAAGGAGGGCGCGGATGTGACATTCGAGGTTCAAGGAGAGGAATTCCCGGCCCACAAGCTCGTGCTGGCGGTGCGGTCTCCGGTTTTCAAGGCCATGCTCTACGGGCCGATGATGGAGAAGGATTCAAGCCGCATCGTCATTGCCAACATGCAACCCGTTGTCTTCAAGTTTCTGCTCTACTTCATTTATAACGATTCGTTGCCTGACGACGACGACGACTTGCTGGATGGAGACGATAAGCAAAAGGTGACCAGACACCTACTCGTGGCTGCGGATCGCTATGGCATGGAAAGATTGAAGCTTATGTGCGAAATCATCCTCTGCAAACACCTCGATGCCGAGTCTGTTGCAACTACATTGGCTTTGGCCAATCAACATACTCGTTCTGGGCTACAAGATGCTTGCATTCGATTTATTGCATCATCATCTACTAAAATGTTAGATGATGTGGTGGCAAGCGGAGGGTACAAATCGTCTCAAAAGAACTTGTTCAGATACCATAATGGAGATGTGGGAAAAAGCAAGTAGGCTCCGCAAAACCTAGCTAGGATTGTTACTTTCTGCTCATCTTAACTAATCATCCTATAAAAAATGGAGTACTTTTTTCCCAATAATTTTCTGTGGCCTTCAACAGCAGTCCCTGTCATATCTTCAATGACCAAACGTGATACTGTTATGTTGGAATAAGCCATTGCGTCTGGTGCGGTCGGTCTCGTCAGACGTGTCAGGCTCGTTGGACGCGTCGTGTGCGCGTGGGAGCGGGACGCAGCGCCGTAGGTGTGTGTGTGGCGTGCGTGTGTGCGCATGTGTGCAGTAGCTAGCTAGTTCGATGGTGTGTGGAGCGTGGCTGGAGCTATCTGTTGGGGCAGGCCCGCGTCACCCGTGTTTGAGCGCGTCGCGGACGCGGCCGGGCCAAGCGGATCCTAGTGCACGCAGCGGGAGCGAGATGGGCAGTCGTGCGACGTGCATACGTGCGCCTGCTCTTCAGCCCCGCGTATAAACTCCCTGTACTGCTGCTGGTTCGTTTGTGTGAGCCAGTTTGAGCTGAAGGAACAAAGGCCGTATATACGAGCGGCCGGGCGTTCGTCGTCAAACTCCATGCGTTCTTTTCTTGCTTCGTCTACCTCCGTTAGTGCAACCACAGAGAGCTAGTCTAGGGCTGTTCCAACATGTTAACAATAATAGTCTTAGGAGATAGCTTGAAATGATACGTCAGACGAGAAGATGGTCGTTCGGTGGCTCTGCATATTCAGGCGAGGCTGGGAGGTCTAATGCACTCCTTGCCTTTGCATATTCAGAGAAAACCGGGAGGTCCATTGCAGCGGCATGGTCCTCGACAGTAATGCTCAATGCTTGAGATAGACTTGCAACAAAACTTACAATCATGCATGGACTTGCATACAACATTTTGAACCATTCATCTGATAAGACTTGTTATTCAATATGCTTGGTGATGTCTAACAAACTTCTCCAGTACCCTCTCCTTTTCAGTTTATAGGGCTCAATTCAAAAATCTCATCAACCAAGATAGATGGTGAATGATGGAATACTATTTGTAATTTGCAAAAACACCCAATTAATACTCTTGTTTTTCTCAAAAAAATTATGTTTACTAATGTATTAATTGCAATGCATGCATGCATAAAGTACATGCATTGGTCAGTTTTCTCTTAATACTTGCATGTAATGATTTAATGCACCTTGGAATCTGAATTTATGATGGGAACAACCAAATTGAGCCTAATAAAATAGAAAAACTAAGATTTTGAAATAAGCCCTATAAACCGAAAAGGATGAAGTATATGTGAGGGAGGGTCCATGGTAGGGTAGGAAGAGGAAATGCTGTAAATGGCAACATTAATACATGGCATAGTAAAAATTCAAAGTCAAATTTACCAACTTATAATTATATAGGTCGGCACCGTGCTTTAGAGCGTCTGGATGCAACCAATTAATAGCAGCTTAACGGGATCCTCCGTATTGGCCTTGGAGAGAGAATCAAGAAAACATATGCGCTGAAAAAGAAAAACCAAAGATCAAGGCCAGCAAATTATTTCCTTTTTCAACTCTCTGGCAAGAATGGCATAGCAATTAGCAAATTGTATAAAAAACCCATGTGTTAATCTACAGGCAACAGGACTCCAAAGAAAAATAACTCTTCTAAGTTTGTGATTGGCAATGGACAAATCTGTCAAAAAGTGCAGAATAGGCAAGAGATATAAGACTATAAACTTAAAAAAATATATACTAAACATCACTATTTCAATATTTTGCAGTGAAAGGTTCCAGCCAATGCTGACCACGGTTTTAGAGACTCCATATGCTTCCGACTTGGCCCAACCAAAGAAATTCCTGATATTTGGTCAGGAATATAATCATAGGTACGCTCACCTGTTGATATATATTTCTGAGTTTAAAAGTGTGATGTTTCAGACTCACAGTATTCTTCAAACCACTATATCTATATCTATACCAATATAAAAAGATCCAAAAGGGCAGATCCAAATCATCTCAACCGTTAAATCATATTATTTAGTGGTTCAAATCGCTTCAATGTTAAGCACCAAACACGTTTAACGCTCTAATTACCCACCACTGCCATTGGTTATAAACACGTTTTGACTCAACCCTATCCCATGAAATCTGCCATGTAATTAATATCCTACCATTCCCGCATAAAAGTAATTGATATCTTACCAAGCACCAACGTGCAACAGATATATTTTACCTAATATAACGTGCAACTAATATCCTGCCAAATATAAACGTGCGTTGCACGTACATTATTACTAGTGCTAATAAGTGTAACACTTGTTATTGAAAAATTAGAAGAGTGATAGGAAGGTGTCCGACGGAAAATACACAGGAGCTCTCGGGTGCTCCGCACCCCTATACGAAAAATATTCGTAAAAAATTCCCACAAAATCAAAAAAATCCAAAATTTCAGGATGTCAAACCTGGTTTCCCAATCTACTTCCGTGTGAAATTTCGTGAAAAAATATCAAAAAATGTATCCGTGGCGAAGGAATTACTGCCCGGAAAAAAATGTACCCAAACTGTGTTTTGCTATATATACGAAATTTTTGTCTTTTTTGCCGTGAATACGTTTCCTGGTATTTTTTCACCAAATTTCAGACGGGAGTAGATCGGGAACCCACGTTTAATATCCCCAAATCCCAGATTTTTTTTCAAATTTCTTGGTATTTTTTTCCTGATATTGTACGTATAGGGGTGCGGAGCACCCGAGTGCTCTAAATCCTCGTCCGGTGTCCGACATGCTATAATTGTATGAGTACTAGTGGCTGGGGCGCCACCCGGTGGGTGGCGCCTCTTAGGCGGGATTGTGCGCACTAATCAAGCTGTTGTATTTGTTAAGTGTCTGTATAACAATATGCTTAGTTTAGAGAGAAGACAGGCAGCGCAGATGAGGCAGTATTATTTGGAGCTAACATAACTTTTTCTATTACACGTATCACTATGACACTATGACAATTATCCTCAAAAGGGTTACCAGCCAAAAAGAAACTATGTACTTGACACTTAGAAGAGCTAGTGCATTATGACTAGTGTAATTTCACTGAAATAATAAGCTAACAATATATATTTGGTCGATGGAGATGTCCAGATCATGACCAATATGTTACTGTGCGCACTAATCAAGTTGCCGTAGTTGTTAAAGTGTTGACAGTACAAATAAGAGACATTTTTCATGCTTTGCTCAAATCTTCTCTTGAGGTCCATCTCTCTTTAAGATTTCTTGTGAGCTTTATCAACATACCAATTTCACAAATAATAGCGCTCTTTTAAATCACATTCGTACACCTCTTATCAAAAGACCGAACAAATTATTCATTGCCAAACCAGAAAGTACCATTCATATACATCAGGAAAAGAACATTTGTAACTAAAATAGCACCCCACATTAAGATCAGTCAACTGCTATGAATCTAAAAACTCAGGGGGTACATACAATTGATCCAAGCAAAGCACTCACCGTACATGAATTACACACCTCTGGCAGCTTCCTACTTCAATCCTAGTACAGACTACAGCCCCATCAGTGAACCATGGGAGGAAGAGAAAAACAAGCAACAGTCGATCATCTTCAAGACAGGAAGAAACCGGATCATAAACTGGAAGAAAAATTGGGACAGCAGAACCCTCACCTCATAATGGACCTTGTGTTTCTTGTCTCTGATGCAGGTTCTGCAGAATTAGATTGTACAACAAATGAGCAGAATCTATAAGCATTGTCTCTTCAGATTATTTGTAATGGCAGCATAACACTTGGTTCAAGCAAACGATTGGTGTTGCTGCTAGTCCTATTTTTTCAGGAGCAGAGCAAATTGTACAGCAAATAAATCACCCATATATACAAGTATGGAACAAATTATACTAAGCTATGATATAACTCCCAAACATAGTGACATTTCAGGAGCACAGCAAATTGTCCAACAAATAAATCATCCAATACAAGTATGTAATGAATTAGACTAAGTTACTCTATCATACACCTCGTATTTGAACCAGGCATGTGTGTGCAATATATAAATTATTTCTCTCATAAACTTGAAACACAACAAGTTGCCCTTACTCATGACTGGTCAAAACATCAAATAAATGGGTGTAAATTAAGCTACCTCAAGCTCCACACCATGATCTGAAAACCAGTGCATATAACATGACATGCAGTAAGCAACTCAATCATTTTCATGGTTCCTGGTCAAAATGGTACACACATTAATTGCCACTATTTCATTCAGACAATCAACAGAAAACCAAATCACTGACACAAAACAGACAGGTACAACATGTGTTCCTAGCATACAGGCATTACACGACGGCTAGGCCACAATTACAGTGCAGATTATGCAATCAAAAGGCAAGACAGTATGCGCGTACACGTGCCGATGGCTCGAGATGGTGCCCGTTGGCCTGCCGCCGGAGATCTTGACCTACAAACAGCCATTCACACTGACTGGAGGAACACCAAAGCAGCAGATATGCAGCCCAATGGGAATCAAGGTATGGTACCTTCCTTTCACAAGAACTTGCCTTTCTGATATATGACCACCACGTTGATGTCGCATCTCAGGTTCTCCTGCAGCAGAGAAGGATCTTCACAATGCACCACATAAAAATTCAGAAAGAGTAGAACATCAGAAATAGAAATTTTACTAAATGGAAGTTAGAGAGATAAATGACAGTTCATGTGGCAACTTCTTGATTCTCTCCAAATCCCCACTACCGTAATCAACGAATAATCACTAAATCCATCAAAACAAATAGAGGCATTATTGAATAGCACAAAAGCATGTTTCTGCTGTGCTACAAGATTCAGAAAGGTAAAAGATAAATAATATTTGGTATTACCGTCGTTCGTAGTCGTATACCAACAAGAAATGCATCACACAGCCACACAAGATTTACCTGTTCTTTTCCCTTGCTTTGCCTTGTAGTGGAAACAAACCAAACATATGTTGTCAAAGAAACTGTCAACATCGCCACAATGTCTGATGGCCATGTCAGGATCACATCCTAGATTATTTTCTTCCTATTTTTTTCACTGTTTTATGTGGTAGCTCCATTGGTTCCTTAGTTTGTTCTCTTCAGAGAAGTATGCCAGATGATCATCGTGAAAAAGCTACAGCCATCCAGGTTCCCACCTTTATATTTCAGTACAGCGTAGACTGTTTTTTACTGCTAATTAAGTGGTTAAACCTTTATATTTCAGTACAATGTAGACTGTTTTTTACTGCTAAATAAGTGGTTAACTATCATTACTTTGTTCTATATTAAGTTCCATGTGCATTTTACACAACATTTATCTTCTGAGAGATCTCTTCAGTTCGAGCAAGCATAAAACAAGGTTGCGCGTATCACTTCTCATTAGATGCGAAGCTATTTCCTGTTGGGGGGTCACGCTGATAAGGTAAAGATGTTTGTTCATCCTAATTATGCCAACTTGTAAGCTCTGTGAGTGTAGAGGTAGCTCAGGATTTTTTATAGTTTCATTTTATTGAGATTCAGGAACTAAACATAAGAAGTAGGAAAACTCTCACATTGCCATGTCGCATAGAAATGTCCGTCTAGCCTGAAAGCCCTAGCAATTGTGAGAACATAACGAACCTAAATCTCTTCACTCGCTACGCACTGCAAATCTGAAACGCTGCATCTAAATAATTCTAACCAATAGAGTTACTCCAATTAGCAACTAACGATCTGGAATGACAGCCGAATCAAACAGGGGGGATGGATAGAGCCACCGGGAAGAGAAGAGGGGCAAGAGCACCTTGATCGCGGACAACGTGCTTGTCGTCCGTGCGTGGAGCAGCCCGTGGCCATCAGCCGCGCGACTGCAATCGCGGTGCAGGAGCTAGAGGTCGTGCTTGGTCGCAGCCAGCTCGAGGCCTTAACGGCGACCTGCGTGACCGCATCAGGAAGTAAAGCAAATCGGACCTTCATGAGTAACAACAATGCAACATCCAAATCAAATCGAATCGAACCAAGGGCAGAAAAGAGAGACATGAGAGGCGTCAGAGGGAACGGCATCCTGATGTAGCTCGGCATCTCCCGCTCTTTCATGGTGCGGTCATGGATGTCTTATGAAGGCGGAAGTGTTAATTAATTCTCGTTCAAACGTAGCTAATAACATCACAGTATATAGTATTCAAAGCACATGAACATCTGTTGGGACATTACCTCAAACACCTGTTGCGCATCCAGAACTGGGGCTCGATTCCCGGCCTTGAGATCCCATATGCAAATCTTCTTATTGTACGAGCCGCTCAGCAGGAACCCCTCCTTCATCGTGCTCCACGCCAGTGCATACCTCCACGCCGTCCTCCCCAAGGCCGTACATATGCTCCCAGCGCGGTTGACCTCCCCCTTATGGGGCGCTGAGTGACCGATGGACACGGACGGGGTGGCGCGGCCCTGGCGGCAGCCGCCACGGCCAGGCGCGGCGGGGGCTGGAGCACGGCATCGACAAGCATGAGGTGGTTGGGGGAGTCATCGGAGGTGTGAGTGCCGAGGACGAGGCTGTGGGAGCGGGTGGAGGCCGGCGACTCTGAAAGGAGCCACTGGAAGGTGAGGGAGGGCAACTCGAGCGGCTAGGACATGACGAGGTCGTAGAGCACCGGCGCACTCTTCTTTCAGTTCAGGTACTCCATCTCCATCGTGGCGGCGGGGGCGACGGCTCCTCTGCCAGCCATGGAAGAGCAACTCTTTCTCCTCTCTAAGGAGAGACGAGGCGGGCGGAGCAGGATTGGGGCGGCGGCGGCGGCGGCGGCCCTAGCCGGCACTCGGGGTGTGGAGAACGAGCCCGTCTCTCGTTCGGCCAGCCGCTTCTTTCCTTTTTGAGTTAATTACACAAAACCACAACTTCAGGTTAACTTATAACACTTTACCACAACTTTTGAGTTTTTAAATAAAAAACCACAACTTCAAATCAATTTATAACACTTTATCACAACTTTTGAGTTTCTTTAACACAAAAACACAACTTCTGAACTAATTCTCAACATTGAGCCCAAATCTATCGGTCAACTTCTTTTAATAGCCAATCTGATTGATTGGGCCCACATGTTAGGACCTAAGTTGGAAAAAGGTGGCATGTGCGCATCTTCTATGTGGCCTACCATTTCCTCCTCTTGCCATCCCGTACCGGCGCTATCAACTCCACCGACGCATTGAGCAGGGAGCTGGTTGTTGGTGGGGTGGTCGAAATTCTGCGACAGGATGATCACTCCGAGCATCCTTGAAGGCGAGGTTCCTAGTGTCGCAAAGCCGCACCCGTCCGGACTATGGCATGGTCAGGCGGGGCACGCGAACTAGACAAAGAGGTCTTGGGGAGCTGCAGGTGAACGCATCGTCGAGGATACGATGATGTCGTATGTAGACTGCTATGTTACACATATCCAGTCAGCGCCACGTAGGAGGGAACTTGCTACCTAGAGCCTGACATGTGGGCCAAATCATTCAGATTGGCTATTAAAGTAGTTGACCGATAGATTTTGGCTCAATGTTGAGAATTAGTTCAGAAGTTATGGCTTTGTATTAAAAAAACTCAAAAGTTGCGGTAAAGTGTTATAAGTTGCCCCGAAGTTGTGGTTTTGTGTTACAAAAACTCAAACGTTGTGGTAAAGTGTTATAAGTTATCCTGAAGTTGTGGTTTTGTGTAATTAACTCTTCCTTTTTACCTCCGCGCAAATAATAAGGGACACGTGGATTACCTCCTCGCTCGCCCCATCTGCGCACGTTAATGTTTTTAATTGTATCCAACCACATCGCCTATCTAATTTGCAAAAAAAATACCACATCACCTATCTGAGCATTTGGGAGTAATGGTTCCATGGGAAAAGCACCATGAATGCCTGCAACATAAATGGCAGCCGACAGACTTAACAATTAAATAAATCAACCAAAATAAAAATCAATGGTCAATGGAGAAAGAATTACAATCTTGAAATGGGGGAAATGCCCTGCTTGTCCCACCAAGAAGAAGCGGAAAGGCCTTGCTTATCCCGCCACTACCGATGCGCCGGCCACGGCTACCGCGGGGGCCGTGGAGGACTCCAAGGAGGGGCATCCCTGCTTTAACTGTGCTATCTCTGGGCACTTTCAGATGGCGTGCCCAAACCCCCCGATGTGCTATCTCTGCAAGGATCCTGGCCATCCGACGCTCCTATGCCTGGACCGTCCAGTCACAGAGGAGTTGATGATGTACTGCCATGGCATCGAGGGTATGGGCTTCTTCCACATCGAGGTTCCCGAGATACCATCCCATTCACCATCCTCTGTCTTGGGGGATGGGGTTGCATCTCTAGAGATGATTGAGGCGGAGCTCAACCACCTCTGTCGGTGCCAATGGGATAGGTAGGTTACTCCGACCGCGCGCTACCCGTTCTCTATGATCTTTCCAGACATTGCCAGCCTTGGATACTAGACCCGCGGAGCACCGAGATCACCTTGGCCATGGATAAGCTTGTGCTCGACATCTCCAAGTCGAAGGTGGACCCGAAGGCGGTCGTGGTCCTCGACACGGCCTGGATCCTCATCGCGAGCCTGCCCGACATCGCTCAGTCCTAGCGCGTCATCCGCGACATGTCTCGGATCCTGGGCAAGGTCGCGGTGGTTGACGAGCTTTCGCTGCGCTAGGAGGAGAAGGTGCGAGTCAAGACTAAGTCACTCGACTCTCACAAACTTGGCTCCACCGTTCAGGTATTCTTCAACGACCAGGGGTACGACCTCAAGATCTCACTGGAGCCCCCAAACCACATTGGACGCCCCCGGTACATCGATGATGACAACAATGGGGCGGTCATGGGGGGTGTCGGTGTCAAAACCGGCGGATCTCGGGTAGGGGGTCCCGAACTGTGCGTCTAGGCCGGATGGTAATAGGAGGCAAGGGACACGAAGTTTTGCCCAGGTTCGGGCCCTCTTGATGGAGGTAAAACCCTATGTCCTGCTTGATTAATATTGAAGATATGGGTGTTACAAGAGTGGATCTACCACGAGATTAGAGAGGCTAAACTCTAGAAGCTAGCCTACGGTATGATTGTATGTTGTGATTGTTGTCCTACGGACTAAAACCCTTCGATTTATATAGACACCGGAGAGGGTTAGGGTTACACAAGGTCAGTTACAAAGGAGGAGATATCCATATACGCATTGCCTAGCTTGTCTTCCACGCCAAGTAGAGTCCCATCCGGACACGAGACGAAGTCTTCAATCTTGTATCTTCATAGTCTAACAGTCCGGCCAATGGAGATAGTCCGGCTGTCCGGAGACCCCCTAATCCAGGACTCCCACAGTAGCCCCTGAACCAGGCTTCAATGACGATGAGTCCGGCGAGCAGTTGTCTTCGGCATTGCAAGGTGGGTTCCTTCTCCGAATACATTACAGAAGAAGTTGAATATGAGGATAGTGTCCGACCCTGCAAAATAAGTTCCACATTCCACCGTAGAGAGAATAATGCTTTCGCAGATCTAATCCGCTAGCTTGTTTTGGCAACATGACGTTACGTCGTGGCCCAGTGATTACTCGAACCATTTCTCTTAACCAGCTCCACACATAACGCGAGGCGTCTTCTTGACACGTATTGCCAAAGTGGAGATCGTGTTCCCCTGATTACGGGATTCTCATTAATGCGGTTCGTGGGTAACCCAACCGTGTCTAGGACTCCTAGATTATAGCTAAGTCCAAAACGGGTACGGAGAGGACGCTTGATATTCACCCTCTTTATAAGGGGACAAGGTTTTCTCTTTTTCCCTCTCGTGCTCAACAAAACCCTTCCCCCGCCTCGAGTTCTAACACCCAAAGCCCACGTTAGGTGCTCCGGATCTTCAATCATGTCCGAATCCAGCCTTCAAGGCCGATGGATGCCCTCCTCCATGACGGAAGAGGACATTAAGAAGTTGAGGGAGGCCAGATACCTGACCGCCGAGGTTTCGCATCGGCTGCCTGCCCGAGGGCAGGTCGTCCCTACTCCCGAACCCAACGAGAACGTTGTGTTCATCTCCCACTTCCTCCGAGGTCTAGGCCTCATTCTGGATCCCTTCGTCACGGGCTTGATGTTCTATTACAGGCTAGATTTCCATGACCTAGCTCTGGACTCCTTTCTCTACATCACGACATTTATTGTCATGTGTGAGGCCTTCCTCCGTGTGACCCCTCACTTCAGCATGTGGCTCAAGACCTTTGAAGTACAACTGAAGGTGATCGAGGGGCAGCATGCAGCGTGCGGAGGTGCATCAATAGGCAAGATGGCAGGAGCTCCATGGCCGAAAGGTTCCTTTCTAGAGGTATCTGAATTATGGCAATGGGAGTGGTTCTACGTCACGGCTCCCAGAAGTGCCAAGTGGGCGGCTGCCCCTGCTTTTTGCCCGGGCCCCCCACCACAACTGATGTCATGGATTAGCAGGGGCCTGAGCTGGGGTCCAGCCAAGGATGTGCCTATACTGCAAAGCCGCATCCGAGATCTGTTCGAGGGAGATTTCAATTTGGTTGCGGTAATACAAGTTATGCTTGTTCACCAAGTCCAGCCTTGCAAACGCCGGCCCCTGCGCTTGTGGGAGTTCAACCCAGAGGGACCACATGCCATTCAAAGTTTCCTCGGCCTGACGCACGAGGAGATGTACAAGTCATTCTTCGGACCTCAAGTGGAGTGTCCGGATATCACCGAGGATGTGGGCCTGAGCAGTAACCGCGCCGCCAAACAAGCAAGAAATCCTCTAGCCGTACACACTGTCTTTTATTCAAGGTTATTTTTGAGAGTTCACCTTTTGACCAGGACTGGCTAACGAAGGCGAAGATGATTCGGTGTTTGGCCCCCCTCCCTGAGGGTTTGGAAAATCCGGTTTTGGAGAAGATGCTCGAGGTCACACCTTGCCCGGAGCCCTTGAAGGAAGATACCGGGGGGGATAATACGGGCGAACGCGGGCCCCCATCACTACCCGCTCCGACCAAGGGAACGAGCGTTTCCACGAAGGAGGACGGCTGGGGGAGGAAAAGGACTGCTTCCGAGTATCCGGAAGCCGAAGCCTCCAAACGAGAAAGGAAGTCTCCCACAGAGGGTCCTGCCTCGAGGGGTGCTTTTGCCGCACAAAGTCCGCGAGGGGATCTGGCCTCCAACGAGTCGTAAGTGATCCAAAATATTTTAATAGTAAGAGTATGCTATCTTTTTCCTCTGAGAAAACAACCACCGCATATATCTTGCAGTTCGGGCCTCAGACCCTCTCAAATGAGTTCGTCTTCGGGGGATCTTCTTCCGGAGATGATGGAGAGCGAAACGCCTCCCTCGGACTCCTCCGCTCCAGAAGCGAGCGACCCCGAAGGGTCGTCGCGGAGGGCCTCTCCGGATCCGGTGAGGCTAGAAGATAGTCCCGCAGACCCCAGAAGTCCCCACTGTCCGGCTCCCGAAGAGAGCATACGAAAGAGTCCGGCACCGTCTAGTGTGCGGTCGGACGTTCTGAGGGAGTTGGTGGGGCGAGCGGCCATCTCAGAAGAGCACCGTACGCTGATGGGTACGGTGATGGAGAGAATCTCGTCCGCTGAAAGCGGGTTACATGAAGCCTTATGAGTCTATTGACAGGCTTTGAGGTATGTGAGATAATATGTGATAGTACTGCACATGTTATAGTAGCCCCTGAGATTCTGGTTGTCGTCGAGAACGGCGGCGAACAGAGGATCAAATTCCCAGGCAATAACCAATCTGCTTTTATGTGCAGGTGGTGGGAGCTCCGGTGGCTAGCCGGACTAGGGAGTTTGCCTAATTAAAACGGCAACTGGATGCGGCAGACGCCGACATCGAGCTTGTTAACAAGAGGCTTGACGAGGCACAGGGTAAGTGTTATTATCCGGTGAACGCCACATAGTAAGAGCAGCATAATGCCAGTATCTTTAATATGTTGTGACTGTAGATGGGGTTGCCACCGTGGAAGCCTTGCGGGCGGAACTTGCCCGAGACAAGGAACAAGCGAGGAGTAGTAATGCGGCTGCTTTGAAGGCGGCCGAAGAGTTGAAAGCCGAGAAGACCGCACATTGTGACAGCTAAGAGAAGATGGCCAAGATGGCCGTAGAATTGAAAGACACTACCGACCGTTGCCGGGTCCTTGAGAAAGAGAACCAAGCGAAGGCAACGGACCTTGAGAAGGCCGCGGCGGCAGACAAAGACACCCGTTCTGCTATGAGAGCGAAGAAGGAGGAGCTGCGGGAAGCCGGGGATATTCTGGCTGGAAAACCCTTCATGTTACGGAGGAAGTTCGGAGATCCACAATATGCCCCTCTGGATCGGCTGTGGAGCTCGGCAGATGCGTATATGGATTTGGCGGAGCCCGCTGCCGATGCGGCCAAGTACTTCCAAGGTCAGACAAATCGTGAAGTGGACAAGCTGTTCTGGACGCAATTCCACGTTCCAGAGCGTCTGCTTTCATTGACTGACCAGCTAGCCGAATGGGCCGAACTGAATAGGTTGTCCGGACTCGCCATGAGGTCTGTTATGGATCAATTATGGTCGGAAGGGCCTAAGCCGAACAGCTATTTCAGCTTAGTGCATCAGCTCCTTGATGCGGTGCCGCGCATTAATGCGATGAAGAGGTCGGCGTGCATAGAAGGCTCGCGGATGGCCCTTGCCCGTGTTAAAGCATACTGGGCGGAGATGGACGCTACCACTGTTGCGGCGCAGGGTTTGGCCATAGGCCGTGTGGCTGTCGAACACTATTTCGAGGAAGTTCTCGAGGGTGCTCGTTTGATAGAGGCCCAGTGCTCGAAAAATATTATGTTTGAGTGATATGTATTCTCATTGTAAACATAATGCTTTTATGAAGTTTTTATAAGGCTGTGTTTATACTTTTGCCTGAAAGTAGTATGATGCCTCCTGTGCGGCCGTTTATGTATACATGTGTATAACCTGAAAGATTGCAGCCGTCGGCTTCAACCCCGACGCATATAATGCGGAGGTGCTCGCAAAAAACGCATGTTCACACTTAACCCAACGTCTTGGTCCTGATAAGGAGGTGATAGCGCAGCGAGCGAGGCAACCAGACTATAATGCTTGAACACTTTCACTTAGCCATAGGAGTTTGACAGTGGGGCTACTAGATAGCCCCTAGTGGCTCCGCACTCTCCCGATCGCGGGGTGCGCATATGCCTGGCCGAAAAACGGCCCTTCGTTAAGGCGGAGGAATTCTAACATTCCGATAGGTCATCGAGTAGTTGACCAGTCTCACGTTATATCATGACAGTCAGTGTTCGGCTTTCTCTACTGAGGCGCTCGTCCGGATGAACCAGGGCACAATCACAGTAGTTCTCCTGATGCTACCTTAGCCGGCAAAGCGGAACGTAAGGCACCAAAACACAGGAGCCGGGCAAACCCAACATTTGACCAAAGACAATGATTCGGAGCTGATGCATATAAGGCCGAACTCGCGACGTCGAACACTCCCTAAGGTATTCGGTCTTTATGGTATAAACCGGGCTGAAATAGTGCCGGTTGTAAGGAGCCCCTTGTGTCCAGGTACGTGCGTTATTCTGACGTGGCCACATGCCAAGACGTCAGCATCCTTCTCAATTGTGCTGAGAATTCGGTGGATATGTATCAACAAGAGACAGTAAAAAAGGTTTACGCAGGGTCTTAATCTGAAAAGAATCCTTGGAGCGGGTCCCTACTGCACGTCTGCGCCTGTGTCTCCGTTGTGCCGTATCCTGGACGGGTGTAGCACGATGATTATCTGTAAAAGAGAGGAGCTTAGGTAAAAAAGCTATCGTGCAAAAGGATAGTTTTTTAAATAAACCATGTAGAATTCAAGGTGAGTAAGAATTGCCACTTGTCTGCGCACGTTGAGCCCCTTGTATTGTAATAGGGGACCTGCTAATTAGTTGGTGAGGCCGTTTTTAGTGTGCGGCTGTTAAGGCAGCCGCACGCTCTTCGGCACGCAGAAATCGCTTAATATTTCCGTTCACTGTAATGATGCCACGTGGACCGGGCATCTTGAGTGTGAGGGAAGCGTAGTGTGGTATTGCATTAAAGCGAGCGAAAGCTTCGCGTCCGAGTAGTGCTTGATAGCCACTTCGGAACGGAGTGATGTGGAAGGTTAGATGTTCACTACGGAAGTTATCGGGGGAGCCGAATATAATGTTTAGTAGCAGGGAGCCCGTGCAATGAGCCCCTGGGCCTGGCGTTACTCCTTTAAAGGTAATATTGCTATGGTGAATTTTTGTTGGGTCTATCCCCATTTCGCGGATTGTATCCTGGTATATCAGGTTTAGACTACTGCCACCGTCCATCAGGACTCGTGCGAGGCGGTATCCGTCAATTATTGGGTCTAATACCAGGGCAGCCCATCCTGCACGCCAGATACTTGCTGATTAATCACGATGGTCAAAAGTGATCAGTTGAGACGACCAGTGGCAGGACTCCGCGGTGATAGGCCTTCGGGCGTATTTTTCTGGGAGTGCCGTTTTGTTTTTTCCATTGATCACGTGTAGCATGTTTACTGTTTTGACTTCTGGTGGAAATTTCTTTTGTTCCCCAGCGTCTCCCTTGAGAGGCTCATTCTCATCTTCGCTTGATGTATCCTCCCCCTTGTGTACGGCGTTGAGCTTGCCGGACTACTTGAAGACCCAACATTCTCTGTGGGTATGATTGACTGGTTTGCCAGGGGTGCTATGGACCTGACATATTTGGTCCAGAACTTTATTCAGGCTGGACAATTCGTCTCTGGCGCCTTTAGAGGGCGGCTTCTGACCTGGCCGAGAGCTTTTGAATCCGGCGTTTACTGTCGTGCTCTTCGTGCTGTCTCCTTTGTTCCGGCGTTTGTTATTGTTGTTGCGTCGTGATTTCCCGTTTCCATCTCTAACTTCGGATGTACTGGGGTCACTGGTGCTGCATCTGGCTAGCCAGCTGTCCTCACCCACGCAAAAGCGGGTCATGAGGCTTGTTAATGCTGCCATCGTTCTTGGCTTTTCTTGGCCGAGGTGTCTGGCGAGCCATTCGTCACGGACGCTATGTTTAAAAGCTGCCAATGATTCGGCGTCCGGACAGTCGACAATTTGGTTCTTTTTAGTAAGAAACCTGTTCCAAAGTTTTCGGCCGACTCTCCGGGCTGTTGAGTTATATGGCTCAAATCATCCGCGTCCGGAGGCCGGACATAAGTTCCTTGGAAATTTGCCCGAAAAGCGTCTTCAAGCTCTTCCCAACTTCCAATGGAGTTTTCGGGGAGGCCTTTAAGCCAGTGGCGGGCTGGCCCTTTGAGCTTGAGGGGTAAGTACTTGATGGCGTGGAGATCATCTCCTCGAGCCATATGGATATGGAGGATATAGTCCTCAATCCAGACCCTAGGGTCTGTTGTTCCGTCGTATGCCTCTATGTTCACGGGTTTGAATCCCTCTAGAAATTCATGGTCCATCGCCTCATTGGTGAAACATAGGGGGTGTGCTGCACCCCTGTATCTGGGTGTACCGCGTTGTTCGGATGTTTGTTGTGTTACATTGTAAGCTGGGGCGCGCTTGCGTGGTCCATAGATGGATCTGGTTGCGCCGTCCTTTTGGTGCGAGCCCTCGCGTGGGTCGCGTATTGACTTGTGAGTGGCGTTGCTTGCCGCTTGATGTTGGCCGTGAGGTCGTCTATCCGGCCAGGTGGCCGTTTTGATTTTTGGTTGTGAGGGGTCTGAGGCCTCCTCATCGAATTCAGGTAGCAATTTCCACTTTGGGTAGCTCTTTGTGAGGCGATTATCGCCGTACTTCGCTGCTCTGTTGGGTACTTTACTCCATCTGATTTGGAGTGTGTCCTGCGCAGCCTTGAGCCGTTGCTTCTGCTTTTTTAGGCTCCTCGCGGTGGCAACAAGCCTTTGACGGGCATTCTGCTGCTCCGGGTGCCTGTCCGGTGTTGTGTCGTCCGGACTATTATCTTTGACAGAATTGGTTTGTTCGGTTTGATTTTCCATATTGCCATGGTCCGGCAATGATTCGCCCTGCTCCAACGTTGGGTCTGTGTGGTCGTTATTTCTGGCAAGGCGGGATTTGGGGCGGCGCTTGCGCTGCCGCTTTGACTGCTTCTCGAGGGAACAAGCCTTCGGTGCGTCCTTCCGTTCCTCGTCGTCGTTTTCTTTTGGTGTGTCCACCATGTATACGTCATATGATGAAGTGGACGTCCGGTGCCCTGTGGGCGGTGGTTCATCTTCGCCTCCCGCATCGTTGTCCATACCGTCGATGTCTGCGGAGTCGACGTCGAGCATGTCGGTTAAATCCTCGACAGTGGCTGCAAAGTGGGTGGTGGGTGGGCGTCGAATTTCTTCGTCGTCCGCATCCCAATCCTGTTGGCCATAGTTCGGCCAGGGCTCTCCTGACAAAGAGAGAGACCTTAGTGAATTCAGGATGTCGCCGAAGGGCGAGTGCTGAAAGATATCCGCGGCGGTGAATTCCATGATCGGCGCCCAATCGGATTCGATTGGCGGGGGCGCAGATGATTCTGGGTCCGAAAGAGAGTCCGGCACCTTGGAGTCACGGGCTGTGCGGAGGATTATGCTGATGTTTGGCTCGATTGCCGTCGAGACTGCAGCCCCTGAGGCGGTGTCTAGCCACCCATCCTCGATTGGCGCAGTTGGCTCCGAGGTGAGGGTCGGAGCTGATGCGGGCGCGGCCTCCGGGGTACCGTCCGGTGGCAGAGCTAGGTCATACCCATCGCGACAGTGCGGCACGCCCGGCTGTGGCTCGAATCCGTCGAAGATCAAGTCCCCACGGATGTTGGCCGTGTAATTCAAACTTCTAAATCTGACCTGATGGCCAGGGGCGTAGCTTTCAATCTGCTCCAGATGGCCAAGCGAATTAGCCCACAGTGCAAAGCCGCCGAATACGAAGATCTGTCCGGGGAGAAAAGCCTCACCCTGGACCGCATCGCTACCGATGATAGTAGGAGCCATCAAGCCTAACGGTGACGACATAGAGGAACTCTCAATGAAAGCACCAATGTCAGTGTCAAAACCGGCGTATCTTGGGTAGGGGGTCCCGAACTGTGCGTCTAGGCCGGATGGTAACATGAGGCAAGGGACACGAAGTTTTACCTAGGTTCGGGCCCTCTTGATGGAGGTAAAACCTACGTCCTGCTTGATTAATATTGAAGATATGGGTGTTACAAGAGTGGATCTACCACGAGATTAGAGAGGCTAAACCCTAGAATCTAGCCTACGGTATGATTGTATGTTGTGATTGTTGTCCTACGGACTAAAACCCTTCGGTTTATATAGACACCGGGGAGGGTTAGGGTTACACAAGGTCGGTTACAAAGGAGGAGATATCCATATACGCATTGCCTAGCTTGCCTTCCATGCCAAGTAGAGTCCCATCCGGACACGAGATGAAGTCTTTAATCTTGTATCTTCATAGTCTAACAGTCCGGCCAATGGAGATAGTCCGGCTGTTCGGAGACCCCCTAATCCAGGACTCCCACAGGGGGCGACTACTCCGGCCGCTGCCACCACCGATCAGACCCTGATGATGACGAGGACTCCGACCGTAGCCGCTCCCCCTCAAGGGACCCCCTTGCTTCCTTACCAAGTAGGGGCACCTCGGGGCTGGAAGCCGCCTGCACGACGGCGACACTCCTTCTTTTAACTGAGCCCTCAAGGGCCATCTTCGACATACAGAGCCCCACTGCCTCCGCCGAGGGTGAAGTGTCGGGCGCAAGCCTCCTGGTCGTCCCTTCATCATCTCCTCACTCATCCACCTCACCGACGCTCTTCACCACCACCGGGATCGGGAATCCCAATGCTGGGGTGGCCCCCACACAACTCCTGGTGAGGCCTACCTCTCTCCTGTACTTTTAGCTTGGGCCTCCACCTGGGATGTCGTCCATCACCGCGCCTCCCCCGGCCCATCAACAGGATGGGCGTGACCTCTCGGACCCGTCGGCCTCTTCTAGAGACGGGGCGGCCCAGATGTCTCAACCCTTGGGGCTGGCCGCCACGCTGCCCCCGTCTGCTTCCCTTGAGGTGGCGGGACCTGCCCAGGAGGGCTCGTGTCCTCGCTTCCTCGCCCATCGTCTCCGCCTCCGCTGCTGCAGCCCGCGATCTGCCTCAACCGTCCTGCAAGTGACACTACTCCTACCTCCCTGGCGACTGTGGTGGTGAGGATAGTTGCAGAGGTGACCACTCTGATGGCCTCCCATCCTCATCCTCCACGTACTGCAGCCTACTCCAGGCGGGTCAGGTTGGCTTAGACCTCAATGACCGCCTCCTGCCGCAGCTGTCAGCTGGACGCGGCTAGACCAGTGGGTAGCCCGGCTCCATCCATCCCCAAGTGGGTGGAGCTCCGGGCGGCGGCTCGGAACCTTGAGATAGGTACTCCAGACTTCATTGCCAGTTCGTAAAATTGTTCATTCTATGCTCTTGAGTCAGTTCCGCTCGGTTACCTAGCTAAGGTAGCATCAAACTCTATGATTGTCTTCAGGGGGGAGGTAGGTCCCCCCTTAGTCGAGATTGGCGCGATTCGGGCTCGAGAGTTTCTTGATGGGAAGCTAGCGGAGTCTTGCGCTCACTTGCTTAGGGCTGCCAACCCCGAGGCGTCCTCCTCCCCACCTCAACCCTGTTACCTCTGTGTTGGTGGTTCAAACTCGCGGCCGTGCCCGATTCCGCATGGCTTCCATGCGTGCGCAAAGTGCCTCCCTCGTCTTGGGGTCAAGCAACCCCCTGATGGCCCCTTGATGCGGACTCTCTTCTGGAACATCCACGGTTTCGGCCAAGATGGTCGATGTTGTCAACTCATCGTGTATATGCGTGATGAGCAAATCGACATCGTGGCCATCCAGGAAACCTTGTGTTCAAAGTTTGCCCTCCTGGAGCTGGAACGGTTGAGCACCCACCTGTTTGTGTGGCATTGGCTCCCTTCTAGTGGGACCACTGGTCATTCGGGTGGCATCCTTTTAGGCGTGAAGGATGCCACCTTTGAGGTGGGTAGCATGGACCGATGTGAGTTTTTTTTGTCAGCATGGAGGTCTTCGAGCTGACTCTTAACTTTAAATGGGAGATAGTCATAGTTTACAGCCTCGACGACCACCGGCGCTCTGAAGCTTTCCTCGACAAGCTTCACAGAAAGGTCTCGGCCGC
The DNA here is from genome assembly GCF_002162155.2 of Triticum dicoccoides. Classification (NCBI taxonomy): domain Eukaryota; kingdom Viridiplantae; phylum Streptophyta; class Magnoliopsida; order Poales; family Poaceae; genus Triticum; species Triticum dicoccoides. The sequence goes on from NC_041384.1 coordinate 392,684,917, forward strand.
CCAGCTACCGCTGGTGGTGGGTGGGGACATTAACCTTCCGCTCAATTGAAGACAAAAATAATAATCTGGTCAACCTTCCTCAGATGCAGTTGTTTAATGACTGCTTCACCGATCTCGAGCTCTGAGAATTAGACAGAGTTGGTGCCAGGTTTACCTGGACCAACCGCCAGGCCGACCCGACTAGGACTGTCCTAGACCGCATCTTGGCGTCCCCTGAGTGGGAGCTTCTTTGCCCTATAGCGTCCCTACGGGCAATCACGAGGATTGGGTCTGACCATGTTCCTCTCCTCCTGTTCTCGGAGAATGAGCGCCCTCCCCAACATGCGCTTTTGCTTCGAATCCTTCTGGTTGAACCAGTTGGGATTTGTTGAGGCCGTTGGTGCGCGGTAGGAGGCGGCGCGTGCCTCTCCTCACCGGTCTCTCTACGCCATGGACTCCTATCACTTCTGCGCTAAGAGCGCTCGCCAGTTTATGGAAGGTGGGGAGCCAACCTTGGTAGGAACATTCGTGATAGGAAGAAGGCTTTTCTCGACTCCATCCAGGCACTTAACCTTAGGGATGACACATCGGGCCTTTCGGCCAACGAGTGGCTTCTACGCCATGATCTTAGGACCCGCTCATGGTCATTTACACCGATGAGGAGGCCTACTGGCGTCAGCATGCAACCCAGAAGTGGGTTCTTAAGGGAGACACGAATATGACATACTTCCAGGCCATAGCCAATGGACGAAGACGCCGAAACACCATCCCCCTCTTGTGGGACGGTGAGACCCTCCTCCAACAGCCGGCTGACATTTGCGTGCACGTGGATGGGTTTTAGAAAGCCCTTTTTCTCGTCCTCCCCTCACGGAGGCTTGGCCTTGGCCCCCGATATCTAGGCCGAGCACCAGCGCATCTTGGGGGCCGAGAAGGCAACCATGACAACCCTTTTTCTGAGGAAGTCTGGATGGCCATCAAGCGCATCAATCCGATAGCCGACTCAGACCCTAATGGCCTCCCAGTTAAGTTCTTCCGGACGTTCTGGAGAGTCATTAAACATGACGTGATGGCTCTCTTCGAGGAGTTCTATGTGGGCTCCATTGATGTGACCTAACTTAACTACAGGATCATCACCCTCATTCCGAAGGTTCCTGAGGCTTCAGACATCCGCCAGTTTCCCACGATCACGGTGATCAATGTGATCTTCCGCATCCTGGCAAAGTGGTTGAAAGCACAAGTGCTCCCTAGGTGGTTTTGATATTGATGACAACATATCTCTTGTTGGACTAACATTTCTATCTAGCATGTTTCAGGTAAGTTCAACAATGGAGTGGCATGGACTAAAGGTTGTGGGAACTCCTTCAAGATGCTAAGAACAAAGGATTGGCTAAAGCTTCAAGCTCAAGACTCTTCATTTTACATTTTAGTGATCCAAGATCACATTGAGTCCATAGAAAAAGCCAATACTATCAAGGAGGGATGAGGTGTTGCTTAATGAGCCTCTTGCTTCATGTGCTTAATGATATGCTCCAAAATCCTCAGCTACTTTCCCACATCCACATATGACCTAAACCCTAAGCCAAACTCGGTCCTACCGATTCTTCCTATCCGGAGCCACCGAGTTTCACTTGAAATTAGCCACCGCCAAACCCTAGCAATTAGGTTCTACCGATAAGGATCTCGGTCTCACCGAGATGGGATTGCAAACTCTCTATTACCTATTGCAATATTCTCGGTCCCACCGAGATACGCAATCGGTCCCACCGAGATTGCAATGTAAACTTAGTGTTTCCCCTTTGTAACTTTTTGGTCTCACCGAGTTCCACTCGGTCTCACCGAAAGAGCAAATCGGTCCCACCGAGTTTGCCTGACCAACTCTCTGGTTAGCTAATTACCAAATTCGGTCCCACCGAGTTTGTGTAATTGGTCTCACTGAGATTACGTTATGCCCAAACCATAACCGAATCGGTCCTACCGAGTTGCATGTCAGTCCCACCGAAATTCCTAACGGTCACTAGGTTTACCATTTCGGTCAGACCGAGTTTTCTGATTCGGTCCCACCGAGATTGGTAAATTGTGTGTAACGGTTGGATTTTGTGTGGAGGCTATATATACCCCTCCACCTCTTTCTCATTAAGTGAGAGAGCCATCAGAACACACACACACCATTCCAACTCATATGTTCTGAGAGAGAACCACCTACTCATGTGTTGAGATCAAGACATTCCATTCCTACCATATGAATCTTGATCTCTAGCCTTCCCAAGTTGCTTTCCACTCAAATCTTCTTTCCACCAAATCCAAATCCTATGAGAGAGAGTTGAGTGTTGGGGAGACTATCATTTGAAGCACAAGAGCAAGGAGTTCATTACCTACACACCATTTGTTACTTCTTGGAGAGTGGTGTCTCCTAGATTGGCTAGGTGTCACTTGGGAGCCTCCGACAAGATTGTGGTGTTGAACCAAGGAGTTTGTAAGGGCAGGGAGATCGCCTACTTCGTGAAGATCTACCGCTAGTGAGGCAAGTCCTTTGTGGGCGATGGCCATGGTGGGATAGACAAGGTTGCTTCTTCATGGACCCTTTGTGGGTGGTTACTTCTTCGTGGACCCTTCATGGGTGGAGCCCTGTGTGGACTCACGCAACCGTTGCCCTTGGGTGGAGCCCTGTGTGGACTCACGCAACCGTTACCCTTCGTGGGTTGAAGTCTCCATCAACGTGGATGTAGGATAGCACCACCTATCCGAACCACGGGAAAAACATCCATGTCTCCAATTGCGTTTAATCTCTCCAAACCTTTCCCTTTACATTCTTGCAAGTTGCATGATTTACATTCCGCTGCTCATATACTCTTTGCATGCTTGCTTGATATGTATTGCGTGTGCTGAAATTGTGAATAAACCCCACTTAAATCGAAAAAGGTTAAAGATTGCAACTTTAGCACTAAGTGTCTAATCACCCCCCTTTAGACACATCTACTTCTAGATCCTACAAGTGGTATCAGAGCTTTGGTCTCCATTGCCTTGGTTTAATCACCATTGGAGGAAGATGGATGTGTCTACTCTAGGGAGTCTTAGACATAGAGTGCCTATTCTTGATGGAAGGTACTCTCATGAGTGGAAAAATGAGATGCTTGTAATCTTCAATCAATATCATTTGAACAAGTATATTACTAGCCCTTGTGCACCCCATATTGATCCCTTGCATCCTACCCTAGATGAAGATATTGACATGATTCACAATCTTAGAAGTACTGAGCTCATCATTAGAGGTTTGCCCAAAGATTTGATTGCTAGTTTGCCTACTCAAAATTGCGCCTATACGATATGGAAATTTCTTGAGGAACGGTTTCCCAATCACTCCTTAAAAACTTTGGATGAAATTCTCCATAACTCTATTGCCTTGAGTAAGATGAACTTTAGTGATCCTAGTTCTGGTAAATGTCTTCTTGAACTTGCCAATCTTAAGCATGCTAAAGGAGATGTTGAAATCATTAATGATATCATACTCAAAGCCATAAGAATTCATAAAAGTAACCACTTTGATCATCTATCTAATGAATTACCCTCTCTAGGAAATGATGAGTCACAAGATCATGATGAACATGAATATTATGATGATAATGATAGTGACTCTGATCTTGATAATGCAATGAGACATTTTGGTCTTATGGCAAATCTTCGGGGATATGAATCAGGAGGAAAGGAATGGGTCCTTGATAGTCGATGCACTGATCATATGACCGGAGATGAAGAGATGTTCCGTGAACTTGCTGAAAACAACGGCCCTCGAAAATATGTCACCTTCGGTGATAATTCAAAGGGTAAAGTGGTTGGCCTTGGTAAGGTGGACATCTCACATGATAGTTCCATTCAAAATGTCATGCTCGTTGAATCTCTTGGCTACAACTTACTTTCAGTATCTAGACTTGCTGATTTCGGTTTGAATGTCCTATTTACTGAGGTAGATTGCCGAGTATTTCGTTGAGACAATCATAAAATGGTCTTTACGGGTATGCGTAGAGGTGATCTTTACATTGTCGATTTCTCTAAAAAGGCACAACCTAAAACTTGCTTTGTTGCTAAATCCTCAAAAGGTTGGTTGTGGCATAGACGACTAGGTCACGTTGGCATGAGAAACCTTGACAAGCTTATTAAAGGAAATCATATCCTTGGAGTTAACGATGTCATATTTGATAAGGATAGACTTTGCAGTGCTTGTCAAGCAGGTAAACAGGTTGGAGGAAGACATCCCGTGAAGAACATCATGACCACAAGGAGGCCACTCGAGCTGCTTCACATGGATCTTTTTGGTCCCAACGCCTACAAGAGTCTCGGTGGAAATTCTTTTGGTCTAGTTATAGTTGATGATTTTTCAAGATTTACGTGGGTGTTCTTTCTTAATGACAAGTCGCAGGTCCAGAAGATCTTCAGAAACTTCGCTAGGAAGGCCCAAAATCAGTTTGATGTGAAGATCAAGAAGGTTCGGAGTGACAACGGAACGGAGTTCAAGAACGCAAATGTGGACACCTTTCTTGACGAAGAAGGGATTTCACACGAGTTCTCGGCTACGTACACACCTCAACAAAATGGAGTTGTTGAGAGGAAGAACCGGACGCTCATCGAAATGGCAAGAACGATGCTTGATGAATACAAGACGCCAAAGCACTTTTGGGCAGAAGCGGTTGAGACAGCTTGTCACGCAACAAATCGCTTATATCTGCACAAGCTACTCGGCAAGACGGCATACGAGCTCCTCACCGGTAACAAGCCTCAAGTTGGATACTTTCGAGTATTCGGCTCAAAGTGCTACATTCTTGATAAGCATCATCGTTCAAAGTTTGCTCCTAAATCTCATGAAGGTGTTCTACTTGGTTATGGCTCAAACTCTCACACTTACCGTGTCTACAACAATTTCACCCGAAAGGTTGAAGAGACGGTAGATGTGAAGTTTGATGAATCTAATGGCTCGCAAGTAGAGCAATTGCCAATTGATGTAGGAGACAAAGACCCTTCGGAAGCAATTCAAGACTTGTCCATTGGCAAAATTCGTCCAACGGAGGTGAAGGAGAGTACTTCATCCGTCCAAGTGGAAGCTTCTACTTCACAACAAGGTGAACCAAGAATCGACACGGAAGCATCCACCAGTGGGACACACCAAGATGAAGAAAACGAGGAAGTACGTCAAGATGAACATCAACAACCTCCTTCTCCACCACGACAAGAGAACGACGACGTCAACAATGAAGAAGGCCAAGAAGAAGAACAAGATTAAGAAGATGTTCAACAAAGACCCAAGCAAAAGCTCTCACGAGTTCGAGCAAGAATTGCCAAAGATCATCCAGTCGAGCAAATCCTCAATGATATACAAACCGGGAGAATCACTCGCTCAAGAACTCGCTTAGCTAACTTTTGTGAAAACTATTAAGTCGAAGGTATGGACTATGGTGAGACGTATGCTCCCGTTGCTAGACTTGAGTCCATTCGCATCTTACTTGCCTATGCTAATCACCATAATATCACCTTGTACCAAATGGACATTAAAAGTGCTTTTCTAAATGGAGAAATAGAGGAGGAAGTTTATGTCAAACAACCTCCCGGCTTTGTCAATCCTAAGAAACCAAATCATGTCTACAAACTTCACAAAGCTCTTTATGGTCTTAAACAAGCTCCTAGAGCATGGTATAAATGCTTGACCAAGTTCCTTACTACAAGTGGTTTTGAAATTGGTAAAATTGATTCTACTCTCTTTGCTAAAATGGTTAATGGAGAACTATTTGTATGCCAAATTTATGTTGATGACATCATATTTGGTTCAACTAACCCTCTCTTTAGTGAAAAGTTTGGAAAGCTAATGTCAGAGAAGTTTGAGATGTCTATGATGAGCGAACTCAAATTCTTTCTCGGGTTACAAATCAAGCAAACTAAGGAAGGTACATTTGTCTCTCAAACAAAGTACACCAAGGACTTATTCAAGAAGTTCAATATGCAAGAATGCAAAGGTATGTCTACACCCATGCCTACTAGTGGACATAATGATTTGACCAAAGATGGCGAACCTGTTGATCAAAAGGTTTATCGCTCTATGATTGGTTCACTGTTATACCTATGTGCTTCACGTCCCGATATTATGCTAAGTGTGTGCATGTGTGCACGATATCAAGCTGCTCCTAAAGATTGTCATCTTAAGGCTGTGAAAAGGATAGTGAGATATTTAATCCATACACCAAATTTTGGCATTTGGTATCCTAAGAGGTCTTCTTTTGATCTTGTTGGCTATTCCGACTCAGATTATGCCGGAGACAAGGTTGATAGAAAGTCCACTTCGGGTACTTGTCAATTTCTTGGTAGATCTCTTGTGTCTTGGTCTTTCAAGAAACAAAACTCGGTATCCTTATCCACCGCCGAAGCGGAATACATTGCCGCTGGTTCATGTTGTGCTCAATTACTTTGGATGACCCAAACTCTGAAAGATTATGGGATTTATGTGAAACATGTTCCACTGCTTTGTGACAATGAAAGTGCTATCAAAATTGGTCATAATCCTGTACAACATTCTCGAACTAAGCATATTGAATTTCGCCATCATTTCATTCGAGATCATGTTGCTAAGGGTGACATCTATCTTAAGCATGTTCGCACCGATAAGCAATTAGCGGATATATTCACTAAACCGCTTGATGAGAAAGTGTTTTGCAGGTTGAGAGGAGAATTGAACATCATTGATGCTTCGAACTTGGAGTAGAAACTCCATTGGATACATGCAAGACATGAGCTTATAACTAATCCATGATGTATCTCTTATGATAACTATCTTATGTCTTGGATATATTTGCACCTTGCATGTTGTCTAACCCATGTAGGTGCTTGGTTGAATCGAATTCCATGAGATTGCAACTCACTCACATCTTGAGCAGTCTCTACAAGACCAAGAATCTACACAATAGTGTTGAAGACAAGGAAGCACAAAATCATTCAAACATATCCTTTGACAAATTCTATGTTAAGCTTCATGATTGTCATTTTTGGATACACAAGTGCTCTTCCTTGCAAGAACTAACCCATGTAGGTAGATGAACTCAAACTCCAAGTGGTGCTCCCAACTCTTGATGAACTACATCAACCCTGAGCACCCACACAAGTTCAACTACATGAGCAAGAACCACATCACCACCCAAGCTATGTTATTCCATCTTAGAGAAGCTTTACTCCAAAACATGAGTCAAAGCAACTCAACAAGATGTGAATACATCAAGATGCTTAAACGAAAAATGGTAACCCCATTTTGAGCTTAAACGATGAGTATGACCTATGATCAAGTGTTCTCACTTGACTCCTAAGTCAATATACTCTAACATAGGTAACTATGTCACCGCCCAATTCTAGATGAAGTTCTCTTGTGTTCTTTTCCGAGTTATTGCATTTGTCTCTTGCATATTTGTTTCCTTCTTTTTCAAACAAAACAAAAACAAAAACTTCATCTAGAAACTTTCACTCTTTTCCCTTTTTTTGTTCTTGTTCTGCATATTTCTGCATCAAATTCATTGCAAATCTTTGTGAGATCTTACTTGACTAGTGAGCTGAGGTGACAAGTGTTTTTCTCTGTGATGAACTCGGTTTCACTGAATTGCCATTTTCGGTCCAACCGAATCCCTTCGGTACTACCAAAACATGCCACTCGGTGCCACCGATTTCGCAATAGGAAAAACAGTTTGCCACACATTCTATATTTCTTCTGATCCAGCTCCACTCAATGAATCTTGTCCTCTACAAGCATCACAGTTTTATTCCCTGCTTTGTACTGAATCTCAAGGACCAAACCTATTCGACGGATTCCAGGAAAAACCTTCTTGGAAATTGATGTCAAAGGGGGAGAGAGAGATCACATCAAAGCTTATCACCTACAAAGGAGAAAGTACTAAGGGGGAGAAAGAAATCTCCAAGGGGGAGAGAATGCTCAAGGATCCCAAGCTTATCATCAATGAGAGAGAGATCACATCAAAAGCTTATCACCTACAAAGGAGAAAGTACTAAGGGGGAGAGAATACTCAAGGATCCCATATATTAAGGGGGATAAAGAAATCTCCAAGGGGGAGAGAATGCTCAAGGATCCCAGATGCTTGATGTTCAAGAGGAGAGATGCCACATGTCTTTTTGGGAAAGACATGTTCATATGAACTCTTTTGAATTAAGTTCTATTCATATCTTTCAGCTCTGATTTTCTGTTTCCTATCTTCTCCCAATATCCCATGTACGATTCAGGGGGAGCAAGACACCTAAGGAAAAGAAATCAGTCAAATTCATTGCATATCTTTATTCTTGGGGACATGTTGAATTCAATGTGGTACCTTGTACTCACTCTCTACATGTCATCCCAGTCTTGGTATTCTTGTGGTTTCTTTTGTTTGCTCTGGCTAGTAGATGTACCTGTGTTATCTAACCTTGTTTGTGCAGGTTCATTCCATCCTAAGCCAACTCAAGACCACAAGGTAAGTATATGCATCAAAATCATGAGTATGAGGAATTCTTGCTTACGTACATACTGTTTGCAAGAAGGACTCATGAGCATGAAGGTATTTTCCTTGATAATCTTTTGCTCTGATGCATATGGCCAAGATGCATGTAACACATTGCCTACTCTGTCATGGTTATGCTCTCACATGCCTCTATATTTCATATTTACATGAGTGCATACATGTAGGGGGGGCCTATGCTCGTTACATGTCCTTCCAAAGCTTTACTTGCTATTCTTTATATCTTTATCTAAAGCTTTGATGTATGTTGCCATCAATTATAAAAAAGGGGGAGATTGAAAGCACAAGTGCTCCCTAGGTGGTTTTGATAATTGATGACAACATATCTCTTGTTGGACTAACATTTCTATCTAGCATGTTTCAGGTAAGTTCAACAATGGAGTGGCATGGACTAAAGGTTGTGGGAACTCCTTCAAGATGCTAAGAACAAAGGATTGGCTAAAGCTTCAAGCTCAAGACTCTTCATTTTACATTTTAGTGATCCAAGATCACATTGAGTCCATAGGAAAAGCCAATACTATCAAGGAGGGATGAGGTGTTGCTTAATGAGCCTCTTGCTTCATGTGCTTAATGATATGCTCCAAAATCCTCAGCTACTTTCCCACATCCACATATGACCTAAACCCTAAGCCAAACTCGGTCCTACCGATTCTTCCTATCCGGAGCCACCGAGTTTCACTTGTCATTAGCCACTGCCAAACCCTAGCAATTCGGTTCTACCGATAAGGATCTCGGTCTCACCGAGATGGGATTGCAAACTCTCTGTTATCTATTGCAATATTCTCGGTCCCACCGAGATACGCAATCGGTCCCACCGAGATTGCAATGTAAACTCAGTGTTTCCCCTTTGTAACTTTTCGGTCTCACCGAGTTCCACTCGGTCTCACCGAAAGAGCAAATCGGTCCCACCGAGTTTGCCTGACCAACTCTCTGGTTAGCTAATTACCAAATTCGGTCCCACCGAGTTTGTGTAATCGGTCTCACCGAGATTACGTTATGCCCAAACCATAACCGAATCGGTCCTACTGAGTTGCATGTCAGTCCCACCGAAATTCCTAACGGTCACTAGGTTTACCATTTCGGTCAGACCGAGTTTTCTGATTCGGTCCCACCGAGATTGGTAAATTGTGTGTAATGGTTGGATTTTGTGTGGAGGCTATATATACCCCTCCACCTCTTTCTCATTAAGTGAGAGAGCCATCAGAACACACACACCATTCCAACTCATATGTTCTGAGAGAGAACCACCTACTCATGTGTTGAGATCAAGACATTCCATTCCTACCATATGAATCTTGATCTCTAGTCTTCCCAAGTTGCTTTCCACTCAAATCTTCTTTCCACCAAATCCAAATCCTATGAGAGAGAGTTGAGTGTTGGGGAGACTATCATTTGAAGCACAAGAGCAAGGAGTTCATTACCTACACACCATTTGTTACTTCTTGGAGAGTGGTGTCTCCTAGATTGGCTAGGTGTCACTTGGGAGCCTCCGACAAGATTGTGGAGTTGAACCAAGGAGTTTGTAAGGGCAAGGAGATCGCCTACTTCGTGAAGATCTAGCGCTAGTGAGGCAAGTCCTTCGTGGGCGATGGCCATGGTGGGATAGACAAGGTTGCTTCTTCGTGGACCCTTTGTGGGTGGTTGCTTCTTCGTGGACCCTTCGTGGGTGGAGCCCTGTGTGGACTCGCGCAACCGTTGCCCTTGGGTGGAGCCCTGTGTGGACTCACGCAACCGTTACCCTTCGTGGGTTGAAGTCTCCATCAACGTGGATGTAGGATAGCACCACCTATCCGAACCACGGGAAAAACATCCGTGTCTCCAATTGCGTTTAATCTCTCCAAACCTTTCCCTTTACATTCTTGCAAGTTGCATGATTTACATTCCGCTGCTCATATACTCTTTGCATGCTTGCTTGATATGTATTGCGTGTGTTGAAATTGTGAATAAACCCCACTTAAATCGAAAAAGGTTAAAGATTGCAACTTTAGCACTAAGTGTCTAATCACCCCCCCTTTAGACACATCTACTTCTAGATCCTACAGTGGTACGTCAATAGGGTGACCTCACTAGCTGACTGTGCTACCCATCCAAATCAGTCGGCCTTCATCCAAGGCCGCTATTTTCTTGATGGGATCTTGGTCTTCCATGAAATTCGCGCCAAAAGCCAGAAGGCGGTATTCCTGAAAATCGACTTTCATAAAGCCTATGACACTGTCCATTGGCCCTTCCTTCGGGAAGTTTTTCTCTGCAAGGGGTTTGATGATTGTTGGGTCACCCAAGTCATGCAGATGGTTTCATCCGGTCGTACCGCGGTTAACATCAATGCGGAGATCGGCCGTACTTCCTGCTACTTGTGAGTTGCATTGGCATTTCCTCGAAGAGGAGAGGATGATGCAGCATAGTAGAGATCTCATTTAAGAACCAAGGTTATCAATCCAGTAGGAGAACCACGCAAGACCTCATGAACAACACCTACACACAGAATAACAAATACTTGCACCCAACACAAACAAGGGGTTGTCAATCCCTTGGCGGTCAATTGCAAGGATCAAATCTCGTAGTGATAGATAGATAAACGAAAACACAAAATAAAATAACGGTACATATATTGCAGCATTTTTGGATTTTAATATATGATAAACATAGACCCGGGGGTCATAGTTTTCACTAGAGGCTTCTCTCTTGAACATAGCATATGGTGGGTAAACAAATTATTGTTGGGCAATTGATAGAAAAGCACATAGTTATGACGATATTCAAGGCAACGATCATGTATATAGGCATCACGTCCGATATAAGGAGACCGACTCCTGCCTGCATCTACTACTATTAATCCACACATCGACCGCTATCCAGCATCCATCTAGAGTACTAAGTTCATAAAGAATGGAGTAACGCCTTAACCAAGATGACATGATGTAGACAAAGTAAACCCAATTAATATGAATAAACCCCATCTTTTTATCCTTAAAGGGAATGATACAAATACGTGTCATGTCCCTTTCTGTCACTGGGATTGAGCAACGCAAGATCGAACCGATCACAAAGCACCTTTCCCATTGCAAGATACATCAATCTAGTTGGCCAAACCAAACAGATAAATCGGAGAGAATACAAAGCTATAACAATCATGCATAAAAGAGTTTAGAGAAGACTCAAATAATATTCATGAATAATCTGATCGAAAACCCACAATTCATCGGATCCCAACAAACACACCACAAAAAATGATTACATCGAATAGATCTCCAAGAGCATCGAGGAGAACATTGTATTGAAGATCAAAGAGAGAGAGAGAGAGAGAAGCCATCTAGCTACTAGCTATGGACCCGTCACTACTGTAGCATGCTGCTAACGCGACACTACGATCAGAGACCATTTGACGAAACTATGTGCGATGCATTAATCGCAAACGGTTATGTAAAAAAACCATAAAAAAGATGCAAAACATTTGCGATGAAGGATACACCAAACACGGTTCAGATTTTAGTTGCGTCTGCGATGTGAGGCATACGGTTCAGTTCAATGAACTATTTGTAATGAGGCAGAACAAAAGAAACAGGCATCCAGATGAAGGCGTGTGTGATATACGGCATACAGTTCACTTGGATAAACTGTTTGTGATGAGGCAGAACAATAGAAACAGGCAGCCAGATGAAGGTGTGTGCAATATACGGCATACAGTTCACTCGTATGAACTGTTTGCGTTGAGCCAAGAGAACAAAAATGGTTCAACTTAACAATATGTGTGTGATACACGGCAAACAGGTCTGTAATCAGAAATGTGTGGGAAGACCGATAACAACACAGACGATTCATGTTAACTAGTCATGTGTGTCGTGAGCAAACGATTGTTGGTATATAATTGTCAGTGATTAATGAAATCATCACCGACGGGTTCCATTGTTTAGTCCATGTGAGATGTGATTTGCTCTGTCTACAGAGCATCAACATATATACTTAAAAAGACAGCATTGCATAACCAAATTAAGCATACAATCACACAAGTGACTACGCACATAACATTTCCACACACCAAAGTAAGCAATTACATGCATACTAAACTAGGAGAAACGAGGATCTCGTCATCTACTTGTTGCGATGACGCTTGCCATTTCTCTGCTTCCGGCTGGATCCCTGGTCGTTTTGGGGAAGAGGGCATTTCCTCATGTCAACAATCCGCCTGTACATTTTGTAGCTCGTGTACGCCTCCTTGGCCGCGTACACGACGTGAGCTCTGTCGAGTTTCTCCATCCAGGCCGAGTGCTAGGCACGCTTGTCCTTGTTGCAGGAAGCCTTCATGTCTCTCTAGTAGGGATCGATGATGGCCTCAGCGAGATAAACCAATGAGTCCTTCTCATGCTCGTTGCTGCCCCAGATCTTGTATTGGCCCTAGATGTCGCAAGATTCTGGCAGGTGATGTCCGAATTCTTGAGCACCTTTACATCGTTGGTGATGTCCACCGTAGCGAACATGCAGTGAGGGCTATTGACAAACCTGGCGAAACGCTCTCAAGGCCTTGTGGCCAGGCAGTAGTGGTAGATGGGGACATGATTGCGCATGCACATCTGGGCGACGACGACCTTGGGACGAGACCCGGCATGAGCGCGGGTGTACTCTAGGTCGAAACCGACCACCTTGTACTTCTCCTCAGTAAGAAACAGCTCCATGAGGTGGATGGGCTGCTCCACCCAGACCGGGTTGTTGGTGTACACCACCGGGAGCTCCGTGAACCTTCTATGGGTGTCCACCATGGCATGCACGGTGAACCGCTGCTCGTTGTCGCCAGCCGCTCGAAGCGCCATTGGATCCGCGCAGGATACCCTCTAAGAATTTTTCATGGTGGGTGTGCTTCTTGCAATGGTGGGACGCGATCAAAAGGTTGAAGAGACACAAGGGTTAAATGGCTGTTGTAATAAATGGGGGCCATCCGGCCTGTAATTGTCACGTCTTGTCACCGCGTTCATAGCGGAGGATTCCACTGCACGCTTGACAACACCGCACGCATTTCGTTTGACCACGCTGGGCTCGAAGAGGTGCCAAATGTATCGTCGGTTAGCCTGTTCTCTCGCTACCGTGCAGTTTACCATGCAAGCTTCCCGCCCGGCTAGTTTGGCCACGCGCCGGCTAGAAGAGGGACAAATCATGGGCGTTTATTGGCAAAAAGCTTTGTAAAAACGAAGTGTGTGGAATGACTTCGGTCATGAGTTTATTTGTGGGTGATGAGGTCAAAGTTACACAGAAGGGTGATGATGGACACTCGAGTGCAATAATTAATTCTGCGCTCTACAGGGCACACAGTTGAAGAAACCAACTGTGTGAAATAATGTCGAAGATCGCAGTCGAGTTAGTTATAGAGATCGTGTGCTATGAGATCGACAAGGTAAACAGATTCGAGAATGGTTAATAAAATCTAAGTCCATTGCATATTAAGGTCAAAATAGTGCTACCAATATACGAGTCTCATACGATGCCATTTCAAAAATTGTACCACAAAAGCTCGAAATATTACAAGGTTCAAATTCCAGGGTTATATCGCTCAAATTCGAAGATTACAAGGTTCAAACTGGTATTAGAAATGAAATTCAGCTCAGCAGCTGCAAACGCTCACGCTGATCCGCTGAACATGGATATAATAGAGGTTCAAACTAATATTACCACTTGTGAGACTGGTTTTGAAACCTCATAATTTTTGCAAAGGGGTCAGCCACTTAGAAGTCATGTATGGGGTTGCACGATGACTTCCGATTACTCTGTCATCTGAAGTTCCAAAATGAAGTTCAGCATTTTCGGAGCCTATTCCATTCTTCCGCAGCCGCTGGCGCTGATCAACAAACAATTCATTTTTGTGAAATAAATGTAGGGCAAACCTCATTATCTTTAGCACCCTTGCTCTGACAACAAAGAACCTGGCGAATTTAATTTCCAGTAAAGTCCCTCGGTAGGAGTTCAAAGTAATTTTCGAGAGATGCAAATCTAGGAATTCGATGTGATTGTTATATTATATCACATTATTCACCACCAAGCCTAATCTTATCTGCAAAATAAGAAAACATGTTAGTGCCTACATGTAGCTTTGAATACTACTACAGGTCTATTTGGTTTGCAGGATTTGTAAAATGCACTAATGTGCCATCTTCGATCCAACATTATTAACATGGGCATTTGATTACAATCTAGACAAATGTAGCCTTGTTCACAAGAGGTTGGAGTGGATGAAAAGTTCCATAAGAAAACTAGTACAGATGAATCCAAAGGAGAAATGCTTATGGATTGTAACCATATGGATCAAGCAACCAATATGGGGGTGGACATGTATGTACTGAAAGCCTCAAAAAATCCTTCAAAAATTGTAGTACATTGTCATTGTAAATTTAATTGGGATTGAGTTGGAGGAACCTTCTCAATGATGTTTCAACCACCATGATAGTTAAATTAAAATCTATTCCTTTGTTGTAGGGAAAAATTGGCTTTTCGCAAAAACTATAACCATAGAGCTTTCCACCAGCCAAATATGCATGTAGTGATAGCATTATTCTATTCTTGCTCTACGGTGTTATACTGCCAGCATATTCCATGTGCTGACCCGTTTTCGGACTGCAACATATTATGTTGCAGACTTTTCAGACGAGGAGTAAGGTTCGTTAGGTCGTTGCCGTGCAGCTCAGCTATGCCGTTGGAGTTGATGGACTCACTTTATCTCCCAAGACTTCCGCTGTTATCGTGTTAGATGGTCTTAAGCCATATTATTGTAATAAGTTCTCTTTGGAGACATTCGATGCAATAAGTGTGTGATTGCTACTCTGTTATAAATCATCGAGTACTGTGTGTGTCAGCATTATCGATCCAGGGATGACACTGAAGCACAGAGACTTAACCGTTTGAGGTCGGGTCGCTACAGTGTCATTAAGGGGATGACAGTTCCTAAACTTGTCGATGTGCAGCATGGGCGCGAGGCAAAGCGCAGACATTAGCAGCGAGCGCATATGCCCATCATCAAAAGTGAGCTCCTCGAGTTGATCTAGGGCGGGGGATCGGAACCAGTCATCAAGATTGGCTCGGTCCTTGCCGTTGGAACAGAACTTGACCATGCTAAGGCCTCTGGTTGGGCCAGGGTGACTGCCAAGGATCTTGGAGAACGCATCTAAGCTTTTGCGATAGCCATGGCAGAGCTCGTGGGTGTCGACGAGGTCAAGAGGGGTGGAGTTCCATAGGGGGCGCCACCGCTGGGAAAGGACGGTTGTCCGCGCCCCATATTTGATTGGGAGGAAGGAGATGATGACTATCAACATATCATCGGGGAGGCTGCTGATGAAGTCTAGGCCTGCTGGAGTCGCTTGCAGTTCTTGCTAAACCCGCCTCCTCTTGTTGGCAGCCCCGTTCTCCATCTCCGGAGTCTCCTCATCATCAGCGCTTTTCTGATAGAAATGGGAGTATAGTGAATATTTAGTTAAAACAGGGCAATAGAAAAGTGTATTGATAACTAGAAGTTAGTAGGTAGGAATGGAGTAAGAAAATGGAGTAACAATTGGTTGCTTAAATACTACACAATTCCTTTGATATTGCTGGGTAAGTCAACATGCAGATACTCGAAAGGAACACTTACTTTGAACAAAATCTGGACGGATGATATCATCAGGGAAGTTAGCATATATCTCATGACCAGGGTCTTTTATGTGTAGTGCAATTTTAGTGCCAGCTTTCAGTACATAAAACTTAGAAATTTCTATCCAAAGGCCCTTGGCAAAATAGGAGTGACCATATTCATCAAGTCTTATAGAAGCAACGATTGTAAATCCATGGTTTGTGTTCAGTATGACATCCCTGCAGTCTTGATTTATGTAAAGGGAAATATTGTGTACTACAGATTCTGTTGCATAGCAAGGGACGCACTACAGAAAATGGTAGGATTGTTAAAGAATATGGTAACATGCAAATATGGGCAAAATTGAAAGAACTGTACACCAATTGAAATCAAAGGACAAAAATCTATAATTAAACAGATAGGGTAACCATGATGTCATGGAAATATGAGAGTAATCGAAAAAACAATACATCATTAATTTGCCTAATATAGAAAGAAGAGGTAAAAAATACCCTTTGACGTATATGCTGCATGTGGCACCTTTTATCCAAATGTAGCAATATATAGTATATGTTCAGGAAAGTAGGCCATGCCAACCAATTAAGGGTGAGATTGAACATACCGTGCGCATCCTTAGGTCATCTGGTATGGTGAGATGTAACTCCATGGATGTCTAGCCGAGGCCGCAAAGTCCTGATGTGCCCGTGCACTGTACACTCTATGAATGAAAGAAAATCCTCAAATCAGCTCGAATAAAAATTTAATTCACGACAATTTCGGCTGGGTGATTAAAGGAGGTAGATGAACTGGGATAAGACATGAGATAATATTTCATTAAATTAGTTACCTTGTTGTCCATGAGAAAAAACCCTCAATATGGCGGATTCCCCAACCGGGCGGAGCTGGGCCGACCGCGAGCAGGTCGAGAAAGTCGATGGCCATAGGCGGCAGCAAGCGTAAGTGGCGAATGCGGTGGAGTTTGTCGGCAGCCTAGCGGCGGCGACAAGCATCAAGCTAAGTGGTTGCCGCGGCGATAGGTAGTGCCATGCATAGACGCGGAGGAGCTTGTGTAGGTGTGAATGGAGACCGGAGAGGTGGCGGGCGGGGTGAGGGTTTTTGTGATGTGTGGATGGTGTGGGTTTTCTTTTTTCCTTTTTGAATTGAGTGTTGAGGGTTTTCTATCCCACAAAGAATTTGGGGGCGACGGTTTGCTAGAGCAAACCGTGTGTGATGGACGTAACAGGGAAAATGAAGGTCATTGCACACGGTTCCAATTTTAGGAACCGTGTGCGATTGACGTACTACCTTCATCCTGGTTTATTGGTCCCATTTGTAATTTGTGCCAAATTTTGACCAAATATTTAACTAACAAATGTTTATGCATGTAACCAACAATTATATCATTGAACACTATGTTCAAATATGCATACAACGATATAATTTTTGCTGACATACACTAACATTTTGTGAGTGAAATCTTTGGTCAAAATTTAACACAAATTACAAAGAGGACTAATAAACCAGGAAGGAGGTAGATTCCATCAACTTAACTGATTGCATCCACATCCCACATTTAGACATAAGTAAACATAGATTAAACATACTCATACATAGATAATAAGCGTACACAAGCATAGTTCAACCATAAGTACATAGTTAAACCGTCATTAAGACACTACATAGCCATACATAGTTCGATCCCACATCTCATCTCATCTAATCTTCCAGCACGATCCTGAAGCTTCTCTAGTTACACGGCATACGTGGCATGCGCCACCCTGTGAGAATACTTCTGCTTGAAGGAGCCAACGGCTCGTCCTCTTGCATGCGCCAGAACACTTTGCTACTTCTTGAGCTTGCGTTGGTTTTTCCCTCTAAGAGGAAAGGATGATGCAACAAAGTGGAGATAAGTATTTCCCTTAGTTAAGAACCAAGGTATCAATCCAGTAGGAAACGAACGCGCAAATCGCCAATACCTGCACAAACAATCAAACACTTGCACCCAACATGATAAAGGGGTTGTCAATCCCTTCACGGTCACGTGCAAAGGTGAGATCTGATAGAGATGGATAAATAAAACTAAACAAAGGATAAAATATGTTTGGGTTTTTTGGCTTATAGATCTGAAAATAAAAGATTGCAAAATAGTAGGTCGGAAACTAATATGATGGAAAATAGGCCCGGGGGCCATAGGTTTCACTAGACGCTTCTCTCATGAAGGCAAATAATACGGTGGATGAACAAATTATTGTCGAGCATTGATAGAAAAGTGCAAAGTCATGACGATATCCAAGGCAATGCTTATATTAGCCAAAACAGATAATATAATAGCATGGAACAATCAAAACTTATAGATACATTGGATACGTATCAAGCATCCCCAAGCTTAATTCCTGCTCGTCCTCGAGTAGGTAAATGATAAAAACAGAATTTTTGATGTGGAATGCTACCTAACATATTTATCCATGTAATTTTCTTTATTGTGGCATGAATGTTCAGATCCATAAGATTCAAAACAAAATTTTAATATTCACATAAAACGATAATAATTCAAGCATACTAACAAGGTAATTATGTCTTCTCAAAATAACATGGCCAAAGAAAGCTATCCCTACAAAATCATATAGTCTGGCTATGCTCGATCTTCATCACACAAAATACTCAAATCATGCACAACCCCAATGACAAGCCAAGCAACTGTTTCATACTTTTGGTGTTCTCAAACCTTTTCAACTTTCACGCAATACATGAGCGTGAGCCATGGACATAGCACTATAGGTGGAATAGAATATGGTGGTTGCGGAGAAGACAAAAAAGAAGGAGATAGTCTCACATCAACTAGGCGTATCAACAGGCTATGGAGATGCCCATCAATAGATATCAATGTGAGTGAGTAGGGATTGCCATGCAAGGGATGCACTAGAGCTATAAGTGTATGAAAGCTCAAAAAGAAACTAAGTGGGTGTGCATCCAACTTGCTTGCTGACGAAGACCTACGGCAATTTGAGGAAGCCCATCGTTGGAATATATAAGTCAAGTTCTATAATAAAAAATTCCCACTAGTATATGAAAGTGACAACATAGGAGACTCTCTATCATGAAGATCATGGTGCTACTTTGAAGCACAAGTGTAGAAAAAGGATAGTAACATTGCCCCTTCTCTCTTCTCTCTCATTTTTTCATTTGAGTTCTTTGGCCTCTTTTTTTGTTGGCTTATTTGGCCTCTTTTATTTTTTCCTCGGATGGGGCAATGCTCTAAAAATGAAGATCATCACAGTTTTATTTACTTACAACTCAAGAATTACAACTCGATACTTAGGACAAAAATATGACTCTATATGAATGCCTCCGGCGTTGTACCGGGATGTGCAATGACTCAAGAGCGACATGTACAAAAAATGATTAATGGTGGCTTTGCCACAAATACGATGTCAACTACATGATCATGCAAAGCAATATGACAATGATGAAGTGTGTCATAATAAACGAAACTGTAGAAGTTGCATGGCAATATATGTCGGAATGGCTATGGAAATGCCATAATAGGTAGGTATGGTGGCTGCTTTGAGGAAGGTATATGGTGGGTTTAATGCACCGGCGAAAGTTGAGTGGTACTAGAGAGGCTAGCAATGGTGGAAGGGTGAGTGTGTGTATAATCCATGGACTCAATATTAGTCATAAAGAACTCACATAATTATTGAAAAAATTTATTAGTCATCGAAACAAAGTACTATGCACATGCTCCTATGGGGATAGATTGGTAGGAAAAGACCATCGCTCGTCCCCGACCGCCACTCATAAGGAAGACAATCATTAAATACCTCATGCTCAAACTTTGTTACATAACGGTTCACCATACGTGCATGCTACGGGAATCACAAACTTTAACACAAGTATTTCTCCAAGTCACAATTACTCACTAGCATGACTCTAATATCACCATCTTCATATCTCAAAACAATCGTAAGGAATCAAACTTCTCATAGTATTCAATGCACTTTATATGAAAGTTTTTATTATATCCCTCTTGGATTCCTATCATATTAGGACTAAATTCATAATCAAAGAAAATTACCATGCTGTTTAAAGAGACTCTCAAAATAATATAAGTGAAGCATGAGAGTTCAACAATTTCTATAAAATAAAACCACCACCATGCTCTAAAAAGATATAAGTGAAGCCCTAGAGCAAAATTGCCTAGCTCAAAAGATATAAGTGAAGCACATAGAGTATTATAACAAATCACGATTCATGTGTGTCTCTCTCAAAATGTGTGTACAGTAAGGATGATTGTCGCAAACTAAAAAGCAAAGAATCATATCATGCAAGACGCTCCAAGCAAAACACATATCATGTGGTGAATAAAAATATGGCCTCAAGTAAAGTTACCAATAGAAGAAGACGAAAGAGGGGATGCCTTCCGGGGCAACCCCAAGCTTAGGCTCTTGATTGTCCTTGAATATTACCTTGGGGTGCCTTGGGAATCCCCAAGCTTAGGCTCTTGCCACTCCTTATTCCATAGTCCATCAAATGTTTACCCAAAACTTGAAATCTTCACAACGCAAAACTCGACAGAAAACTCATGAGATCCGTTAGTATAAGAAAATAAATCACCACTAATGGTATAGTTGTGAACTCATTCTTTATTTATATTGGTGTAATATCTACTGTATTCCAACTTCTCCATGGTTCATACCCCTTGATACTATCCATGGATTCATGAAAATAAGTAAACAAAACAAAGAAAACAGAATCTGTCAAAAACAGAACAGTCTGTAGCAATCTGTAACTGCCGAATACTTCTGTAACTCCATTTTTTTTGAAAAATTAGGACAACAGAGGGAATTGTATGTTAATTTTCTGCAAAAATAATCAGTATTTTATCACGCTTCTGCTAAAAATGAGAATTATTTTCCTGAGCGCAAAAGTTTCTGTTTTTTAGCAAGATCAAGTCAACTATCACCGTAAGCTATTCCAAAGGTCTTACTTGGCACAAGCACTAATTAGAACACAAAAACACATATAACTAGAGGTTAGATTAATTATTTATTGCAAAACATGACCAAAAAAGCAAGAACAAAAATAAAATTGGGTTGCCTCCCAACAAGCGCTATTGTTTAACGCCGCTAGCTATGCATAAAAACATAGATATAGGTATTGTCATATTTTGTATGCAATCCATAGGTAGCTCTCATAATAGGTTCATCTGGCAACTTAATTTTCTTTCTAGGAAAGTGTTCCCTGCCCTTGCTTAATGGAAATTGAAATCTAATGTTTTCTTCTTTCATATCAATAATTGCACCAATTGTTCTAAGGAAAGGTCTACCAAGAATAATAGGACATGTAGAATTGTAATATATATCAAGAACAATGAAATCTACGGCCACATAATTCCTATTTGAAACAATAAGAACATCATTAATCCTTCCCATAGGTTTCTTAATAGTGGAATCCGCAAGATGCAAATTTAAAGAACAATCATCAAATTCACGGAAACCAAACACATCACATAAAGTTTTTGGAATCATGGAGACGCTAGCACCCAAATCACACAAAGCATGTCACTCATAATCTTTAATCTTAATCTTAATAGTAGGTTCCCACTCATCATGAAGTTCCTAGGAATAGAAACTTCCAATTTC
This sequence comes from Triticum dicoccoides, assembly GCF_002162155.2. Classification (NCBI taxonomy): domain Eukaryota; kingdom Viridiplantae; phylum Streptophyta; class Magnoliopsida; order Poales; family Poaceae; genus Triticum; species Triticum dicoccoides. Next base: position 392,706,654 of record NC_041384.1, read on the forward strand.
AAGCTTTTCTTCAAAATATTTCATCATAGCATCAACAATATGTTTAGTAAAAGCTCTATTTTGATTATAAGCATGAGGAGAATTCAACATGGATTGCAACAAGGAAATACAATCTATTAAAGAACAATTATCATAATTAAATTCCTTGAAATCCGAAAGAGTGGGTTCATTGCTACTTAAAGTTTTGACCTCTCCAATCCCACTTTTATCAATTTTTGCATCAAGATCTATAAACTCTGAATCATTGGGATGCCTTTTAGCTAAAGTTAACTCAACTCTAGTCCCATCTTTATCAAGATTTATATTAGAAAACAAATATTCAATAGGAGTAATATCAATCACTTTAAGATTTTCATCATTATTCAAAGACTCCGGTTTAGCGGCCATCTTGTTTACTAAAGTAGCTTTCTTATCAGAAATTTGGCATACTAAATTTTCAGGATGAGAAAACTGATACTATTTCAAACCATAAAATTCTTTTGACATATCATGGAGCTCTTTATTCATATACTCCATACAAGTTTTCTGCTCCTTAAACTTGTTTCTAAAGAAACTATTATGCTCAAATTGTAAAGACATGAAGCTCCTAACATTATTCTCAATTTGTTCTAACCTCTTATAGTAAGGATCAACATTCTTGGTTGAGCCATAAAGGCAGGCAACACACCAACACACGGGCAAGCAAAACGCAGACGAAAAGATGAACTGAAGAAGGGCGAAGAAAAGGGCAAATCTTTTCAAAAATCATTTTTAAAGTGGGGAAGAGGAAAATGAGAGGCAACTGGCGAATAATGTAATGCAAGAGATGAGAGTTTATGATGGGTACTTGGTGGGCTTGACTTGGCGTAGATCTCCCCGGCAATAGCACCAGAAATTCTTCCTACTACTTCTTGAGGTTGTGTTGGTTTTTCCCTTGAAGAGGAAAGGGTGATGCAGCAAAGTAGAGATAAGTATTTCACTTAGTTAAAAACCAAGGTATCCATCCAGTAGGAGACGAACACATAAATCACCAATACCTCCACAAACAATCAAACACTTGCACCCAACGCGATAAAGGGGTTGTCAATCCCTTCACGGTCACCTGCAAAGGTGAGATCTGATAGAGATAGATAAATAAAACTAAAAAAAAGATAAAATATTTTTGGGTTTTTTGGTTTATAGATATGAAAATAAAAGATTGCAAAATAGTAGATCGGAAACTAATATGATGGAAAATAGACGTGAGAGCCATAGGTTTCACTAGAGGCTTCTCTCATGAAGGCAAATAATATGGTGGGTAAACAAATTGTTGTCGAGCAATTAATAGAAAAGCGCAAAGTTATGACGATATCCAAGGTAATGATTATGTAATACTAGTTGACTCGTTGCGCCAAATGGCACAAAGACCCGCTGAAGACATGTTGTCGATGAAAATAGTTTCATGCTGCAAGTACCTTCAACTAAACCACCCGTTGCGCCAAATGGCGCAGAGACCTGTTGATTCCATGTTAGCGATGAAAATAAATCATGGTTTAGTTTATATAGTTATGGGTACGCACATATGACAACAAATTTAATCTTTCTTATATGAAAAAAACAGGGCTTGTTATCAACAATCAGATGTATATACACAATTAAATTTGGTAACATAGAGTTCTGTTTGAAACAAAATGTATGTAACAAATCTAATCCTCTTTAGTAGGAAAAACATGGTATATTTTGTTGTCTATAATGAGATGTATATAGAAATTCTAATTTGGTAGCACAGAGTTATATATTCTATAAGATGTGAATGACGGACATCACATCCAGAGATATTCATATCAGCAACAAAGTTGTCTACAATTCATGCGAACGATGTGGTTCGCCGAGGCGGCCGTTTCGGGGGCGTTGATTTCTGAGGGAGTCCGGGTGGTGATGATGATAGACACTCGGTGGTCATTTGCGGAGGGCATGATCATCGCAAATCCTGCATATTTCCCTTGCGAAGCTCGTCTTCAAAGTCGGAGTTGTCAATTGTTCGCGTGTGTAGCCATCTGTTAGCATGTGGCCAGGTTGGCCGGTGGTACCCATGTTGTGTGGGTTGAGTTGTATTGGTTTTAGCCCGGTTTTCCTCAATTAACCAGGCAATTCTCACTATCTTCTAAGCCAATGAAAATGGAAGTCTTTTGTCTCATTTCAAAATAATTAAATAAAACATCAGCGAGAAATAACATCCTTGGGCCAGCACCTGACTAAGTTGAAACGATATTGTTCCGCGCCTTCCAAATATGCGAAGGATATTACCGATGTTGTCTTGGGCTTGCAGCCCTTCGGGTGGCATCACTTGCCAAACAAAGGAGAGATTGGTAGGAATCGAAACATCGAGGATTGACCAAATCACAACAACAAAATTGCGGTCATTTTTTCATATATATACATGAACTGTCAGGTCATAGCATTGCTGAAGCGGACTAAAATTCAGGAGAATGGATGAGAATAGAAATGATGTGAAGTCGGGTCTCGGTTTAAAATGGGCATAAGAAAGTAGTATTTTAGTAGAGCTGTATCGGAATGCACAAAGGCTTAGTAACTGCAATACTAATTTACTCAAGGAAGAGCTGCACAATTTACTCAAGTAAGAGCTGCTCAATATTGTCGTCAGAACAAACTGTAATAGGATCGTGGGAATTATATGTTGATGTGTACACACCTTCACAATTATATAACTCTGTGTAACAATGCACAAAGGAGTAGCATCCACAATATTAATTTACTCAAGGAAGAACTGTTCAATTATGTCATCAAAATAAACTGTAATAGGATGGTGCAAATTCTGTAAACCTTGAACAGGGCGCATAGTACCTTCCAAAGATTATTAACATCAAGATGTAATAAGGCAAGAGAAAAATGATTGTAACTATCTTCTAATTGTTCAAACATTTGAGAAAGCTTAGAGAATCCGTCCTGCTACCTTTTTCTCCAATGTTCTCTTCCTTCTTTTACCTGCAAAAATGAAGCATGTTCCACAAACTGGCAAAATTAGTGTTGTTACCAACAGACTTCCATATTATAAGAGGTATTCTGGAAGTATTTATGCTAACTAAATTCAAAAAATACCAAAAGCATAATAATTTAGCAGCCCTATATAAGACTTGTTTCAATCCTCATGGTGCATCTCGAAGCCCTGCAATCGAAACTGGAACATCACTCGCACTGAAATCTCTAAACACCAGTTGATCTAACTAATCGAGCAAGTAGCAGTCAAGCACTGAAACCCCTAAACACCAGTTCAGTTATCCATATTATACACATCCCTGGTACTACAAATTATGAAAAATGAGAAACTGGATCCTCAGCAACAACTGACATAAAGGCTAAACCAGAGCAATCAACCATTACTTCTGTCATGGCACAAAATTTCTAATAGAATCACATCTAAGAATGTCAATTGGAAGGAGAGAAAGGAACTCTAGGAATTCATGGTGGCAGATAAAGCAAATAAAATAATATTGTTCAGGAAACGAGATAATATCGGGGACACGAAAGGTTGTTCCGAGATGTTCCAGACAATCTAACAGTTAGACAACACACAAAAAAGGTTGAATCAAAGAGAAACTAAAAACCAGATTACAATATAAACTGGTTACCTTTTTTTGCTTAGGCAAAGGCCGACATGAACATTAGAAACCAAATTGAATTTATCTTTTTCTATGTAGTAAAAAACTGAACAAGTGTCTGTGTTTTTCATCGAAAGAAAAAAATGCTAGGAGAGTAATATGCTTATGGCAGAATTAACATTGATAGCAGAAGAAGATACATACTGGAAATGTTGGACTAAATTTAGCCATGGGAGATATTAAAAAATTGGTGAGCATTGACAGCCAAGCAAGCAAATGAAGGAATATCCCCGCCAAAATCAAGAACGGTAAATTAGCATCTAGAAGTATATAAAAACAAACATTCTTCTTGGAAGAGTGTTATCTCAGTATGATATAAATATCTATGAAAATGTACGCACTAGCTACTATTCATGGGGTGTCACCAGTAGCAAAACCCACACCCCAAATTGTAAAATATGATGTCAGCAACAAGATTGCTGCACAAACAAACTGCTTGAATCTAATGAATAAAGAAGGGAGCATCCTAAGCGCATACAACATGATCTATGAACATAGCTTTTTTTCCAAAGCATATGAATCAAATTAACAAACTAATTTGACCAACGGCTCTCGCCATCTTCTGAAGCTAATCACAAGAAATGGTTGCGTAGAGCAAAAATCCAAATCACATTAGCAAAGAAAAGCTATTTCCATGAAGTGCAGTAGAAGCAGTTAGGAGAGGATGCTGCAATTTCCAAACAAAGTATAAATAGATATGAGATAGACATGAAATAAATCATTATATCTCAGACCACACTAAAGTAGAAAGAATCAAAGATATGGACATAATAAAACTAAACTTCGATTGTATAAATATATGCATCAACACAGTAGCCATTCAGTTCATAGTTTACACGGGAAAGGACCAAACAACTGCATCGCTTGCCGGTTCGCTAGTGTTGTACAACTACAAATGCCAATACCTTGTTCCCCCGGACCAGCAGCATGGTGGCGTTGGATGCACTCATCGTCGCTTGATGCGTGTGGAGCTCCCCAAGCCACACCCATGGTCACCTCTCCTGCCTCCTATCCAGCTCGCTGCACCAAGCACCACGCTCACCGGTGCTATCCGTCAACCCGCATTGGTCGAGGCACCACTAGGATGCTCGATTTTGCATGGGTCTCCTTTTCCTTGTCTAAATCCCATCCGGAAGTTCCCTACAGAGAGAGAAAGAAAGAGCACCACTGCTGCAGCTACCCAGGGTACTATAAATACATGGATGGAATCAAGACTAATAAATAAAAATAATAGAGCAGATAGTTTATTTAGTATATCACTTTTTTTCTTTTTGAAGGATTTAGAACAACAGTTAGGACCAATAGAACTCCATTTTACCAATCAGGTGTTTGAGCTGATATACCAAGTTTAACTATCCATGTTTAGGGTCGTCCCATCAGGGCATTTGAAAAAATGCTATGAAGAAGAGTTAACTTCTTTAATCAACCCTGTAGAGCGATGTATTCATCAAGGAACGGAACAACATTCAGAGCTGTATGAACAGACTTCCATATTATAAGAGGTATTCTAGAAGTATTTATGCTAACTAAATTCAGAAAAGACCAAAAGCATAATAATTTAGCAGCCCTATATACATGATTGAGTAGCAGGGGCGAATTCTCTCAACTATATATTGCAAAAAGGGTTGTAGTAGTCTCCGGCTTGGCTGGTTTTACCTTGAACAAAATTGCGATTTAGAAAAGCATCATAGGTTTTCTGAAGAAGCTCTGGTACCCGGTCAACAGTCCCATTGCCTGATCGGAGTGAGGGAGAAATGCAGGTAAGAAGAATGAACAAGCATCCTGAAGTGAGAGTAGTAAATAACCAAGAAATGAACCAATAAAAAAACACAAAAAACAATCACTATCAGACCCATTAATTTGTCCATATACATGATTTAGAGTATAACTTGGAAATGAAAAATATCTAGGTAGATTAGAGATAGAGCTCACCTTGTTTTTTCCTCTTCCTCAAGATCCTTCCTCTTCTCTTCTTCGTTCGATCTGCACACATCTTGTTCAGAAAAACATAAAACAAGATATCCAAATTAGATTAAAGAACCAAGGGAAACAACAGGGGAACCTGCATGAGTTTTTCTTCTGATCTCACAGAGAATGTTGAGATCCATCTTGGCCTCACCTTCTGCCGAGGACGACAACGACGAAGGCACCATGGACCACCACTTCGCCAGCATCACCGCCTGCTGCTCCCCTCATCCCCAGCGGCGCCACCACTGGAACATGAGAGGAGGTGAGGAGAGGTGACGGCCTCTATCACCTGCTTTTCCCCATCGCCGGCCTCTCCTCCATCCTGTGAGGCGTCCGTTGCCCGGTCTTCGGCCTCGGTGCTCCACCCCACACCGCTGGCCTCTTGGCCCTCCCCTGCTCTCTCCCATCTGACGCCATGCCTCCTCTCCTCTTCCTCTCTTTCTCCCTCCTATCTCCCCTCTCATCTTCTCTCTCCTACAGATCTAACCGAGCACTGTCGCTGTCGGAGGAATGGTGTGGCGGCTGTGAGAAGGAGCGGGTGGCTGTGGATGGGGGCTAGGGTTTGGTGCGGTTATGTCCAATGGGCTCCTCGCCCCAGCCACGGGACGCGTGGCGCGCGAGGAAAGGTTCACCCGCCCGAAGATGACCCGCTGCTGAGACAGCCAATGCAAGCTTGAGACGAGCCCACTTGTTATTGGGCAAGGAAAATGACCGGGAGGTGAAAAACGGTTTGACTGCAAGTGAAGATCCAATGGTGCAGGCGAGCCAGAGGGGCAAATCCGATGGCCGACGAAGCTTCAATCGGGGGAGCCTTGTGGAGGTGAGTTGGCTAGCTTCTTTATAGTTTTAAATAGGCATCACGTCCATGTCAAGTACACCGACTCCTGCCTGCATCTACTACTATTACTCCACACATCGACCGACTCCTGCCTGCATCTAGAGTATTAAGTTTATGAAGAACAGAGTAACGCTTTAAGTAAGATGACATGATGTAGAGGAATAAACTCAAGCAATATGATGTAAACCCCGTCTTTTTATCCTTGATGGATATAATACAATACACGCCTCGCTACCCCTACTTTTTCACTGGGTGAGGACACCGCAAGATTGAACCCAAACTAAGCACTTCTCCCATTGGAGGAAAAACCAATCGAGTTGGCCAACTAAACCGTTAGTTCGAAGAGAATTACAAAGATATCAAATCATGCATATAAGAATTCAGAGAAGATTCAAATAATATTCATAGATAATCTGATCATAAACCCACAATTCATCGGATCTCGACAAACACACCACAAGATTACATCGGATAAATCTCCATGAACATCGAGGAGAACATGGTATTGAGAATCAAAGAGAGATAAGAATCCATCTAGCTACTAGCTATGGACTCGTATGTCTGAGGTAAACTAATCACACTTCATCAGAACGACAATAGGGTTGATGTAGATGCCCTCCGTGATCGAATCCCCCTCCGGCAGGATGCCAGAAAAGGCCCCAAGATGGGATCTCACGGGAATGGAAGGTTACGGCGGTGGAAAAGTGTTTTCGTGGATGCTTCTGGAGGTTCGGGAATGTATCGGAATATATAGGAGGAAGAACTAGGTCAGGGGGTCACCTAGGGGCCCACAAGGTTGGGGGCGCGCCCTCCACCCTTGTCGCCGCCTCGTGGCTCTTCTGACTTGAACTCCAAGTCTCATGGGTGTCTTTTGGTCCAAGAAAAATGATCGCGAAAGTTTTATTCCGTTTGGACTCTGTTTGATATTCCTTTTCCATGAAGCTAAAAAACAAGGAAAAAACAGAAACTGGCACTGGGCTCTAGGTTACTAGGTTAGTCCCAAAAATAATATGAAATAGCATATTAATGCATATAAAACATTCAAAACAGATAATATAATAGCATGGAACAATCAAAAATTATAGTTACGTTTGAGAGTATCACACTTTCATACGCGTGATGAAGCTTTTGGTTACAAAATGGGCATGAAAAGCCGCCGTCCCAGGTCATAATACACCTATTATGCATTCTGGCATAAAGCTCCCTCAGGATTTGCCTCTTGTACCACCTCTGGCCATCTTGATACTCGTTGTCAACATCGTCAGATAACACCTATACGTATAGTAAAAAAATATGGTGTCAAATTTGGAATACAAACTAATCTCCAGCGAACATTTGGCAAAATTTGGCATCAATCAATGTTTACATGACGTAAAGTAGGATTAGGAATTTATGGCTATTTTCTTAGACATGTCCAGAGATTATGGTTCGATTTTTAAGCACAATCGTCTATTGATACGTCCATTTTGCATCATGCTTTTATATCGATATTTATTGCATTATGGGATGTTATTACACATTATGTCATAGTACTTATGCCCTTTCTCTCTTATTTTACAAGGTTTACATGAAGAGGGGGAATGCCGGCATCTGGAATTCTGGGCTCGAAAAGGAGCAAATATTAGAGACCTATTCTGCATATCTCCAGAAGTCCTAAAACTCCACGAGAATTATTTTCAGAATATATAAAAAATATTGGGCGAAAGAAGTACCAAAGGTGGGCCACCCACCATCCACGAGGGTGGGGGGCGCGCCCTACCCCCTGGGCGCGCCCCCTGCCTCATGGGCCCCCTGGTGGCCCTCTGATGCCCATCTTTGGCTATATGGAGTATTTCATTGAGAAAAAAAAATCATAAGTAAGCTTACGGGACGAAACTCTACCACCACGAGGCGGAACCTTGCCAGAACCAATCTAGGGCTCCGGCGGAGCTGTTCTGCCGGGGAAACTCCCCTTCGGGAGGGGGAAATCATCACCATCGTCATCACCAACTATCCTCTCATCGGGAGGGGGTCAATCTCCATCAACATCTTCACCAGCACCATCTCATGTCAAATCCTAGTTCATCTCTTGTATCCAATCTTTGTATCCAAACCTCAAATTGGTACCTGTGGGTTGCTAGTAGTGTTGATTACTCCTTGTAGTTGATGCTAGTTGGTTTACTTGGTGGAAGATCATATGTTCAGATCCATAATGCATATTAATACCCCTCTGATTATGAACACGAATATTCTTTGTGAGTAGTTACGTTTGTTCCTGAGGACATGGGAAAAGTCTTGCTATAAGTAGTCATGTGAATTTGGTATTCGTTCGATATTTTGATGAGATGTATGTTGTCATCCCTCTAGTGGTGTCATGTGAACGTCGACTACATGACACTTCACCATTGTTTGGGCCTAGAGGGAGGCATTGGGAACTAATAAGTAGATGATGGGTTGCTAGAGTGACAGAAGCTTAAACCCTAGTTTATGCGTTGCTTCATAAGGGGATGATTTGGATCCATCTGTTTCATGCTATGGTTAGGTTTACCTTAATACTTCTATTGTAGTTGCGGATGCTTGCAATGGAGGTTAATCATAAGTGGATGCTTGTCCAAGTAAGGGCAATACCCAAGCACCGGTCCACCCACATATCAAATTATCAAAATACCGAACGTGAATCTTATGAATGTGATGAAAACTAGCTTGACGATAATTCCCATGTGTCCTCAGGAGCGCTTTCCTATATATAAGAGTTTGTCCAGGCTTGTCCTTTGCTACAAAAAGATTGGGCTATCTTGCTGCACCTTATTTACTTGCATAACTTGTTACTCGTTACAAATTACCTTATCACAAAACTATCTGTTACCGATAATTTCAGTGCTTGCAGAAAATACCTTGCTGAAAACCGCTTATCATTTCCTTCTGCTCCTCATTGGGTTCGACACTCTTACTTATCTAAAAGGCTACGATAGATCCCTTACACTTGTGGGTCATCAAAACTTTTTTCTGGCGCCATTGCCGGGGAGTGAAGCGCCTTTGGTAGGTGGAATTTGGTAAGGAAAAATTGATATAGTGTGCTGAAATTTACTGTCACTTGTTACTATGGAACATAATCCTTTGAGGGGCTTGTTCAGGGTATCTTCACCCCGACCAGTGGAGCAAAGAGTTGCTCCTCAACGTACTGAACCTACTGAAAATGTTTACTTTGAAATCCCTTCGGGTATGATAGAGAAACTACTAGCTAATCCTTTCACAGGTTATGGAACATTACATCCCGATTTGCACCTAATCTATGTGGATGAAGTTTGTGGATTATTTAAGCTTGCAGGTATGCCCAAGGATGTTATCAAGAAGAATGTCTTCCCTTTATTTTTGAAGGGATATGCATTGACATGGTTGAGGCTATGTGATGATATTGGATCATGGAACTACCAACGATTGAAATTGGAATTTCATTAGAAGTTTTATCCTATGCATCTTGTTCATCGTGATCATAATCATATATAATTTTTGGCCTCGAGAAGTAGAGAGCATCGCTCAAGCTTGGGGGAGACTTAAGTCAATGTTATATTCATGCCCCAATCATGAGCTCTCAAAAGAAATGATTATTCAAAAAATTTATGCTCGGCTTTCTCTCAGTAATCGCTCCATGCTCGATACTTCTTGTACTGGATCTTTTATAATGAAGACTATTAAATTAAAATGGGATTTATTGGAAAGAATTAAATGCAACTCTGAAGATTGGGACCTCGACGAAGGTAAGGAGTCAGGTATAACACCTAAGTTTGATTGTGTTAAATCTTTTATGGATACCGATGCTTTCCGTGAATTTAGCACTAAATATGGACTTGACTCTGAGATAGTAGCTTCTTTTTGTGAATCCTTTGCTACTCATGTTGACCTCCCTAAGGAGAAGTGGTTTAAATATAATCCTCCCTTTGAAGTAAAAGTAGTTGCACCTATTAAAGTTGAAGAAAAGACTATCACTTATAATGATCCCGTTGTTCCTACTGCTTATATTGAGAAACCATCTTTTCCTATTAGAATAAAGGATCATGCTAAAGCTTCAACTGTGGTCAACAAAAGTAATATTAAGACACTCAAACCCCCTGAGCAAATTAAGGTTGAACCTAGTGTCGCTATGGTTAAAGATCTATTGGCCGATAACATTGATGGGCATGTTATTTACTTCTGCAATGAATCTGCTAGAATTGCTAGACCTGATACTAAAAATAAACATAGTCCTGTTGTAGGCATGCCTGTTATTTCTGTTAAAATAGGAGATCATTTCTATCATGGCTTATGTGATATGGGTGCTAGTACAAGTGCAATACCTCATTCCTTATACAAAGAAGTTATCCATGATATTGCACCTGCTGAGATAGAAGAGATTGATGTTACTATTAAGCTTGCCAATAGAGATACTATTTCACCAGTTGGGATTGTTAGAGATGTTGAAGTCTTGTGTGGGCAGGTTAAATATCCTACTGATTTTCTTGTTCTTGGTTCCCCACAAGATGACTTTTGTCCCATTATATTTGGTAGACCCTTCTTGAACACTGTTAATGCTAAGATAGACTGCAACAAGGATATTGTTTCTGTTGGTTTAGGGGATATGTCTCATGAGTTTAATTTTTCCAAATTTTGTAGACAACCCCACAATAAAGAATTTCCTAGTAAAGATGAAATTATTGGTCTTGCTTCTATTGCCGTGCCTCCTAGTGATCCTTTAGAACAATATTTGTTGGACCATGAAAATGATAAGTTTATGAATGAAAGAAGGGAAATAGATGAAGTATTGTTTAAACATGGACCTATTTTGAAACACAACTTGCCTGTTGAAATTCTAGGGGATCCTCCTCCACCCAAGGGTGATCCCGTGTTTGAGCTTGAACCTTTACCTGATACTCTCAAGTATGCTTATCTTGATGAGAAAGAGATATATCCTGTTACTATAAATGCTAACCTTTCTGAGCATGAAGAAAAGAAATTATTGAAAACTCTGAAGAAGCACCGTGCAACTACTGGATATACTCTTGATGATCTTAAGGGCTTTAGTCCCACTCTATGCCAGCACAAAATCAAATTGGAGAAAGACACGAAACCGGTTGTTGATCACTAACGACGGTTAAATCCTAAGATGAAAGATGTGGTAAGAAAAGAAATACTAAAGCTTATGGAGGCAGGTATAATTTATCCCGTTGCTGATAGTCAGTGGGTAAGTCTTGTTCATTGTGTCCCTAAGAAGGGAGGTATTACTGTTGTTCCTAATGATAAAGATGAATTGATCCCACAAAGAATTGTTACAGGTTATAGAATGGTAATTGATTTCTGCAAATTAAATAAAGCTACTAAAAAGGATCATTACCCTTTACCTTTTATTGATCAAATGCTACAAAGATTATCCAAGCATACACATTTTTGCTTTCTAGATGGTTATTCTGGTTTCTCCCAAATACCTGTGTCAAAAGAGGATCAAGAAAAGACAACTTTTACTTGCCCCTTTGGTACCTTTGCTTATAGACGTATGCCTTTTGGTTTATGTAATGCACCTGCTACCTTTCAAACATGTATGACTGCTATATTCCCTGACTTTTGTGAAAATATTGTTGAGGTTTTCATGGATGATTTCTCCATTTACAGAACTTCTTTTGATGATTGCTTAAGCAACATTGATCAAGTTTTGCAGAGATGTGAAGAAACTAATATTGTCTTGAATTGGGAGAAGTGCCACTTTATGGTTAATGAAGGTATTTTCTTGGGGCATAAAATTTCTGAAAGAGGTATTGAAGTTGATAAAGCTAAAGTTGATGCTATTGAAAAGATGTCGTGTCCCAAGGACATTAAAGGTATAAGAAGTTTCCTTGGTCATGCCGGTTTTTATAGGAGGTTCATTAAGGACTTTTCTAAAATTTCTCGGCCTCAGCATAATCTCTTACAAAAAGATGTTCCTTTTGTATTTGATGATGATTGTGTAGAAGCATTTGAAATACTTAAGAAAGCTTTGGTTTCTGCACCTATTGTTCAACCTCCTGATTGAAATTTACCCTTTGAAATTATGTGTGACGCTAGTGATTATGCTGTAGGGGATGTTCTAGGACAAAGAGTTGATAAGAAATTAAATGTTATTCAATATGCTAGTAAAACTCTAGACAGTGCTCAAAGAAATTATGCTACTACTGAAAAATAGTTTTTAGCAGTTGTATTTGCTTGTGATAAGTTCAGACCTTATATTGATTGATTCTAAAGTAACCGTTCACACTGATCATGCTGCTATTAAATATCTTATGGAAAAGAAAGATGCTAAACCTAGACTTATTAGATGGGTTCTCTTGCTACAAGAATTTGATTTGCATATTATTGATAGAAAGGGAGCTGAGAACACTGTTGCAGACAATTTGTCTAGGTTAGAAAATGTTCTTGATGACCCACTGCCTATTGATGATAGCTTTCCTGATGAACAATTAGTTGTCATAAATGCTTCTCGTACTGCTCCATGGTATGCTGATTATGCTAATTACATTGTTGCTAAATTTATACCACCTAGTTTCACATACCAGCATAAGAAAAAGTTCTTCTATGATTTAAGACATTGTTTTTGGGATGACCCACATCTTTATAAAGAAGGAGTAGATGGTGTTATTAGATGTTGTGTACCTGAGAATGAACAGGAACAAATCCTACGCAAGTGTCACTCCGAGGCTTATGGAGGACATCACGCCGAAGATAGAACTGCACATAAGGTATTGCAATCCGATTTTTATTGGCCTACTCTCTTCAAAGATGCCCGTAAGTTTGTCTTGTCTTGTGATGAATGTCAAAGAATTGGTAATATTAGTAGATGTCAAGAAATGCCCATGAACTATTCACTTGTTATTGAACCATTTGATGTTTGGGGCTTTGATTATATGAGACCTTTTCCTTCCTCTAATGGGTACACACATATTTTAGTTGCTGTTGATTACGTTACCAAGTGGGTAGAAGCTATTCCAACTAGTAGTGCTGATCATAACACCTCTATTAAGATGCTTAAAGAAGTTAGTTTTCCGACGTTTGGAGTCCCTAGATATTTAATGACTGATGGTGGTTCACATTTTATTCATGGTGCTTTTTGTAAGATGCTTGCTAAGTATGATGTTAATCATAGAATTGCATCTCCATATCATCCATAGTCTAGTGGTCAAGTAGAACTTAGCAATAGAGAGCTTAAATTAATTTTGCAAAAGACTGTTAATAGATCTAGAAAGAATTGGTCCAAGAAACTTGATGATGCATTATGTGCTTATAGAACTGCATACAAAAATCCTAGGGTATATCTCCATATAAAATGGTTTATGGTAAAGCATGTCACTTACCTCTTGAACTAGAACATAAGGCATATTGGGCTATTAAAGAGCTCAACTATGACTTCAAACTTGCTGGTGAGAAGAGGCTTTTTGACATTAGCTCGCTTGACGAGTGGAGAACCCAGGCCTACGAGAATGCCAAACTGTTTAAAGAAAAAGTTAAAAGATGGCATGATAAAAGGATACAAAAATGTGAGTTTAATGTAGGTGATTATGTATTGTTATACAACTCTTGCTTAAGATTTTTTGCAGGCAAACTCTCTAAATGGGAAGGTCCTTACATCATCGAGGAGGTCTATCATTCCGGTGCCATAAAAATCAACAACTTCGAAGGCACAAATCTAAGGGTGGTAAACAGTCAAAGAATCAAACATTATATGTCAGGTAATCCCATAAATGTTGAAACTAATGTTGAAACTAATGTCAGGGAGGAATACATAAGGGACACTTTCCAGAACGTTTCAGACCTCGAAAAGGAATAGGTACATGGTACGGTAAGTAAACTGATTCCAAAACAGTTCTAATGGCAATTTTTCTCCGTTTTGGAATATTTAAGAAAATAGGAAAATAAGAAGCAGACCGGAAAGGACACGAGGCTTCCACGAGGGTGGAGGGCGCGCCCTACCCCCCTGGGCGCGCCCCTGCCTCATGGGCACCTCGTGTGCTCTCTGGACTCCGTTTTCTTGCACGATACTTCTTTTGGTTGGTAAAAATTCACTATATAATCTCCTGAAGGTTTTTACCACCGTATCACGCAAATATCTCCTATCTTTGTTTTGAGCTATTTTTTTGACTGATATAGGTCGCCATGTCGTCTTTAAGTGCCCCCAAGGACAAGTTCTTCGAGAAGGTCATCGACCCCTACCTCGCGGAGGTGCTGCAACACCCTCAAACCATTGCGATGCGTGAGGGGTTGTTGCACATCCGTGATGTTGAGGGACCAAGGAGGACCGGAAGCATGGAGACAAGGCTCGAGGCATTGGAGCAACAAGTTTTCAAGTGCCAGCAGATGGTGGAACATGGACTCGACTCCAACCATATAATGATCATGGAATTCACCAACAACCACAAGCTGGATGACAAGAACATTGGGGAGGCCACCTTCAAGCTTCACGAGAAAATCGAGCGCCTCCAAGCCCAGATCTATGACCTGCAAAACCAAAACTGTGAGTATGAATATAGATTCAAGAGGATGAGTTTGGCTGCATATTTGAGGATCTCGGAGACTCGATCATCCTTCTATGATGGTGAGCCTATGCCTTGGAAGATGGACGACAAGCCTACATCATCAACAACTCCTTCATCACCACCTCCGAGGAAGGAAACATAAACACATGGGTATGGGCACTCCACTTGGCAACTGCCAAGCTTGGGGGAGTGCCCCGGTATCGTATCACCATCACACTTTTATCTTTACCGTTTTTCTTAGTTTGATCCTTTTGATAATATCTTGATCTAGTAGAATAAAGTTTTACTATAATCTAGTTGTGAGTTTAGCCTTATGATCCTTCTATGTAATCGAGTCCGTGAGCTATATATGATAAAGATTAGTGTTGAGTCAAGGGCTTGATTATTTTTCTATGATCTTGAGGGAATAAAATAAAGTGAAGAAATAAAAAGAAATAAAGGGATCATGTGGATCTTATGGAGAGTAATGAGCTCACATATAAAGAGTATGATGAATAAAAATTGTTGAGAGTTGACAAACATAGTTTTGGTCATCGTTGCAATTAATAGGAAGTAATAAAGAAATATAGGTTTTCACATATAAATATACTATCTTGGACATCTTTTATGATTGTGAGCACTCATTAAAATATGACTTGCTAAAGAGTTGATGTTGGACAAGGAAGACAACGTAATGGGTTAAGTTTTCTTACATCTGAGATAAATTATATTGTCATGGATCATCCAACATGTTGAGCTTGCCTTTCCCTCTCATGCTAGCCAATTTATTTGCACCAAGTAGAGATACTACTTGTGCTTCCAAATATCCTTAAACCCAGTTTTGCCATGAGAGTCCACCATATCTACCTATGGATTGAGTAAGATCCTTCAAGTAAGTTGTCATCGTTGCAAGCAATAAAAATTGCTCTCTAAATATGTATGATTTATTAGTGCGGAGAAAATAAGCTTTATACGATCTTGTGATGTGGAAGAAATAAAAGTGACTGACTGCATAATAAAGGTCCATATCACAAGTTGCAATATAAAGTGACATTCTTTTGCATTAAGATTTTGTGCATCCAACCATAAAAGCACATGACAACCTCTGCTTCCCTCTGGGAAGGGCCTATCTTTTATTCTTGTCTATTACTTTATGTAAGAGTCACGGTGATCTTCACCTTTCCTTTTTTACACTTTATCCTTTGGCAAGCACAATGTGTTGGAAAGATCCTGGTATATATGGATAATTGGATGTGGGTTTTCATGAACTATTATTGTTGACATTACCCTTGAGGTAAAAAGTTGGGAGGCAAAACTATAAGCCCCTATCTTTCTCTATGTCCGATTAAAACTTCATAACCATAAATATCGCGTGAGTGTTAGCAATTGTGACAGACTAAATGATGGTTGAGTATGTGGACTTGCTGAGAAGCTCTTATATTGACTCTTTCCTATGTTATGATAAATTGCAATTGCTCCAATGACTGAGATTACAGTTTGTTAGTTTTCAATGAAGTTTCTGATTCATACTTGAGTATGTGAATGAATTGTTACTTTAGCATAAGAGATCATATGACAATATATATATATATAGGACAACACTATTCTAATCCCAGGATTAGAATAGTTATTCTGATCACAGTCGGCCCTATAAGGGCCCGACGGCTCTTCCCGAACTCCTGAAAACAGAAACTAGAATAAACCTAGCCGGTCCATCAGATGCGTTCGACCATCCCACCACGACCTTCCCAACCTCCCCCACCTCCCGCACCACCTCTGCCCCATCCCCGCCGCCCTGGCTTCGTCGCACCGCCCCATCGCCTGGATCTAGCCTCGGTGCCACCCGCGCCCGGGTCTTGCCGCCGCGCCGCCCCCGCATCTGGTTCTGGCCGCCGTGCCGCCCCCGCGACTAGATCCACCGTCAGCATGCGCAACCGCGTCCTACTCTGGCACGCCTCCCACCACCGCACCTCCAGCCACGGTGCGCCTCCCGCCATCGCCTTCCTCCCCATACCCTGCGCGCCTGCCGCCATCACCCTCCCTCCCAAGATCGCATCCCGCCGCCACCCCCTGCCTTCCACCCGCGCTTTGCCGCCGGCAACAGGTCCTGTCTCTCCTTCCTAATGCGATGGGGAGAAGATCCCCATTTCCATGGAGCCCCGCAGATGACCTTCACCATGGGGGACCTGCTACTGCGGCCCTCTCCGTCTGCGTCGAGCATGAAACACTGCTCGCGGTAGCAGCAGTAGAAGTTGGTGGTGGTCGGGGGTGGCCACGCTCTCTTTCTCTCGCGCTGCTCCTAGACTCCATCAGGCACAGCACGCGAGGGAGACGGGCTGGACGCAGGCAGAGGGCTAGGATCCTCCTGTACTACTTTTTCTATCAATGTATTTCTTCCCCATGGAGCAGATCTGAACTACACAACCCCTACGCCTTCTTGCTCATATTAGAGGCTCCAAAAAATAGACGCCATATTATACTGGTAGTGGAGCTATGTGGTTCGCTCTCTGATTGCTCTCAACCATGTGTTCGAATTTTTGTGCTGATGCAGCAGGAAAATGCAATCTCTCTTTGGTTCAGACTTGAGATATGTTTTACTATGGCTTTAGATATGTGCAGATGCTAGTGCTAGTGCAGATGTTGAGGAAATTATAGTATGGCTACAGCCTACATGCCAAGTTCAGATTTTAGAAACATTTTTGTGACGTTCTACTATGATTTTGTGCCAAGTTCAGATTTCAGAATCCTTTGCTGAAGTTCTTCTACGGTTCGTTCGTGCGTGTTTCAGTGTGGTGTGCTGGGTGCGTGTGTGTCCCCTGGGACGCATGTTCACCACTCTCTCTGTTGCTACTAACCTCACGTGCATGCAGCACCTGCTACTCGCTGGTGATGTTTTCTTTTCCGCACAGAAGTTGCTCTCTTCTCTCTCTAATCAACTTGTTGATGCAACATAAAGGAAGACATTTTGGTTTCACTACCGTTGTATGCCCAGTTCTACTATAGCTATACGTCGGTCACCGTGAAGTTCTACCAGTACTATATGACAAGTTCTACTACTGCTATACATCACTGTACTACACATCAAATCTCTCTCAGCTTTTATAGTAAAACAAGTACATACAAGATGATGAATCGTAGGAGTTCAATTAGGTGCTAAAAACCATAAGACAAGTTCAGAACGAAAAAGCATGAAGTTCACCTTTATTACCGTTGGAAAAAAATTAACACTTGTTGTAGTATTTCAGATACATCATTTCTATTTTTTGTTCTTCAGAAGTGCAAATCACCAAGCCGCTGACCATTGTAATCATGTTCGAAGGCCATACTAGGAATGCTTGAAGTATCTTCTGAGTTTGGTCAAAAACTCTTTCCAATGGGTTTGATTTCCGTGTGCTATTTAGTAATAATAAACTTTCCCACATGTTGATGCATCCCACGTGCACATCTTCAACCTCCTTCATGTACGTTCTGTGTGTAGAAAAGTGGTCAATGAAATTTATCTTCCGAGAAGTTCACATATTATTGTGTGGAAAGGTCATGTATTGGAACTATCTAGTATGTGAATTTTTTTGGAAAAAACAAATTTCTGCAGTAATTAGTATGGCTGCGGTCCAGTGTGTTGATCTTCTTCATTCCGTGTTCAAGTCCAATGTGTTATGTTTCTTTTCGCACCTCTTCCTTATGTGAATCCCTCTACGTTGAGCACTTCTAATCCGCTTAGGAGAAAAAAGTACTTATAATTTGGGTGGAAGCTCATGTTTTGTTAAATAATGTCACAGAAAAAGTTTGCTTTTGGCAAAAACAAACATAATACACATCAAACATAGAAGTTTAGAATCAAAAGCAAAAAAGCAAAAAAAAATCTTACAGGCACGGTAGTTCTTTCAAAACACGTGTGAAAAAGTACGCAAAAAATGAAAAACCAAAATCTTAAATCCGAGGAAGGTCACACAAAAAGAAACACCAACAAATTAAAACTTTGGCAATTCAAGAAGTTTGAATTAAAGAAACAAGACAAAAGCTCAATGTTTTATTAAAAAACAATTTTTTCTGGTTTCTTAAAGGTCACCACAGAGGAGGGGAGAAGGTCACCATAGAGGTAGGGAGAAGGTCACATAAGTTGCAGGAAGATTGTTAGAGTTCAGGAACGGGGTGTGTGATTTCTGTGTATTTTTTGGGGTGCAAATTAACATGGGTATGCGATCTCACATCCTGTGTATTCCTGAGATGGTCTCCCTTAGCCTCAAAACTACATTGCCTATAAATATGATAGTCCCAATGGGTCATGTGTAAAGAAAAATTAGATATATACATGTACATGCTCTGTAGGTCAAAAATTTGGCTTTCAATTTATGTTTTGCGAAGGTCAAAATGTTGTGTTCGAGAAGGTCAAGTGTGTTATCTCAGCAAGTTCAAAAATAAATTTAAAAAGGCAAGGTTAAACATCAAAGAGTTGTGATTTTTTAGAACTTGAAGTGACAAACAATTTTGAAAAATAAGAAGTTGAAAAATAAAATAACAAGAAGTTCAACTTTTAAAAACAGAGCGCTTCAAAATTTCATAAAAAATAATAAGAAAAAAAACAGGAAGTCCATATTAAAAAGATGGAGAAGTTCGATGATTATAAAAAACTCAAATTTCCTCGTTATTAAAGAAATGGAAACAAGAAGTTCAAAAATAAAATAACAAGAAGTTCAACTTTTAAAAATAGAGCGCTTCAAATTTCATTAAAAAGATTAAGAAATAAAACCAAGAAGTCCAAATTAAAAATATGGAGAAGTTCGATGATTATAGAAAACTCAGATTTTCCTCGTTATTAAAGAATGGAAACATGAAGTTAAAAAGTTAAATAACAAGAAGTTCAACTTTTAAAAATAGAGTGCTTCAAAATATCATAAAAAAGAATAAGAAAATTCAGATTAATATTCATAAAAAACTCAGATATTTTCACGTACCCAAGAGAAGTTTAGCTTGATAACTGCCAGAAGTTCACGTACTACACGGTGTGCATTTTGTATTAAAAAGAATAAAAAAGCAAAGAGTAAAAGTTTGTTGATATATAAGTTGAAGTCCTCCGTCGGAGAAAGTTAAAAAAATATTATGAGAGATGTTTATACAAAAGAAATACCATTTGTGTAACACTTGACGAATGGATGAGGAAATTACAAATGAAAAAAATACGTCACAGAAGTTCAACGTGAAAACAACAAGAAGTTCACCTACTACACTGAATGAATATTAGATGAAAAACTTTTAAAATCGTCGCGAGTATGAAAAAATGATCAACACGGGAAAGTTGCATGTTTACAACAGCTTTCCATTGGTGTATCACTTGGTCAATTTCAGTGAGTGGATGAAGAGCTACGAGCAGTGGATGGAGATCTACGAGCAAAAAAAAGCACGTGAAAAACAGAGTGAAGTTCAGGTACACGCGCCAAGAAGTTCAGGTTCTTCACGCGGTGCATTTTCGAAGAATCTGTTTCGCGATAAAAGCAGAACGAATGATCTCGCCATTTTCGAAATTACTTGAAAACGGCCAGGATTCAGAGAAAACCATCAACATGAAAAAGTTTTACATTTTCCGTAGCTTTTCAGCGGTATATTATTTGCCCCATTCCGATAAAGTTTGTAGAAATTACGGCAAAAATACGTTTTTAACCATTTTCAAAACTGACATAGAACCGTAATGAATTAGGAGAAACAATATATACAAAAAATTTCGCATTTCTTCAAGCTTTCCAACGCCATATCATTTGCTGCATTTGGACGTAGGTTAAAAAATTAGCTCGAAAATACGAAGTCGGTGGAACTTGTACCATTTTTTAAATTACTTTTAACCTATTCACAATTATAAAAAACTTTTCACATAAAAAGTAGCGCATTTTCATAAGCTTTCCAACGCCATATTATTTGCCTCAATTGGATTAGCCGTTTAGAAATGGCGTCAAAAATATGAACTCGGCTGTTCGGTTTGCGAAATTTTACGATTTTCCGAATTACTCTTTAACCGTAGGGAATTAGAGAAAACTTTCAACATATGGAAGGAGCGGTTTTGCAGAAGCTTTCCAACACCATATTATTTGCCTCATTCCGATAAACGGTTTAAAAATGCGATCGAAAATACGATTTACGTTTTTTGTATGAAGAAAAAACGGTTTTCAAAACTGCTCTTAAACCGCTTACATTTTGCCAAAAATTTAACTTGGGTCATGATACTGATGTCCATAGCTATCCAACGGTATATCACAAGCCCCATTTGGACACCTTTTAGCTGAAGTTCAACCTAGTACTCGGGGAAGGTCAGACGCGTTACTCGGGAAGTTCATGTTGTGATCAGAATAGTGTTTATGTGTGTGTGTGTATATATATATATGTTGCTATTCTAAGAATGATCATGATGCCCTCATGTCCGTATTTTAGTTTATTGACACCTCTATCTCTAAACATGTGGACATATTTTTCGATTTCGGCTTTCGCTTGAGGACAAACGAGGTCTAAGCTTGGGGGAGTTGATACGTCCATTTTGCATCATGCTTTTATATCGATATTTATTGTATTACGGGCTGTTATTACACATTATGTCACAATACTTATGCCTTTTCTCTCTTATTTTACAAGGTTTACATGAAGAGGGGGAATGCCAGCAGCTGGAATTCTGGGCTGGAAAAGGAGCAAATATTACAGACATATTCTACACATCTCCAAAAGTCCTGAAACTCCACGGGAATTATTTTCAGAATATATAAAAAATATTGGGCGAAAGAAGTACCAGAGGGGGGCACCCACCGTCCACGAGGGTGGGGGGCGCGCCCTACCCCCTGGGTGCGCCCCCTGCCTCGTGGGCCCCCTGGTGGCCCTCTGATGCCCATCTTTGGCTATATGGAGTCTTTCGTTGAGGAAAAAATCATAAGAAAGCTTACGGGATGAAACTCCGCCGCCACGAGGCGGAACCTTGGCGGAAGCAATCTAGGACTCCGACGGAGCTGTTCTGCCGGGGAAACTTCCCTCCGAGAGGGGGAAATCATCACCATCATCATCACCAACAATCCTCTCATCGGGAGGGGGTCAATCTCCATCAACATCTTCACCAACACCATCTCATCTCAAACCCTAGTTCATCTCTTGTATCCAATCTTTGTATCCAAACCTCAGATTGGTACCTATGGGTGGCTAGTAGTGTTGATTACTCCTTGTTGTTGATGCTAATTGGTTTACTTGGTGGAAGATCATATGTTCAGATCCATTATGAATATTAATACCCCTCTGATTATGAACATGAATATGCTTTGTGAGTAGTTACGGTTGTTCCTGAGGACATGGGAGAAGTCTTGCCATAAGTAGTCATGTGAATTTGGTATTAGTTCGATATTTTGATGAGATGTATGTTGTCATCCCTCTAGTGGTGTCATGTGAACGTCGACTACATGACACTTCACCATTGTTTGGGCCTAGAGGGAGGCATTGGGAAGTAATAAGTAGATGATGGGTTGCTAGAGTGACAGAAGCTTAAACCCTAGTTTATGCGTTGCTTCGTAAGGGGCTGATTTGGATCCATATGTTTCATGCTATGGTTAGGTTTACCTTAATACTTCTGTTGTAGTTGCAGATGCTTGCAATGGGGGTTAATCATAAGTGGGATGCTTGTCCAAGTAAGGGCAGTACCCAAGCACCGGTCCACCCACATATCAAATTATCAAAGGACGGAACGTGAATCATATGAATGTGATGAAAACTAGCTTGACAATAATTCCCATGTGTCCTCAGAAGCGCTTTCCTTTATATAAAGTTTGTCCAGGCTTGTCCTTTGCTACAAAAAGGGTTGGGCCATCTTACTGCACCTTATTTACTTGCATTACCTTTTACTCGTTACAAATTACCTTATCACAAAACTATCTGTTACCGATAATTTCAGTGCTTGCAGAAAATACCTTGCTGAAAACCGCTTATCATTTCCTTCTGCTCCTCGTTGGGTTCGACACTCTTACTTATCGAAAATTCAACGATAGATCCCCTACACTTGTGGGTCATCATCTATGTACAAACCAAGCTTGAAGAAAATAATGGCACAAACATATATATAGGTCATTCAGAATCTATTGTCAAGACCTGGCTAGGAATTATTAGCACGAACACTAACCCTAGTCCGATTATTAGCAGAAATCATTTGCACAGATGAAACAACTAATCACTTATCACTTGTACCATTCCAACAATCAATACACTACACGGATCTAATGAAACTTACTCAGATTTCATCGATTGGGAGAACATAATCATAGGATTTCTGTTCCAAAAAGGGGGAGGCAGGACGCATGAGTAACCAGAGAAACCCTAGGATCTATTTGACACATAAATGGGTATAGATGACTAACCGGTTCTCCGTCGTTGTCGGAGTCGTCGCCCGAGTCATCACCGGAGTCACGGTGTGGACCTCTTGCTCTGGCTGTGGAAGCCTGATGCCGTTGACGATGTTAGGGTGCAGCGATGCCTCACTGGCAGCGATGACAACCTCTGTCTCCATCTCCATGCTGTGGTCTGGTGCTTCAGCATCCCGACGTCGCCACTCCCTCTGATGGGGCGCTTCAGCAGCATCCTCATACACTGACGGCTTTGAGTATTGAGAGCGGTGTCGAGGATGCAAGCGGAGTGAGAGGATTGTGTGTGTGGCGGGGATGGGGGGTGCGGCCGCTCGGGCGCGCCATTAATATGGAGTAGTGGGAGAGAGGCGGGCGGCGGTCAAACCGCTGGCTCGCCTCCCAGTGAGTGATGACCCACAAGTATATGGGATCAATCATAGTCCTTTCGATACGTAAGAGTGTCGAACCCAACGAGGAGCAGAAGGAAATGACAAGTGGTTTTCAGCAAGGTAATGTCTCCAAGCACTAAAATTGTAAGTAACAAATAGTTTGATAGCAAGATAATTTGTAATGAGCAAGTAATGATAATAGTAACAAAAGTGCAGCAAGGTAGCCCAATCAGTTTGAGGCAAAGGACATGCCAAAACGGTCTCTTATGATAAGCAAAGTGTTCTTGAGGGTACACGAGATTTTCATCTAGTCACTTTCATCATGTTGGTTTGATTTGTGTTCGCTACTTTGATAATTTGATATGTGGGTGGATCGGTGCTTAGGTGATGTTCTTACTTTAATAAACCTCCTACTTATGATTACCCCCTCGCAAGCATCCACAACTATGAGAAAAGTATTTAGAATAAATTCTAACCATAGCATTAAACTTTTGGATCCAATCGGTCCCTTACGGAATAGCACATAAACTAGGGTTGAAGCTTCTGTCACTCTCGCAACCCATCATCTAATAACTACTCCACAATGCATTCCCTTAGGCCCAAATATGGTGAAGTGTCATGTAGTCGACGTCCACATGACACCACTAAGGGAATCACAACATACATACCATCAAAATATCGAATACATATAAAATTCACATGATTACTTGCAACAAGATTTCTCCAGTGACCTCAATAACAAAAGTAACTACTCACAAATGATAATCATGCTCAAGGTCAGAGGGGTATTAAATAGCATAATGGACCTGAACATATAATCTTCCACCAATTAAACCATATAGTAATCAACTACAAGATGTAATCAACACTAGTAGTCACCCAGAAGTACCAATCTATAGTTCTGGTACAAAGATTAAACACAATAGATGGACTAGGGTTTGAGAGGAGATGGTGTTGTTCAAGATGTTGATGGAGATTGCCGTCCACAAGATGGGAGAGTTGTTGGTGATGATGATGGCTAAGGGAGTCCTGGATTAGGGGGTATCCGGACAGCCGGATTATATCCTTTGGCCGGACTGTTGGACTATGAAGATACAAGATTGAAGACTTCGTCCCGTGTCCATATGGGACTCTCCTTGGCGTGGAAAGCAAGCTTGGAAATACGGATATGTAGATCTCCTTCCTTGTAACCGACTCTGTGTAACCCTAGCCCCCTCCGGTGTCTATATAAACCAGAGGGTTTAGTTCATAGGATGAAGAACAACAATCATACCATAGGCTAGCTTCTAGGGTTTAGCCTCTCTGATCTCGTGGTAGATCAACTCTTGTACTACTCATATTATCAAGAACAATCAAGCAGGACGTAGGGTATTACCTCCATCAAGAGGGCCCGAACCTGGGTAAACATCGTGTCCCCTGCCTCCTGTTACCATCCGCCTAGGCGCACAGTTCGGGACCCCCTACCCGAGATCCGCCGATTTTGACACCGACATTGGTACTTTCATTGGGAGTTCCTCTGTGTCGTCATCGTTAGGCTGGATGGCCCCTTCAATCATTGATAGCGATGCATTCCAGGGTGAGACTTTTCTCCCCGGACAGATCTTTGTATTCGGCGGCTCCGCACCGCGGACCAACTCGCTTGGCCATCTGGAGCAGATCGAGAGTTACGCCCATGGCCACCAGGTTAGGTGTGGAAGCATAAACCGCACGGCCGACATCCACAGAGACTTGATCTTCAGCGGATTCGAGCCCTTGCCGAGTGCGCCGCACGGTCATGATGAGCATGATTTAGCTCTACCATCGGACAGTGTTCGGGAGATCACATCGGCGACCGCTCCGACCCTCAATTCGGAGCCAGTTGCGCCATCCAAGGATGGGTGGATAGACCCCGCCACGGAGGCCGCATCTTCAGCGGCGATCGAGCCAAATACCGACCTTACCCTTCACGGGAGCCATGACGCCAAACTGCTGGATTCTTCCCCTGCCACGGACTCCGAACCGCCTACGCCCGTGCCTATTGAATCTGACTGGGCACCGATCATGGAGTTCACCTCCATGGATATCTTTCAGCACTTGCCCTTCGGCGACATACTGAATTCATTAAAGTCTCTCTCCTTGTCAGGAGAGTCCTGGCCGAACTATGTCCGGCAGGATTGGGATGCGGATGACGAAGAAATTCGCCGCCCACCCACCACCCACTTAGTAGCCACTGTCGACGATTTGACCGACATGCTCGACTTCGACTCCGAAGACATCGACGGTATGGACGATGATGCAGGAGACGAACAGGAGCCACTGCCCACATGGCACTGGACGCCCACTTCATCATATGATGTATACATGGTGGACACACCCAAAGAAAACGACGACGAGGAACGGAAGGATGCAGCAAAGGATCGATCGCTCGAGAAGCAGTCAAAGCGGCGGCGTAAGCACCGCTCCAAATCCCGCCTCGGCAGAAACAACGATCATATAGACCCAGCGATAGAGCAGGGTGAGCCAGCGGACGACGAACACGGTATTGAACCACCATCCAACCACGACAACACGGAGAATCAAACTGAACAACCCGACTCCAGCGAAGATAACAGTCCGGATGACATCACATCGGACAGGCACCCGGAGCAACAGAATACCCATCAAAGGCTTGTTGCCACTACAAGGAGTCTGAAAAGCAGAAGTAAAGGCTCAGGGTTGCACAAGACACACTCAGAATTAGATGGAGTGAAGTACTCAACACTGCAGCAAGGTACGGCGGTAGTCGCCACACAAAGAGCTACCCAAAGCGAAAGCTGCTACCTGAATTCGATGAGTAGGCCTTAGATCCCCCGCAATCAAAAAACAAAATAGCCATCCGGTCGGATAGACGACCTCGTGGCCAACATAGAGCGGCAAATGACGCCGCACACAAGCCAGTACGTGATCCACGTGAGGGCTCGCATCAAAAGGATGACGCAACCAGATCCATCTACGGGCCAAGCAAGCGCGCTCCAGCACACAATGCAACACAACAAAAATCCAAACACCATGGTACACCCAAATACAGGGGTACGTCACACCCCCTATGTTTCATCGATGAGGTGCTGGACCATGAATTTCCAGAGGGATTCAAACCCGTAAACATAGAGGCGTATGACGGAACGACAGACCCTGGGGTCTGGATTGAGGACTACATCCTCCATATCCACATGGCTCGAGGAGACGATCTCCACGCCATCAAGTACTTACCCCTCAAGCTCAGAGGGCCAGCTCAGCACTGGCTTAAAAGCCTCCCCGAAAACTCCATTGGAAGCTGGGAAGAGCTCGAAGACGCTTTTCGGGCAAATTTTCAAGGGACCTATGTCCGACCACCGGACGCAGACAATTTAAGTCATATAACTCAACAGCCCGGAGAGTCAGCCCGAAAGCTTTGGAACAGGTTTCTCACTAAAAAGAACCAAATAGTCGACTGTCCGGACACCGAAGCCTTAGCATCTTTCAAGCACAGCGTTTGAGACGAATGGCTTGCCAGACACCTCGGCCAAGAAAAGCGGAGAACAATGGCAGCATTAACAATCCTCATGACCCGCTTTTGCGCGGGAGAGGACATCTGGTTAGCCCGATGCAGCACCAGCGACCCAAGTACATCCGAAGTCAGGGACGGAAACGGGAAGCCACGACGCAGCAAAAACAAGCGCCGGAATAAACAAGACAACCCGAAGAGCACGGCGGTAAACGCCGGATTCAGAAGCTCTCGGCCAGGTCAGCAAAAGCTGCCCTCCAAAGGCAACAGAGACGAACTGTCCAGCCTGAACAAGATTCTGGACAAACTATGTCAGATCCACAGCACCCCCGATAAACCTACAAATCATACCCATAGAGAATGTTGGGTCTTCAAGCAGTCAGGCAAGCTCAACACCGAACACAAGGGACGGGATACACCAGGCAAAGACGAGGACGAGCCTCGCAAGGAAAGCACTGGGGAACAGAAGAAATTCCCACCAGAAGTCAAAACGGTAAACGTATTACACGTGATGAAGGGGAGAAACAAAGTGGCACTCCTAGAGACACATGCCCCAGGGCCTATCACCGCGGAGTTCTGCCACTGGTCGTCCAAACCGATCACCTTTGACCATCGGGATTACTCGGCAAGTATCCGGCATGCAGGATGGGCTGCCTTGGTGTTTGACCCGATAATTGACGGATACCAATTCACACGAGTCCTGATGGACGGCGACAGTTGTTTAAACCTGATATATCAGGACACAGTCTGCAAAATGGGCATAGACCCAACAAAAATCAGCCATAGCAATACTACCTTTAAAGGAGTAACGCCAGGCCCAGAAGCCCATTGTACGGGCTCCCTACTACTAGAGGTTATATTCGGCTTTCCCGATAACTTACGCAGCGAAAAGTTAACCTTCCACATCGCTCCGTTCCAAAGTGGCTTTCAAGCACTACTCGGACGCGAAGCTTTCGCTCGCTTTAACGCAATACCGCATTATGCTTCTCTCATGCTTAAGATGCCCGGTCCACGTGGCATCATTACAGTAAATGGAAATATTGAGCGCTCCTTGCACGCGGAAGACCGTGCGGCTGCCTTGGCAGCCGCACACTAGACGGCCTCACCAACTAAAGCATCCGACAGGTCGTTAAGACCAGGTACACAGTTAGACGAGTCCGGTGGAGCTATATATAATTGATACAGGTTTGATGGCTATACCCCTATAACAATACAAGGGGCTCAACGCGTGTATACAAGTGACAATTAGGCTCAACTTTACTCATCTTGAACTGTACATGGTTTATTTACTATAACCTACCTTTTGCACGACAACTTTTCAACTAAGTTCCTCTCTTTTTCAGACGTCCATTGTGCTACATCCGTCTAGGATACGACACAATGGAGACACAGGTGCAGACGTGCAGCAGGGACCCGTTCCAAGGATTCTTTTTATATTAAGACCCCGCGTAAACCTTTTTTACTGTCTCTTGTTGATACACATCCCCCGGATTCTCAGTACAATTAAGAAGGATGCTGACATATTGGCATGTGGCCACATCAGAATATTGCACGTACCTGGACACCAGGGGCTTATTACAAAGGGCACTATTTAGCCCGGTTTACATCATAAAGACCGAATACCTTAGGGAGTGTTCGGCGTCACGAGTTTGGATTTATATGCATCAGCTCTGAATCATGTCTTTGGTCAAATGTTGGGTTTGCCCGGCTCCTGTGTTTTGCTACCTTACATTCCGCTCTATCGGCTAAGGCGGCACCAGGAGAACTACTGCGATTGTGCCCTGGTTCATCCGAACGAGCACCTCAGTAGAGAAAGCCGAAAACTGACTGTCATGATATAGCGTGAGACTGGTCAACCACTCCATGACCTAGCGGAATCTTCGGGATTCCTCTGCCTTAACGAAGGGCTGTTTCTCGGCCAGGCATGTACGCGCCCTGAATTCGGATGAGCGCGGAGCCACCAGGGGCTATATAGTAGCCCCACTGTCAAACTCCTCTGGCTAAGTGAAAGTGTTAAAGCATTATAGTCCGATTGCCTAGTTCGCTGCGCTATCACCTCCTTAATGGACCAAGACGTTGGATCAATTGTGAACATGCGTCTTCTGCGAGCACCCCCGCATTATATGCGTGGGGGCTGAAGCCGACGACTGCCATCTTTCAGGTTATATACATATATACATAAATGGCCGCACATGAGGCATCATAGTACTTTCGGGCAAAAGTATAAATACAGCCTTGATAAACTCAATAAAACATTGTTTTAACAATGGGAATACATGTCACTCAAACATAATATTCTTCGAGCACTGAGCCTCTATCGAACGAGCACCTTCAAGAACTTCTTCAAAGTAGTGCTCGGAAGCCACTCGGCCTATGGCCGAACCCTGTGCCGCAACAGTGGTGGCATCCATCTCTGCCTAGTATGTTTTGACACGGGCAAGGGCCATCCGCGAGCCTTCTATGCACGCCGACCTCTTTACAGCATTGATGTGTGGCATAGCACCAAGGAATTGTTGCACTAAGCTAAAGTAGCTATTCGGCCTTGGCCCTCTCGGCCACATATGATCCACAACGGACCTCATGGCAAGTCCAGATAATCTATGGAGCTCGGCCCACTCGGCCATTTGCTCATTCAACAGCAGTGGACGGGCTGGAGCATGAAACTGTGACCAAAATAGTTTTTCCACTTCGTGATCTTTCCGATCCTTGAAGTACTCGTCCGCATCAGCGGCACTTGCAGCCAAATCCACGTAGGCGTCCGCAGAACTCCATAGCCGGTCCAGAGGTGCATACTTCGGATCCCCAAACTTAGTCTGCAATAAGAAGGGCTTCCCAGATACAATATCCGCAACTTGATGCAGCTCCTCCTTCGTCGCTCTAATTTTGGAGCGGGCTTCCTTGGCAGCCACCCGGGCCTTTTCCAGGTCCGTCGCCTTCGCCCGATTTTCTTCTTGAAGAAGCTGGTAACGGTCAGCAGCATCTTTTAACTCTAGAGCCATCTTGGCTATTTTTTCTTTGCTCTCGCAATGCGCGGCCTGTTCGGCCCTTAACTCTTCGGCCGCCTTTAAAGCGGCCGCATTGCTACTCCTTGCTTGCTCCTTGGCTCGGGCAAGCTCCGCCCGAAGGGTCTCCACAGTGGCAGCTCCATCTGCAGTCACAACATATTAAAGATACTGGCATCATGCTGCTCTTATTATGTGACAATCACCAGAAAAATCACCTACCCTGTGCCTCATCAAGCTGCTTGTTAACAAGCACGATGTCGGCATCTGCCGCATCTAGTTGCCGCCTTAGTTCGGCAAACCCATCAGTCGAGCTAGCCATCGGAGCTTCAACCACCTACACATAAAGGCGGTCTGGTTATTACCTGGGACTATGATCCTCTGTTTGCCGCCATTTTCAATGACAACCAGAGTCTCAGGGGCTACTATCTACACAGGGCACATCTAAAAATGTGCGGTACTATCAACAATGTACATCATTTCATGTACCTCAAAACCCGTCAGCAGACTCATAAAGGCTTCATGCAACCCGCTTTCGGCGGACAAAATCCTTTCAATCACCGTACCCATCAACGTGCGGTGCTCTTCTGAAATAGCCGCTTGCTCTAGCAGATCCCTCAGTACGTCTGACCGCACACCAGACGATGCCAGACTCTTTTGATTGCTCTCTTCAAGAGCCGGATACTGAGGACTTCGGGTGGCCATAGGATTACCTTCAGGCCTTGTCGGATCAGGAGAAACCCTCCGCGACGACACCTCGGGGTCGCCCGCCTCGTGAGGCGGTGTGGCAGGGGAGGCGTTTCGCTCTCCATCATCTCTGGAAGAAGATCCCCTGAAGACGAGCTCTGCTGAGAAGGGTTAAGATCCGAACTGCAAGATAAATGCTTCGATTATTTTCCTCAGAAGTAAAGCGAGATATTTTCATTATTAAGTACCCTTTTACTCACAGCTTGGTGAAGGGCTGATCCCCTTGAGGGCATAGTGCGGCCAGGGTATCCCCTAGGGCAGGACCCTCCGGCGGAGATTTCTTCCCCCGTTTGGAGACCATTGTCTCCGGGTCCTCAGAGGCGGTTCTCTTCCTTCCCTGGGGAGAGGAAGTTTCAGTTCCTCCTCCCCGGCTAACCTCCTTCGCGGAGGCGCTAGCCTCCTTGTTCCCCCCTTTATCTTCTCCTGAGGGCGCTTGATAAGGCTCGATCTCCAGCATCCTGGTTAGCACGGGATTTGGTGAAGTCTTAGGGAGGGGGGCCGGACGCTTGATCAACTTTGCCTTCGTGATCCAATCCTGGTCAAAGAGCAGCTTTTTTAGGGCAATGTTGCGATAAATAAACGGACAGTGTGTTCGGATGCGGGGCTACTTACTTGGGTATCCAGGCGATTGCAGCTCAGACCTGCATCCTCAGTGATGTCCGGACACATTATTTGTGGTCCGAAGAACAATTTGTACATCTCTTCGTGCGTCATGCCGAGGAAATGTTGAATAGCTCGCGGTCCTTCCGGGTTGAACTCCCACATGCGAAGGGGCCGGCGTTTGCAAGGATGGACTTGACGAACTAGCACAACTTGCACTACCATAACCAGACTGAAATCTCTCTCAAAGAGATCTCGGATACGGCTTGGCAGTATTGGCACGTCCTTGGTTGGACCACAGCTCAGCCCCCTGCTGATCCATGACATTAGTTGTGGTGGGGGGCCTGAGCGAAAGGTGGAGGCAGCTACCCACTTGGCACTTCGGGGAGCTGTGATGTAGAACCACTCCTGCTGCCACAATCCGGACACCTCTGGGAAGCAACCCTCAGACCATGGAGCGTCAGTGATTTTGCTTATTGAAGCGCCTCCGCACACTGCGTGCTGCCCCTCGATCATCTTCGGTTTCACATCGAAGGTCTTGAGCCACATGCCGAAGTGAGGGGTAATGCGGAGGAAGGCCTCACATACGACAATAAATGTCGAGATGTGAAGAAGGGAATCTGGGGCCAGATCGTGAAAATCTAGCCCGTAATAGAACATAAGACCCCTAACAAAGGGATCCAGAGCGAGGCCTAGTCCTCGGAGGAAGTGGAAGATGAACACGACACTCTCGTTGGGTTCGGGAGTAGGGACGGCCTACCCTCGGGTGGGCAGCCGATGCGAAATTTTGGCGGTCAGATATCTGGCCTCTCTCAACCTCTTGATGTCCTCCTCCGTGACGGAGGAAGGCATGCACCGACCTTGAAGGTTGGATCCGGACATAGTTGAAGGTCCGAAGCACCTGACCTGAGTTTTTGGTGTTAGAACTCGAGGCGGGGGAAGGATTTGATTGAGCATAAGAGGGAAAAAAGAAAAAGCCTTGTCCCCTTTATAAAGAGGGTGAATATCAAGCGTCCTCCTCGTGGCTGTTTGGGACTTGCCTAAGATCTAGGAGTCCTACCAATAGGCACGGTTGGGTTACCCACGTCCGTATTGATGAGAATCCCGTGATAAAGGGGACACGATCTCTGCTTCGACAAGACGTGCCAAGGAAACCGCCTCGCGAAACACGCTGAGATTGGTTATGAAAAACGATTCGAATAAAGACCTGGTTGTGGTGTGATGTCACACTACGGGGTACGTCAGCAGATTAGATTTATGGAAATATTATTCTTTCTACGATGGTATGTGGAACTTGTTTTGCAGAGCCGGACACGATCCTCGTGTTCAAAATCTTCTATGAAGTATTCGGAGGAGGAACCCGCCTTGCAATGCGGAAGACAATCTGCGCGCCGGACTCATCGTCATTGAAGCCTGGTTCAGGGGCTACTGAGGGAGTCCTAGATTAGGGGGTATCCGGACAGCTGGATTATATCCTTTGGCCGGACTATTGGACTATGAAGATACAAGATTGAAGACTTCGTCCTGTGTCCGAATGGGACTCTCCTTGGCGTGGAAAGCAAGCTTGGCAATACGGATATGTAGACCCCCTTCCTTGTAACTGACTCTGTGTAACCCTAGCCCCCACCGGTGTCTATATAAACTGGAGGGTTTAGTCTGTAGGACGAAGAACAACAATCATACCATAGGCTAGCTTCTAGGGTTTAGCCTCTCTGATCTCGTGGTAGATCAACTCTTGTACTACTCATATTATCAAGAACAATCAAGCAGGAAGTAGGGTATTACCTCCATCAAGAGGGCCCAACCCTGGGTAAACATCGTGTCCCCTGCCTCCTATTACCATCCGCCTAGACGCACAGTTCGGGACCCCCTACCCGAGATCCGCCGGTTTTGACACCGACAATGGCGATGATTTCCCCCTCCGGGAGGGAAGTTCCCCTGGTGAAATCGCTCCGCCGGAGGGCAAAAGTGTTCCTGCCCAAGTTCCGCCTGGAGACAGCGGCGCTTCGTCCCGAAAGTCCTCTCCTTATTTTTTCTAGGTCAAAATGACTTATATACCAGAAGATGGGCACCAGAGGTGGGCTAGGCTGAGTACAACCCACCAGGGCGCGCTTGGGGGGCTAGGCATGCCCTGGTGTCTTGTGCTCACCAGGTGGCCCCCTCCGGTAGTTATTTGCTCTGGTATTTCTTATTTATTCCATAAAAATTCCTCGTAAAGTTTCATCTCATTTGGAGTTGTGCAGAATAGGTAGCCTGACGTAGCTTTTTCAGGTCCAGATTTCCAACTGCCGGAATTCTCCCTCTTTGTGTGAACCTTGCATATTATGAGAGAAAAAGCATTAATTACTCCAAAAAGCATTATTATGCATAAAAACATTATAAATAACAGTAGGTAAACATGATACAAAATGGACGTATCAACTCCCCCAAGCTTAGACCTCGCTCGTCCTCAAGCGAAAAAAGAAATCGAAAAACATGTCCACATGCTTAGAGAGAGGTGTCAATAAAAACAAAAT
Source organism: Triticum dicoccoides (assembly GCF_002162155.2). Taxonomy (NCBI): domain Eukaryota; kingdom Viridiplantae; phylum Streptophyta; class Magnoliopsida; order Poales; family Poaceae; genus Triticum; species Triticum dicoccoides. The sequence goes on from NC_041384.1 coordinate 392,740,703, forward strand.
ATGGACATAGAAGCATCATGTATATTATTATATCAGCAGCAAACTTTAACATAAAACTTTTATCATAGAGCTTATATCATAGACTTCTCATGAATAAGTAACAATTCATCACAACATCAAAGTATAAAGCATAAACTCTATTGGAAACTAACAAACTATGTTCTCAGTCAACTTTGCAACTACAATTCATCATCTTTACAGGAAGGGTCATGTATCGGAGCCTTTAGGCAAGTCCACATACTCAACCATCATATAGTCTTCTATGATTGCTAACACTCACCGCATACACATGAGCAAAATGTTTCAACCGGACACATAGAAAGATAGGGGCTTACAATTTCGCCTCCCAATATATTCACCTCAAGGGTGATGTCAACAATAATAACTCATGCTACCCACATCCAATTGGATATATGTGCCTAGATCTTTCCTCACCACATGATGCTTGCCAAAAGCGAAAAATAAAAAGGAATAGAGAGAAAATCTTTGATTCTTGCATGAAAGTAATTACATAAAAGTAAAAGATAGGCCCTTCGTATAGGGAAGTAGAGGTTGCCATGCGCTTTTTGTTTGTATGCTTGATCCTTAGTGCAAAAGAATGTCACGTTATATTGCCCCTTATGATAGCAACCTTTATTATGCAGTCTGTCGCTTTTATTCTTTGCCATCACAAGTTCGTACAACGCTCAATTTTCTCTTACACTAAATGATCTAACACTTTCAGAAGAAATTTTTATTGCCTTATTGCACCGATGACAAATTACTTGAAGGATCTTAATCAATCCTTAGGTAGGTATGGTGGACTCTAGAAAATAAGATTTGGGTTTAAGGGTTTTTGGATGCAGAAGTAGTATCTCTACTTGGTGCAGAATTTTTGGCTAGCAAAGATGGGGGGCAGGCACCACATGTTGAAGGATCTATGAAAATATACCTTATATGTGAATATGAACAAACATAAATCATTACGTTGTCTTCCTTGTCCAACGTCAACAATTTTGGCATATAATATTTTGATGGGGGCTCACAATCACAAAAGATTTCCAAGATAATTTATTTGCATGTGAATCTTCTCTTCCCTTATTAATTCTTTCATGAATTGCATCATTGACCAATGCTATGTTTGTCAATCTCTAATAAAATTTTCTACTTATACTTTTCCTTATGTGGTGTCATTACTTACTATAAGATTAGCATATGATCTTTTTCATTTATTTCCTTCCTTTTTTATTGAACATGAAAGTAAAGAAAACAAAAATCAAACTAAACTTTATTATATATCTCGCACACGATCACAAAGATAGTTCACTAAGCAAACTCTCGAAAAGAAAGGATCGAACTAAACTTTTATTCATCTAAATCAAAAGATAACTATGGATCGAACTAAGATAAGTAAAGGCAAAAGGTAGTGGAGGTGATACAATACCGGGGCACCTCCCCCAAGCTTGGCGCAAGCCAAGGGGAGTGCCCATACCGGATACTCAATTTTCTTTTGGTGATGAAGAAGGAGGTGGTGGTGGTGAAGTGGTAGAGATCTTGTCCCCGGGTTTCCATGGCAGAGGCTCACCATCATAAGAAGAGGAGTGAGTCTCGCGGGTCCTGCAACTAGGAGCCAAACTCATACCTTTAAACCTTGCCTCATATTCAAAGACTTGGTTTAGAGGGCATAGATCTAGCTCTGGAGGAAGCTGATTTGCTCGTTGAAGGAGAAGACGATGTCCTTCATGGACTTGCCATCCACCTTGAGATCACGGGTGTAGTCCGCGATCATGAGGTGATTGGCATTGAGTCCACCTTCCACCATCCCTTGCACCGGAAGACTTCCTGCTCCATAGCTTCAAGCCTAGCCTCCACGGATCTAGTCCCCTTGGGGCCTTGCACATCATGGATGTGGAGCACCCCTCACGCATCAGGATAGCTTGAGGGTGCCACATCACCTCCCGCAAATATGGGTTGATGATGTTCTCGACGAACTTGTCCTTGGAGGAGCTTGAAGCGGCCATGGTGGATTAGATCTAATAGAAAATGGCAAGGAAAAGAAAACATGAGATTTCTCCATGATATGATGGTCAACGGGTTAGGGGGGTATATAAAGATTTTTTTTATCTTGGGAAACAAGCAAACGGAAGAAAAATGGAGTCTGGAAGGTACCCGAGGTGGGCACAACCCACCTGGGCGCGCCTTGCCAGGCATGCCCTGGTGTCAGGTGCCCACCAGGGTCACCTTCCTGGTAGTTTCTTATTTTCCTAATTTTTTAAATACCAAAACTGACAAAAAAATATTTTTGCGGATTTTTCGGAGTCCGTTTACTTACCGTATCATGTACCTCCTCCTTTTCACGATTCTGGAGTGTTCCGAAAGGTTTCTTGTAGTGACCCGACCTCAAACAGTCAAGTCTCTGTGCTTCAGTGTCATCCCTGGATCGGTAATGCTGACACACACAGTACTCTAAGGATTTATAACAGAGTGGCAATCACACACTTATTACATCGAATGTCTCAAGAGAGAACGTATAACAATAAATATGGCTTAAGGCCATCTAATACGATAACAGTAGAAGGCTTGGAAGACAAAGTGAGTCCATCAACTCCAACGGCATAGCTGAGTGCATGACAAACGACCTATCGCACCTTACTCCTCGTCTGAAAAGTCTGCAACATGATAAGTTGCAGCCCGAAAATGGGTCAGCACATGGAATATGCTGGCAATGTAACACATGAGAGTAATGAATAGATACAAGCTATCACTATATGCATATATGGCTGGTGGAGGCTGTATGGTTAATATGTTTTGCGAAAAGCCATTTCCCCCCTACAACAAAGGAATATATTTTTATTAAACTATCATGGTAGTTGAACAATATTGAGAAGGTTCCACCAACTCAATCCCAATTAAAAGTAATTATCAACCCAACAAATTAATTTAGAGTGATGAGATCCATATGATAATCCAAGAACCAGATACTCAAGATGTCCATAACCGAGGACACGACTAACCATGATTAGTTTATACACTCTGCAGAGGTTTGCACACTTTTCCCCACAAGACTCGATCTCCTTCGTGGGATTTCTCGCACTACAGGGTGTTTGAGAAACGGATGACCAAGACACAATCTTTTAGAAGCATTTGCTCTTTACTCTGGGCAGACCGGTACACCTACAATCCCCTACATCTGCTAGTCCACCTCTTCAAGAACTCACACAACTTACTCAATTATGTCAGAGCCCATAATGGCTTGTGGCTGCACACGTAAGTTTCTAGCATGAATAGTCTTATGATCCCTTTGAGCCTGGGTGGCGGACCGTAGGATGATCACACGGGTACTCCGAGATATCCTAGGACAACACTAGATTCTCCAGGTGCCCACAAGTAATCCACCCGGATGTGTATTAAAGTTGCCACCTTAAGTTGAACCATTAATTAACAACTCACATCTGTCATGGATACACTCAAACCCAAACCACATCTACGAGCATAGCATGGCAATATAAGCATAACGTAGAAGTAACTCCCAAGGGTTTGATAATAAAACAGGTAATAGGTTCTACCTGATTATCTACTTCTCAGACCCACATGTTAAGAGATCCTACTCATGCAATGTGTGATGGTTGGAACTAATGCATAAAACCTAGGTGATAAAGGGGTATGATCAAAGTGTTACTTGCCTTGTTGACGATCTGCAAATCCTAAAGACTCGTAGTAGCACGCTTCGCACTCCGGGTGTTCTATCGCAAACAAACAATAGCATACATAAGCAATCAAGCAAAGATGCACAGGTAAATCTCAAATAAGAAGATCTAACCGGAAAGTTCAACTCAAGAACTCCGGTTTGCAAAAAGAATCAAATCAAACAGAGCAACAAAACTCAAACTGCAAAAGAAACAAGATCCGATTACTAATCTGGACTAAAGTCAAATTTTATAGTACCAAAATCTTGTTCAAGTTGGTTAAACAGAAAGAGTGCTTCGAGGCGAAGATATAGGCGCTTGAATCGCCTGATTCCGATAAACGAGCGAAAAGTGTAAGTGCATCTAGTGCCGCCCCTAGTTGGTTTTGGAGTATTGATGGCAAACCTAGTTGAGGGACTAATGTGTTTGTGAGAATTGCAGGATAACACAGGTAGAAGTCCCTCATTGATTCGGTTTTACTACCAGAGATGACCCCTAAAACTTTATGAAGACATTGAAGTCAAAGGTGGTATATGAAGATATTCACATTGAAGATTATGACAAGAGAAGACACGATATGAAGCCTATGGAGCTCGAAGACTTAGATCTTTCGTAGTTCTTTTTCTTTTGTGTTGAGTCATAGGAACCACCGTACTGTTAAGTGGGGTCCAAGAGAACCAGTCAGAATGACTGAAGTGATGCCTAAACCAAAAACCTATGTCTTTGAGTGAAGACTATGAGAGCGAATCTTGTCCAGAGTCGGACAAGTCAGCTTTGCTTGTAGCCCAAGTAAAGTTGCCGTGTGAGTTTGAAATCTAACCGTTGGGACACATGTCAGTTCCTTAGTGACCCAGGGTCATTTCGGACAAATCAGGTCGGGTTGCCAAGTGGCTATAAATAGCCCACCCCCTACAACCATAAACGGTTGGCTGCTCAGATTGAAAGTACGGCTTTTGTCGTTTGAGAGCAACCCACCTCGAAGCCTTTGAGAGAGAATTCCCTGCGAGGATAAAGCCCTAACCACCAGAGCCAGAGAGAATTGGGCATCACTTAAGTCTTCTTGTCTGTGTGATCTGAAGACTTATTACACTTGAGGACTGTGCATCCTCCAGCCGGTTAGGCGTCGCGTTCTGAGCATCCAAGAGACATTGTGGATTGCCGGTGAATGAAGTCTATGAAGGTTTGGGAGTCTACCTTGAAGACTTACCAGAGTGATTGGGCGAGGTCTATGTGACCTTAGCTCAAGGAGAATACGGTGAGGACTGGGTGTCCCGAGCTGCGTGTTCAGGACTGGGTGTCCGGGACTGTGTGTCCGGGACTGTGTGTCCTAAGGTTTAAATACCTAGCCGCTCCAACCAGACGTACAGTTGTCACAGCAACTGGAACTGGTCCAACAAATCATTGTCTTCAACGAGTCAGTGGTTTCATCTTCACTTCACTTTACTTACTGTTACTCATTGTGAAGTCATTGTATGTTTGCACTATCATTTGTCTTCACTGCGTGACTGCGTGTTCTGTTTGGCTTCACAATATCTTCCTACCTGATCCTTACTACCTAGCTGCTATTAGTCTTTGTGCCTTCGCTTCATTGAATACTTGACTATGGTTTGCCTAGTGTAGTCTACCTTCCGCTGCATGGTAATAGGTTTAATTTTATCATTTGTCTTCAAAACTCCCATGTTCTGAAGACTTTCATAAATATCGCCTATTCACTCCCCCTCTAGTCGATATAACACACTTTCAAAAAGATAAACTAAAACGAAAACAGGGCAGAAATCTCGATCAAAAATAATCGTGGAAAATCCCTGGAAAAAGAAAACTAACGAACAGGCTAACAAACAAACGTTCGCTGTCTGCGGTTAACGGGTGAGAACTGTTCGTTAAAATGAGCGTATGAACGGGCGTTCGCTAAATAACTAAACCAGGTAAAAAAATAAAACCAAACCGATCTATTAAAAAAATGGATCTAGGGTTTTTACCGAAAAAACCAAACTGGTGAAGAAAACCGGCGGCGGCGGCGAACTCCGGCGAGCGGCGCGGGCGGCGCGGGTGGCGGCGCAGCGGCAGTAGTGCGGTGGCAGCAGCAGCGCACGGCGGCGGCTTAGGGTTTTGGGCAGGCGCTGGGCTGCTGGGGTCGGGCCTTCCGGCTTATAAAGGCCGGCCGGGCTAGGATTCCTAGGCGGACACGACCCGGTTAGTTCGATTACTTAAAAAAAAGTATTTCCGCACAGAAAAACGAAGAAAAGAAATACTAAACGGACTCTAAAAATCCTGAAATAAATTTTCCCCGTCCTCTAAAAATACGCCGGCCAAGGTGAACATTTATTTGGGCCTCTAATGCAATTTTGAAAAATTCATATTTTCCTAATTCAAATAAAATAGCGATAAAACCCCAAATAAAAATAAAAATTGATTTTAATATTTTCCCTCCAATATTTCATTTATTTTGGATAAGTCATATTATCTCCTCTCATATAATTTTTAATATGAAATAATTTTTGGGGGAAGAAAATTAAAACCAAAGTGATCCTTGTTTCAATATTTGATAAAACTCAAATATGAGAACGAGAGAAAATCCCCAACTCTCTCCGAGGGTCCTTGAGTTGCTTAGGATTTCAAGAATCACAAGAACGAAATGCAATAAAATATGATATGCATGGATGACCTATGTATAACATTCTAAATTGAAAATTTGGGATGTTACAAACCTACCCCCCTTAAGATGAATCTCGCCCTCGAGATTCGGGTTGGCTAGAAAATAGGTGTGGGTGGTCTTTGCGTAGATCATCCTCTCTTTCCCAGGTGGCTTCTTCCTCAGTATGGTGGCTCCACTGAACTTTGCAAAACTTGATAACCTTGCCGCGGGTAACTCGACTGGCAAACTCGAGAATCTTGACTGGTTTCTCCTCATACGTCAAATCACTATCCAACTGAATTGCTTCCAGGGGCACTGTATCTCTCAGAGGAATATCGGCCATCTCGGCATGGCACTTCTTTAATTGGGAAACGTGAAACACATCATGAACTCCTGACAGTCCTTCAGGTAATTCCAACTTGCTGGCAACCTCTCCCATGCGCTCCAGAACACGGTATGGTCCTACAAATCTCGGGGCTAATTTTCCCTTAACTCCAAAACGCTTAATTCCTCGCAGAGGTGACACTCGCAGATATGCTCTGTCTCCGATTTCATAGACTACCTCCTTACATTTCGAGTTTGCATAACTCTTCTGTCTAGACTGAGCTACTTTTAGTCTATCTCGAATCAGCTTAACTTTCTCCTAGGACTCCTTAATCAAATCCGGTCCAAACAATTGGTGGTCTCCAACTTCATCCCACATCAACGATGTTCGGCATCTTCTTTCGTACAGGGCTTCAAACGGTGCCATCTTCAAACTGGCCTGGTAGCTGTTGTTGTATGAGAACTCCGCGTAGGGTAAATTATCATCCCAACTAGACCCATAGTCTAGTGCACAAGCTCTCAACATGTCCTCCAGAATTTGATTGACTCTCTCAGTCTGTCCATCTATCTGCGGGTGAAAAGTTGTACTGAACTCTAGCCTGGTTCCTAAAGTCTGGTGCAGTTGATGCCAAAACTTTGAAGTAAACTGTGTTCCTCTGTCTGATACGATGGTCCTCGAAACTCCATGCAGACATACGATCCTGGTCATATATATCTTGGCGAACTTTGCACTTGTATATGTGGTTTTCACTGGGATAAAGTGAGCTACTTTGGTTAAGCGGTCCACTACTACCCAGATAGAATCATATCCCGATCGGGTCCTAGGTAATCCGGTGATAAAATCCATGCCAAGTTTATCCCACTTCCATTCGGGTATCGGCATAGGCTGTAATAATCCTGCTGGTTTCTGATGTTCTGCGTTCACTCTCTGACATACATCACATACGGCTACATACTCGGCAATATCCTTCTTCATTCCAGACCACCAGAAATGCTCCTTCAAATCCAAATACATCTTGGTGTTTCTGGGGTGTATCGAGTATGGTGAGTCGTGAGCTTCTTGTAATATTAACTTCCTGATCTCTGCATTATTGGGCACATATATCCGGTCCTCGAACCACAAGGTGTCGTGCTCATCCTCACGAAAACCTTTGGCTTTGCCTTCACTCATCTTCTCCCTTATCTCAACAATTTCTTTGTCATCCTTTTGGACCTCTCGAATCTTTCCCAACAAGGTCTACTGAACTTCCATGGTTGTAACAAAACCTTTGGGAACAACCTCTAAACGTAGCTCCCTGAAATCTTCTACTAACTCCTCTGGCAATCCTCCTGTTACTAAGGTATTGGCATAACTCTTTCGGCTCAAAGCGTCTTCTACGACATTGGCCTTTCCCGGATGATAGTGCAACTTCATATCATAATCCTTTATAAGCTCCAACCATCTCCTTTGCCTGAGGTTCAACTCCTTCTGTGTAAAAATGTACTTCAAACTCTTGTGATCCGTGTACACATCACAATGGTTTCCAATGAGAAAATGTCTCCAGGTCTTGAGTGCATGTACTACGGCTGCCAACTCCAAGTTATGTTGGCATAATTCAACTCATGCGGTCGAAGTTGTCGTGAGGCATATGAAACAACTCTTCTGTCTTGCATAAGTACTCCTCCAAGTCCTAAGCGAGAGGCGTCGCAATACACTTGGAAATCCTTGCGTATATCTGGCAGGATCAACACTGGGGCTGTAGTCAAACGTTTCTTCAACTCCTGGAAACTTGCTTCACATTCCTCAGTCCAATGGAACTTGGTGTCCTTCTTCAGCAACGTTGTCATAGGCTTCGCAATCTTAGAGAAATTTTCAATGAATCTCCGATAGTATCCCGCAAGTCCAAGAAAACTGCGGATCTCTCGAACTGAGGGGGTGCCAACCACTCAGTTACTGACTAAACTTTGGTGGGGTCTACTGCTATACCTTCTCTTGATATAACTTGTCCAAGAAATCCAACTTCCTTCAACCAAAACTAACATTTGCTGAACTTGGCATACAACTGATGCTCCCTGAGTTTCTCGAGTACTAAGCGCACATGCTGCATGTGTTCCTCTTTATTCTTTGAGTATACTAAAATATCATCAATGAACACCACGACAAACTTATCCAAGAACTCCATGAACACCTTATTCATCATACTCATGAAATAGGCGGGGGCGTTAGTAAATCCGAATGACATAATCGTATAATCGTAAAGCCCATACCTTGTGGTAAAAGCTGTCTTAGGTATATCCTTTTCTCGAATCTTCAGCTGGTGGTAACCTGATCGCAGGTCGATCTTCGAAAACACTTTAGCTCCTTGCAGTTGGTCAAACAGATCATTGATCATCGGCAGTGGGTACTTGTTTTTGATTGTCACTTCATTCAACACTCGATAGTCAACAACCATCCTTAGAGATTTATCCTTCTTCTCAACCAATAGCACTGGGGCTCCCCATGGTGATGAACTCCGTCGGATGTAACCTTTCTCTAATAACTCCTTAATCTGTTTCTTGATCTCCTCCAAGTCATTCGCGGGCATCTGGTATGGTCTCTTTGATATAGGCTCGGTGCCTGGCAACAGCTCTATCAAAAACTTGATGTCTCGATCTGGCGGCATGCCTGGTAACTCCTCTAGAAACACATCTGGGTAATCCTTCACAACAAGCACTTCCTCCTGAACAACTCCCGTGAGAGAATGTACTTGGGTTCTCCTTGGCGCATGACTGGATACATACTTGATCCTTTTTCCCTCCGGGGTAGTAAGCAGAATTGACTTACTAGCGCAATCGATGTTTCCTCCGTACATCGACACCCAATCCATTCCTAGTATCACATCCAATCCTTGCGACTCCAGAATTATCAAGTCAGAGGGGAAAACATGACTACCTATGGTTAATGGTATCTGAAAACATCCATTGCTTGCCATATACTCGGCTCCGGGTGAGGTTACTAGCATAGGTGTCTTAAGAACTCTAGTGGCAACTTATACTTATCCACAAATCCCCTTGATATGTATGAATGCGATGCACCAGTATCAAAAAGAATGATTGCAGTAGACGACTTAACTAAAAACTTACTGATAACTACGTCTGGTTGCTCTTCAACCTCCTCCACGTTCACGTGGTTCACTTGTCCTTTGTTAAATGGATTGGGCTTCTTCCTAGAGCTCCCATTACCATTTTCATTCTTCGCTTCAGGGCACTCCGTGGCATAATGTCCAGTCTTCCCGCACTTGAACACAAGTGACGTGTCTTAGGTCCCTCTTGGCGGGTGTGGGTTGGAACGATTCTGATTGCTGCTTGCTCCATTCCCATTCCCATTCCTTGGGCCAGTATGATTATGGATACTTCCTCAATTGTGAGTGTGGCCTCCATGTTTATGGGTAAGCCCTCCCGAGTTCGGGGTAAAGCGAGGCTTCTGCTGAGCTCCTGAAATGTACTTCCCTTGTCCATATTTCCTTTTGCGGCTCTCTATCTGCTGCTGCTTCCCTTCGATCATGTGAGATTTATCTACCAACTCCTGGTAGTTGTTAAATGTTGCCACCATTAACTGCATACTCATCTCATCATTCAGCCCTTCCATAAACTTCTCCTACTTCGCGGAATCCGTGGCCACATCATATGGAGCATAGAGGGATAACTTACTAAACTCCTCCACGTACTGGCCTACAGTACGGTTACCTTGGCGTAAGTTATGAAACTCACGCTTCTTCATGCTCATAGCTCCCGTGTATACGTGGGTTGTGCGGAATGCTTGCTGAAATTGCTCCCAGGTGACATTGGCTATAGGAAACGTGGTTGTGTAATTCTCCCACCATGCGGCTGCTGGTCCATCCAATTGCTGTGCGGCAAAATGCACCTTCTCCACATCTGTGCAACCTATGGTGGTCAACTCCCTTCCAATCCTGTGCAGCCAATCATCATCAACTATTGGCTCGGTGCTACTGGAAAATACCGGCGGTTGCAGCCTCAGAAAATGGGCTAAGTTGTCAACTGGTGGTGGTGGCGGTGGGTTGTTGTTGTTGCCTTGGTTCTGAACTAACAACCGCATCAAGGCATTCTGCTGCTAGATCAACTGAGTGAGCTCCGGTGGGAAAGAAAAACCGGGGTCATGTCTCAGAAGCATCTGATGGGTTTAGAGGGAAGAGATTAGAATAGAATGAGGTCTAATGAGAAAGAACTACCCATATGCACATGAGACAAACACAATCATATCATATCACTCAATCAATCAAGCAAGGGCATACAATCGGTCTAACTCTCGTTACAGTGCTCATACTACTAATATTTACATTGGGGGGGGGGGGTACTACTAATAGTATGGTGGTCTACTAGAAATTTTGATCGGTGGAAGACTCCATGATATCTGCTCCAGCTTCGTCTTCATAGTCATCATCACTACTATCCGGGTCGGAGTCGGTGTCGTCTATGATGATGTAGTCTTTAGAACGAGTCTCCTTGGGTTCGTCATCTTCTCCTCCTGGCACGGGGTCTCCCATAAAAAACTCCTAGCTTCCTGGTCATGTCGTCATTCCTCTCCACAAGTATCATCATTTCCTCCTCATATCCATCGCGTGTAGACTTAAGCTCCTCTTGTAGCTCCGGGATCCTGATCATCGCCTTCTTCAAATCTATCATGCTTGCAAACATCTGGTTCTCCTAGCGACGAATGTGGTGGATTAATTCCTGGATGAATGCTGCAATGGACCTGTCCTTCCTAGTGTTGATCATCTCCCATTGCTCATCTCGGCATCCACATATCTGGTAGATAGTGTCCTTCAGCTCCTTGTGGTAAACTTCACCGATGCGTCCTATAGCGATGTGGGCTGCCATACTCTTCCCTAGACTCCAGGTGGGTGCATCAAATGAAAACTCTATGGGTTTAGTGACTGGCGTGAACGTCCTTTCTGGAACATGAACTCGAATCATCCATCGCTCCTCCTTTGGTAAAGTGGCAGTGTAGGTCCCGGTAAAGCTTGGTATTCCAATGTTCAGGTACTTAGTGACTTCCTTCAAGTGTCGTCCAAAAGGTGTGTCTTCATCCGGTTATGCAAACTTGTTCCTCGTATCCACCATCCTAAAGAGTAGAAAATGGAGAGGATTCACAAATAAGTAGAGAAGAGTGGCCTATGGCTTTTCTTAGTGGTCGTGTCCTATATTCAGCGTGTGCTCTGATACCATCTTGTAGGGACCCGGCCTCAATCGGTTAAGTCTCTGTGCTTTAGTGTCATCCCTGGATCGGTAATGCTGACACACACAGTACTCGAAGGATTTATAACAGAGTGGCAATCACACACTTATTACATCGAATGTCTCAAGAGAGAATGTATTACAATAAATATGGCTTAAGGCCATCTAATACAATAACAATGGAAGGCTTGGAAGATAAAGTGAGTTCATCAACTCCGACGACATAGCTGAGTGCATGAAAAACGACCTATCACACCTTACTCCTCGTCTGAAAAGTCTGCAACATGATACGTTGCAGCCCGAAAATGGTTCAACACATGGAATATGCTGGCTATGTAACACAGGAGAGTAATGAACAGGTAAAAGCTATCACTATATGCATATATGGCTGGTGGAGGCTGTATGGTTAATATGTTTTGTGAAAAGCCAATTTTCCCCTACAACAAAGGAATATATTTTTATTTAACTATCATGGTAGTTGAATAATATTGAGAAGGTTCCTCCAAATCAATCCCAATTAAAAGTAATTATCAACCCAACAAATTAATTTAGAGTGATGAGATCCATATGATAATCCAAGAACCAGATACTCAAGAGGTCCATAACCGTGGACACGGCTAACCATGATTAGTTTATACACTCTGCAGAGGTTTGCACACTTTCCCCCACAAGACTCGTTCTCCTCCATGGGATTTCTCGCACTACAGGGTGTTTGAGAAACGGATGACTGAGACACAATCTTTCAGAAGCATTTGCTCTTTACTCCGGGCGGACCGGTACACCTACAATCCCCTATATCTGCTAGTCCACCTCTTCAAGAACTCACGCAACTTACTCAATTATGCCAGAGCCCATAATGGCTTGTGGCTGCACACGGAAGTATCTAGCATGAATAGTCTTATGATCCCTTTGAGCCTAGGTGGTGGACCATAGGATGATCACACGAGTACTCCGAGATATCCTAGGACAACACTGAATTCTCCAGGTGCCCACAAGCAATCCACCCGGATGTGTATTAAAGTTGCCACCTTAAGTTGAACCATTAATGAAGAACTCACATCTGTCATGGATACACTCAAAGCCAAACCACGTCTACGAGCATAGCATGGCAATATAAGCATAACGTAGAAGTAACTCCCAAGGGTTTGATAATAAAACAGGTAATAGGTTCTACCTCATTATCTACTTTCCAGACCCACATGTTAAGAGATCCTACTCATGCAATGTGTGAAGGTTGAAACTAATGCATAAAAACTGGGTGATAAAGTGGTATGATCAAAGTGTTACTTGCCTTGCTGACGATCTGCAAATCCTAAAGACTCGTAGTAGCACCCTTCGCACTCCGGGTGTTCTATCGCAAACAAAAAATAGCATACATAAGCAATCAAGCAAAGATTCATGGGTAAATCTCAAATAAGAAGATCTAACTGGAAAGTTAAACTGAAGAACTCCGGTTTGCAAAAAGAATCAAATCAAACGGAGCAAGGAAACTCAAACTGCGAAAGAAACAAGATCCGATTACTAATATAGACTAAAGTCAAACTTTAAAGTACCAAAATCCTGTTCAAGTTGGTTAAACAGAAAGAGGGCTTCGAGACGAAGATCTAGGCGCTTGAATCGCCTGATTCTGATAAACAAGTGAAAAGATAAACTAAAATGAAAAATAGGGCAGAAATCGCAATAGAAAATAATCGTGGAAAACCCTGGAAAAAGAAAACTGATGAACAGACTAATGAACGAACGTTCGCTATCTGCGGTTAACGGGTGAAAACCGTTAATTAAAACAAACGTACGAACGGGCGTTCGTTAAATAACTAAACCGGGAAAAAATAACACCGAACCGATCTATTAAAAAAATGGGTCTAGGGTTTTTACCGGAAAAAACCGAACCAGCGAGGAAAATTGGCGGCGGCGGCGGTGATCTCCGGCGAGCGGCGCAGGTGGCGGCGCGGCGGCGTAGCGGCGGCAACAGCAGCGCGCGGCGGCAGCTTAGGGTTTCGGGCGTGTGCTGGGCTGCTGGGTCGGGCCTCCCGGCTTATAAAGGCCGGCCTGGCCAGGAGTCCTAGGCGGACACGGACCGGTTAGGTTGGTTACTTTTTTTTAAAAAAAAATCCGCGCAGAAAAACTAAGAAAAGAAATACTAAACAGACTCCAAAAATCTTGAAATAAATTTTCCCCGTCCTCTAAAAATACGCCGGACAAGGTGAACATTTATTTGGGCCTCTAGTGCAATTTTGAAAAACGCATATTTTTCGTAATTCAAATAAAATAGCGATAAAACCCCAAATAAAAATACAAATTGATTTTAATATTTTCCCTCCAATATTTCATTTATTTTGGAGAAGTCATATTATCTCCTCTCATATAATTTTTAATATGAAATATTTTTTTGGGGAAGAAAATTAAAACCAAATTGATCCTTGTTTCAATATTTGATAAAACTCAAATATGAGAACAAGGGAAAATCCCCAACCCTCTCCGAGGGTCCTTGAGTTGCTTAGGATTTCGAGGATCACAAGAACTAAATGCAATAAAATATGATATGCATGGATGACCTATGTATAACATTTCAAATTGAAAATTTGGGATGTTACATTTCTTTTATGTGTTCTTCCGGTGTCATAGTTTGGATAATATTGCTTTCAACATTAATGGGCATACCTGAGATATAATGTTTTATTCATTGCCCATTAAAAACCTTCGGGTTAGTACCTTCGGCATTATTTATTTTGATAGCTCTAGATCGCTAAACCTCCTCAATAACATAGGGTCCTTCCCATTTGGAGAGGAGTTTTCCTGCAAAGAACCTGAAATGAGAGTTGTACAAAAGAACATATTCTCCAACCTTGAACTCACGCTTTTGGATTCTTTTATCATGCCATCTTTTAACTTTTTCTTTAAATAACTTGGCATTTTCATAAGCTTGGGTTCTCCATTCATCTAGTGAGCTAATATCAAATAACCTCTTTTCACCGGCAAGTTTGAAATCATAGTTGAGTTCTTTAATTGCTCAATATGCTTTATGTTCTAACTCAAGAGGCAAATGACAAGCTTTTCCATAAACCATTTTATAAGGAGACATGCCCATAGGGTTCTATAGGCCCAAAGTGCATCATCTAATTTCTTAGACCAATTCTTCCGGGACCTATTGACAGTCTTTTGTAAAATTAATTTTATTTCTCTATTGCTAAGTTCAACTTGACCGCTAGACTGAGGATGATAGGGTGATTCAATTATATGGTTAACATCATACTTGGCAAGCATTTTACGGAAAGCACCATGAATAAAGTGTGAACCACCATAAGTCATTAAATATCTATGGACTCCTAACCTTGGGAAAATAACTTCCTTAAGCATTTTAATAGAGGTGTTGTGATCGGCACCACTGGTTGGAATAGCTCCTACCCACTTAGTAACATAATCAATAGCTACCAAAATATGAGTATACCCATTAGAGGAAGGAAAAGGTACCATGTAGTCAAATTCCCAAACATCAAATGGTTCAACAGCAAGTGAATAATCCATAGACATTTCTTTACGCTTACCAATATTACCTATTCTTTGACATTCATCACAAGATAAGACAAACTTACGAGCATCCTTGAAGAGAGTAGGCCAATAAAACCCAGATTGCAATACCTTGTGAGCAGTTCTGTCTCCCACGTGATGTCCTCCATAAGCTTCGGAGTGACATTTCCGCAGGATTTGTTCTTGTTCATGCTCAGGTACACAACATCTAATAATACCATCTACTCCTTCTTTATAAAGATGTGGGTCATCCCAAAAGTAGTGTCTTAGATCATAGAAGAATTTTTCTTTTGTTGGTATGTGAAACTAGGGTGTATGTGAAAGTGCTAGTGATCGACTAGAGGGGGGGGGGGTGAATAGGAGATTTTTATGAAAGTCTTCAAAACATGGAAGTTTCGAAGACAAATGATAGAAATAAACCTATTACCATGCAGCGGAAGGTAGAATACACTAGGCAAGCCATAGTCAAGTATTCAATGAAGTGAAGGCACAAAGACTAATAGCAGCTAGGCAGTATGGATCAGGATGGAAGATAGTATGAAGCCAATCAGAACAAGCAGTCACATAGTGAAGACAAAAAGATAATGCAAACAGGCAATGACTTCACAAGGACCAACTGCAAATAAAGAGATGGGAAGGATAGAACCAGTGGCTCGTTGAAGAAAATGAGTTGTTGGACTAGTTCCAGTTGCTGTGACAACTGTACGTCTAGTTAGGGAGGCTGAGATTTAACTCAGAAGACCATGTTCACCTTATTCCCCTTGAGCTAAGGACACCCAGTCCTCGCCCAATCACTCTGGTAAGTCTTCAAGGTAGACTTCCAAACCTTCACAGACTTCGTTCACCGGCGATCCACAATGACTCTTGGATGCTCAGAACGCGACGCCTAACCGGCTGGAGGATTCACAGTCCTCAAGTGTAATAAGTCTTCAGATCACACAGATAGGAAGACTTCAGTGATGCCTAACACTCTTTGGCTCTGGGTGTTTAGGGCTTTGTCCTCGCAAGGATTTCTCTCTCAAAGGCTTCGAGTTTGGTTGCTCTCAAACGACAAAAGCCGTGCACTAACTCTGAGCAGCCAACCAATTTATGGTGTAGGGGGTGGGCTATTTATAGCCACTAGGCAACCCGACCTGATTTGTCCGAAATGACCCTGGGTCACTAAGGAACTGACACGTGTTCCGATGGTCAGATTTCAAACACACACGACAACTTTACTTGGGCTACAAGCAAAGCTAACTTATCCAACTCTGGATAAGATTTGCTCTCATTGTCTCCGTTCGAAGACATAGGATTTTTGTTAAGCATCACTTCAGTCATTCTGACTGGTTCACTTGGACCCCACTTAACAGTACGGTGGTTCCTATGACTTAACAAAGAAGAAAAGGAAACAACGAAACAACTAAGTCTTCACTCTCCATAGTCTTCACCCAATGTCTTCTCTTGTGATAGTCTTCAATGTGAATATCTTCACATACCACCTTTGTCTTCAATGTCTTCATACATTTTTAGGGGTCATCTCCGATAGGAAAACCGAATCAATGAGGGTCTTCTACCTGTGTTATCCTGCAATTCTCACAAACACATTAGTCCCTCAACCAGGTTTGTCGTCAATACTCCAAAACCAACTAGGGGTGGCACTAGATGCACTTACCATCTCCCCCCTTTTTGGTGATTGATGACAAACTGGTTGAAGTTTTCAACGGGGATAAAAGTATGTGAAATTGTAAAGGATTAAAGTATTATCTTCGTAAGTAGCAGGAAGGCTCCCCTTGAAGATGTGCATATAAGTATTTTGCTTTTGAATGCAAATGCACATGGTAGGTTGTACTTGTGGAGCTCCTCTTCTACTTATGAAGACAATTCATCATGCATGAAAAGGATATATCGAAGATAATGACATGCATAATGAAGAATGGATGTCTGCAAAATGACTTCGTGCGGAATTTATCGTCGCACATGCGGAATTTATCATCGCATCACATAGTGTCGAAAAGGTAGCAGACGACCATCAAGTTTAAGTGTTACAACTCAAAAATGAACCAAAATGTATCAAAAGCGAGAGTTGTAAGCACTTGGCAAAAGTATAGCAACCACCTATATGGACCCGCTTGAAGACTATCAACTCATATGCTTCTCCCCCTTTTGTCAGTAAGGACCAAAAAGGTTTGAAGACATAGAGCTTCTACTCGTTCCCATGAGGAGTAGGCGAAGCAGCAGGGTCGTCGTTGAGGTCCGGTGGTGCAGAAGAACTTTGTGCAGTGTCGACACGCGCTGAAGGTGGAGGTGGTGAAGTGGCATCATCTTGATCATCTATGACTCTGGCATTCACCATTGCAGCTGAGGAAGAATAGTCAGAGTCTTCAAGTGAGGGAGTCCGACGCAAGTGAGCATTCCTTGGAGGAGTGGAGTCAAACTTGAATCTTTCTATGAAGCCATCGTCTTGAAGATCTGCTTCAGCATTGAGCAATGTCAAACTCTTCCAAGACCTCCGACAGGTTTCATGGGTAACAAAGGCATTCTTGGTGGCAAGATTGCAAATGCGATTGACGTCCACCAAGAGGCTTTGCATCTGACGCTTAAGCCAGTCATGATGCTTATCCTGTTTCTGAAGTAGAGAGACGAGAAGCTCTCGGTCATTGAGAACACGAGATCGCTTCCGAGGCCTTTGGGGCAATGGTGCTTCCAGTGGCTTTAGTTTGGGTGCGAGGGGCATGTGTGTTGCCAGCCAAGGGATAAACATGAGAGACGGCCTGAACTCCTTCAATGGGCTGGGTGAAGCTTTGACGATCAACATTGTGAAGATAAATTTGATCCTTTGTAGGCTCTGGGTAAATGGCTTCAACAGACAGATCAACCTCTAGCAACAATACGAGATGATTGCGCGCAGACGGATGATAGTTGAAGGCAGAGTGAAGCTTGATAAGACGCATTACCCATGGAGCATAGAACTTCAGACCAAAGATGTCGGAGCCAGATGGAGCCAACTGCCTGATGAAGAAGTGTTGAGCATTGAAGCTGATGCGAAGATATAGAAAACCAAAGTCTTCATTGCTCCTTCAAGCTTCGCTGCAGATGAATGTCCTTTGACAGGCCATAGAGTTTTCCTGATGATATGGTAAATGGTGCAGGGCAGATACTCTAGGTCTTCGACAAAGAATTCCGTTGGGTATTCAACATTGCGTGGCAGAGGCTTCATCATGCTCAGCATTTGGCTCATGTTAGGCTCAGGCTTCTGAAAAATGCTCGCCAAAGCATTCTGGTGTTGTTGACAACCTGGTTCATAATATTCGCCAGGAGTTGGCAGGGCTGTAAGCTCAATGATGTCTTGGGCTTTAGCTTCATGATGGACATCACCCGTCATCCACTTCTTCGGATCCCTGTTGTACCCACGAATGTGGAGGGTAGCATAGAATTGAAGCAGAAGTTCTTCATTCCAGTGTTCCTTGGCAGTCACAAAGTTGAGCAGACCCGCATCATGGAAGCAGTCAAGGGCTTCTTCAAGGCATGGCAGTCCAGCAATGGCTTCACAGTCAAGACGCATATGTGGGAAGATGCGCCCCTGATTGTACAAGATGCAAGAATAGTAGCTTCACTGCTGATAACTCCAGAATCGATCTGAGGAGATTCTTGGCTAGGGGTTCTTGTCACTGTCAAAGAATGTGTTGTGTGCCTTGAATCCATTCAGATTAAACGATCCTGGTGACATTGCAGTACCTGGAAACCATGGTAGCCTTGGCTTTGGCTTCTGGACCTGAGGCCTGTGCTCCACATGATAGGAAAATTGAGGTCTGGGAGCAGGCAGAGGAACCAGAATTGGCCAGCGGACGGTAACAAGCTGACCACGATCATATGCTTGCTCGATGGTGTGTGGCCTGGGAGGTGGTACAGGAGTAGAGGCATTGGCTTCAAGCTGCAGATTTGCATCAGGTGCAACATTAGCTTCAGGTGCAGCGACATCTGGCACCACATTAGCTTCAGGCACCACATTAGCTTCAGCCATGACAACGTCATTGGCTTCAGTATTGGTGGCAGCCTTAGTATTGGTAACCTCCACTTCAGGAACTGGAGGGTCAGACATGTTCTCCTCGAGAACAACTTCAGGGTTGGACGGGGGTGTAGCAACTCTTTCTTCATCTCTTGGTTCTTCTTCCTGGTCATCGGCTGATGCCGCCGGAATATCTTCAGCCGTTTTGGCTTCAGATTGAGGGATGTTCGCAGTAGGAGAGGCTTCAGGAAAGACTTCGCGTGAAACGGATTGGCGCTCTTCTCGTTCTGGAACACTTGACAATGTGACATGTGGCCTTGGTCCTTTGCGAAGCCTGCGAAACGCTGGCAACGCCTGTGGAGATGGAGTTGGTTGGGCCTCAAGGTCTTCATTGTCAATCACCAGAGTGGTGACCTGTGGTGGGGGAGTAACTGGTGTTTCTTCATCATGAGGGGATTCTTGAGGGTGATCAGCCCATGAGTCATCCTGAGCAATTGGCGTCAATGGACGACCAATGCTGATGAGTTTGTTGTTCGTGAGAACAGGCGATGATACCTTGTGCTCGATCTGAGGAAGGACTTCATCATCTTCAACATTGTCTTGATGACCAATGTCTTCAGCTGCGGTGGGGTCAACAGCTGGATTCTCTTCAGCTTCAGGAGCCTCTGTGGAAGCGGGCTCATGAACTACCAAACGACGTTCTTGATGTGCAAAGGAAGGACGAGCAACAAAAATTGGCTCGACAACAAGGGGCTCTGTGGAAACAGCCCGGTCTCTCTTCTTTGTTTTTCTTTTCTTGGTTGGTGGAGCATCATCAGTGGTGGCTTTGGTCTTGCGCTTTCTGGCTTCGGCTTCAGTTGCTCTAGTTTTGCTGAACTCCTAAGCCACTATGGGGACCTTAGGCTTCGAGCCTGTCATACTGGCAGGGAAGACAATGCGAGGTTCTTCCTACCTTGATGCTTCTGGTTCTGCCACAGTTGGCTTCTTCTTCTTCTTGGCGGCCATTCTGGGGTCGATGCCTGGTCGCCCCAAAGCCTCGCGCTTTTCAGCTTCATTGTAGCCTTGAACACATTTGGCAGCAAGATTCTTCATGCGCTCACGAGAACCTTTTGCTTCTTCTCGTTTCTTGTGGAATGCCTCCTTGAGCTCATGCATCATGACCTTGAAGTTTTGAATGCCTTCAACATTGAGTTTGGCCATGTGCTTCTTGAACTGAGCCTTTTCATAGTCAATCTTGTGCTTCAGCTCAACAATCTTCTGGGCAAGAGCCAGCTCAGGAGCAATGGCTCCATGGAAGGAGACGCTAAGTCCAATTGGGAGCTGAAGATCATCAAAACTGAGGTCTGGGCTATCAAACCACTCATCAATAAACTTGTACAGAATCTCCACATCAAAGAGGGGAAGATCATTGAAGATTTTCGCCTCTTGCTTGCTCTTTATCAATTGCTCAAGAGCATCATCTCCAAGATCTTCGTCGCTAGACAGATCAATGGCGTCATTCTCGTTTCTCAAAACAGCAGCAGGGGTTAATGCTTGACCAGTTGGTTGCATGGGCTTTTTCAACTTGTCAGACTTGGAGATGCGAGAGAGATCTTCAGACCGCACACTGGCTTCAGGAGGTGCAGTGGCCAGAGGCTTCGCCCGTGAGACCTTTGGTGTAGAGGAGGGATTTGAAGCCTTTGGTTTCTTTTGCTTCACAGGCTTCGGTGGCGCAGGCGCTTCGTCAGAATCAGCGTCATCTGCAGAGTGGTCCACGGCTGCCCCTTGAACCTGAATGTGAGTGATGAGACCTTCTAAGTTGTAGAAGGGCCCAACAAGATTGGGTTCAGCTTTGCGTGTGCCGTCAACACGTGGCGCAGAGGGGCCTGGGTTGAAGTCTAATCCCAATGACTTCTTATTTTCCTTGGCCGAGTTCTTTGCAGACTGATAGTTGCGCTTGAACAAATTGTCATCTCGACACCATAGCAATGACGATGGGTTGGCATCAGTAGGCTGTGGCCCTCAGACCATGCAAGGGCAAAATCCTTGAGCAATGGCTTCAGTTCTGGTCTTGGGTTGAAGATTTTTATAGAGAATATCTCCCCAAGGACGCGAAAGAGCGTTCTTTTCAGCATACTCCTTGGTGGCGAATTTGTACTTGAACCATTGTTCGGCCCATTATCTTCGAATCCATTGGATTCGTGTCTTGCGCTGACCATAGATTTCTTCGAGGTCAGTTTTGTATAGTTCATAGAGATCTTCGGGCAGGTCCATTGATGTACCCCCACGGCGCTGTCTGCCACCCTTCCTTGCTAATTTCTCTTTTGCCATGAAGTTTAGACTGAAGGGCTTCAACACTGTCAAAGTCTTCCGTCTACTGGTCAGACAGGAATTGGCTTCAAGAGAATTTATGTGATGCTGTAAGAACTCTGCAAATGAATGCAGACTATGAGAACCAAGGGATTCTCCCATGAACATGTACCTGTGACAGCATTAGAGATGCGAGGGAAGGGGAAGAGGTCATATGCATTCTTAGAAGATTTGAAGATAAATCAGTTTAGAAGACATTGACCTCATAGTGCGAAGACATTCACTCATATGTAGAGAGTTGGTTCCAGATTTGTACGAATCCACGAATAGGTACAAGTGAGGAATCTAACTACTTTGTGAAGCATAAGTGAACATACTAGGCATGCTATGAGATGCAGAACAGGATAGATCCAACTTTGTAGGAACAGAAACCACTTGTGGTTGAAAAGGATGAATCTATCGGATCAAAAAGACTGTAAAATAGAGTTTTTATTTACCACTCGAGGAACTGCTAGACGGAGTAGGAGATGAGGCCGAGCAGTTTGATCTTCCGTGCCCTAACTTGGCGACGGAGGACACCTACGGTGACGGCGGAGAAGACGATGTCCGCGGCCGGCGTGAGGACAGCATCGGTGAGGTCGCGGCCGCTAAGCGCTTTGTCGCCGGCGTCATTGAGGGCTAGCAGTGGCGCTAGGGTTTGTGCGAGAGAGAGAAGTGGAAGAAGAGATAATGACCGGGGTGAGGCGTGTATTTATAGGGACAGGGATGGCACAATGTTATTACGCAGGTGCCCCTGGCGGTTCACATCTGAAGGACACGTGGCGATCATGCAACACATCGGAGGTTGTTCCACGTTCCCACATACGCCTGGATTGTCGGGTGGTCGTTCCCGCTTCTCCGGGTTTCAGGTAAAAAGGATTGAGCATTGAAAACAGATTAATGTTTGTCTCTATATCTTCTGCTGACAAGGATGCAGAGAAGACATTCGATGGTTTCAATAGAATGCATATGATTTGGATAGATAGATTTAAGACAGGGGCACAGAAATGTTAGGGTCTGATCACATTCACTTAGTTCAAAAGATTCAACTAGAAGACATAGCTATAAGTGAATGCCGTAGAGGACAGAAACCAAATCAATATATTGAAGATAAACATGAAGCCATGTTAACATAGAAGACAAACCAAATGCGAAGACTTTGCAAATGTAATGCTAGCAGAAAGTATTCTAAACAAAAGTTTGGTGGTGGCGTGACCCACCGTATAGGAAGTATTAGACCCAGACACGACGCACAATTATCATGGCGCTCCGAAGTCAAATTCCGCGTTAATGTATTCACACTTAGAGTGTAAGTCTTCATTAGTTGAAGATATACGTTACTTCGTGTGTTTGCACATCTAAGTCATCAACATGCATAAGTGTTAGGATGTGTGCATGATCACAGGACATTTGAGGATTCCAAGATATTTAGCTCACACCGCAACTTGCAAAACCTTTTCTCATCCAAGGGCTTTGTGAAGATATCTACCAGTTGCTCTTCAGTGTTGACGTGAATGATATCAATATCTTCCTTCATGACATGATCTCTGAGAAAGTGATGACGGATCTGAATGTGCTTTGTCTTCGAGTGCTGAACTTGGTTGTTGGCGATCTTGATGTCGCTTTCATTGTCGCAGTAGAGTGGCACTTGCTTCAGATGAATGCCATAGTCTTTGAGTGTTTGCTTCATCCATAGAAGCTGAGTGCAGCAAGATCCAGCGGCAATGTATTCAAATTCAGAAGTGGAGAGAGATACACAGTTCTGCTTCTTTGAAGAACAACACACAAGTGATCGTCCCAGAAAATGACATGTGCCTGATGCAGACTTGTGATCCACCTTATCACCAGCATAATCAGCATCTGAGAATCCAACTAGATCAAACTCTGAGCCCTTTGGATACCATAATCCTAGTGTTGGGGTGTAAGCCAAATATCGAAGAATCCGCTTCACAGCTAAGTGATGCGATTCCTTTGGTGCTGCTTGGAACCGGGCACACATGCAAACACTAAGCATGATATCTGGCCTAGATGCACATAAATAAAGCAAAGAACCAATCATGGAGCGGTATACCTTTTAATCGAACTCTTTACCATTGGCGTCAGAGTCCAGATGACTCTTGGTAGGCATTGGCGTCGTATAACCCTTGCAGTCTTGCATTCCAAACTTCTTCAGGCAATCTTTGAGGTATTTCTCTTGAGATATGAAGATGCCATTGCGTTGCTGCCATATTTGAAGGCCAAGGAAGAACTTCAGCTCACCCATCATGGACATCTGATATTGCTCTTGCATCATGTATCCAAACTCATCACTGTATTTCTGATTAGTGCAACCGAAGATAATGTCATCCACATATATTTGGCACACAAACAGTTCACCATCATATGTCTTCGTGAAGATTGTGGGATCCAGGGAACCAGGTTTGAAGCCTTTGCTCTTCAGGAAGTCTTTGAGTGTGTCATACCAAGCACAAGGGGCTTGTTTGAGGCCATACGGTGCCTTGTTGAGCTTGTAAACCATGTGTGACACCCTCGATGCGACTATATCTCCCACGTGTCGAGGCACGACTTAGAGGCATAATTGCATTGAAGGCATATGTCGCAAGTTAGGCAATCTTCACAACATCCCATGTAGTATGATAATAAAAGGGGAGATAACATAGTTGGCTTACACTCGCCACGCCAATCAAGTACATAAATAACATTACATCATCCAAACACTCATGGCCCGACTACGGCGCCAAAATAAAAGATAACCCAACAAGCGACACGGTCCCAATCACCCCCAACTGGGCACCACTACTGATCATCAGGAAAGGAAACATAGTAACGTTGAGAGTCCTCGTCGAACTCCCACTTGAGCTCAAACACGTCTCCTGGAGCGGAATCATCGGGCCCTGCATCTGGTGTAATAGTAATCGGTGAGCCACAGGGACTCAGCAATCTCGCACCCTCGCGATCAAGACTATTTAAGCTTATAGGTATGGAAAGGTAAATATGTGTGGAGCTGCAGCAAGCGACTAGCATATATGGTGGCTATCCTGTTCGCAAAAGAGAGCGAGAAGAGGAGGCAAAGCGCGAGCGAGAAACTAGAGAGCAACCTGCGCAAACATTACTCCAACACCATGTCCACTTCCCGGACTCCGCCGAGAAGAGGCCATCACGGTAACACACTCAGTTGATTCATTTTAAATAAGTTAAGGTTCAAGTTATCTACAACCGGACATTAACAAATTCCCATCTGCCCATAACCGCGGGCACGGCTTTCGAAAGTTCATATCCCTGCAGGGGAGTCCCAACTTAGCTCATGACAAGCTCTCACGGTCAATGAAGGAATAGACCTCCTCCCAAGACGTTCCGATCAGACTCGGTATCTCGGTTCTTCAAGACACTTCGATAGGTTAAAACAAGACCAGCAACACCGCCTGAATGTGCCAACAAATCCCGATAGGAGCTGCACATATCTCTTTCTCAGGGCACACTCAGATTGTCTAAACTTCCGGTAGGCTAGCCCAGAGTTACCCCTGGTAGCCACTGGCGGCTGACAGTTTGGACCAACACTCA
>NC_041384.1:392766400-392768918 GCF_002162155.2 Triticum dicoccoides
TGAGTCTGCAGAACCCAAGGGAAAGAAAAGGCTAGGTATAAAATGGTAAAACCAAGGTTGGGCATTGCTGGAAAAGCTTTAATCAAGGCGAACTATCAAGGGGTTCCCATTATAACCCAACCGCGTAAGGAACGCAAAATCCGGGAACATAACACCGATATGACGGAAACTAAGGCGGCAAGAGTGGAACAAAACACTAGGAGAGATGCCGAGCCTTCCACCCTTTACCAAGTATATAGATGCATTAAGATAACATAGCAATATAATGATATCCCAACAAGTAAACAAATGTTCCAACAAGGAACGACCTCCAATCTTCACCTGCAACTAGCAACGCTATAAGAGGGGCTGAGCAAAGCGGTAACATAACCAATCAACGATTTGCTAGGACATGGTGGGTTAGAGGTTTGACATGGCAATTTGGGAGGCTTGAAAGCAAGTGGTAGGCATCGTAGCATTGGCATAGCAAAAGAGCGAGCAAACTAGCATAGCAAAGATAGTAGTGATTTCGAGGGTATGATCATCTTGCCTGCAAAGCTGTCAGAGTTGACTGGATCCTCAAAAGCAAACTCAATGGGCTCCTCGTTAGCGAACTCGTCTCCTGGCTCTACCCAAACAAGACAAACAAGCAACAAAGATACAATCAACCACGTGCAAGGATCAAACAATATGATGCAATGATGATGTGCTATGCGGGATGCGATGCAGGATGCAAAATGCAAGATATGACAGGAAATGCAAGAACCTGGCCTCAACTTGGAAATCCAAGTATGCCACTGGAAAGATGAGATGAAATCGCTTGAAAACGATATAAAGAACGCCAGAATCGGAGTTACGGTTTGGAAATGGCAAGCGATTCAAATATGACACCGGTCTGCGATTTACAGCAAGTAGTCATCTAAATGCAATGAAATGAACATGCTACAGCACCCAAACATGATAACAAAATACATGGTAGAGATGAAATCAAGATGCTTAACAAAAGTCTAGCACTGAGCTACGACCAAATCATCCATTAACAGGTTCACACAAGCATGGCAAAAATGCATATGGCAAACAGATCTTAGACTTAGTGAAATTAACACTTGTCTGGAATTTTAGATCAGGTAGCACTCTTCGGAGCAACAAAACTACATGCTACATGACCTGAACATGGCAAAGTAAAACATGGCATGGAGCTACTCAAATAGCTTAACAAAAGTCCCTTAGTGACCTTGAGCCAAAAGGGATCAGAAAATACAATTGCAAGCATGTGAACATAGCAAAAACATAATCAGATCACAGACTTAGTGAAAACTGGCACATGCTGAAACATAACTCAAGTAGGCATGTTTATGAGCTCGATGCACTTACTACGGTGCAAGTCATGACAAGATCAGCATACATCTATCAAGAACACACAAAATGCAAGCTAGACATGGCAAGAACAATAGCATAGCATGCACGGATCAACTACAGCATCATCGGCAAAATTGCAAACAAGTTGACAATCTGCCCAGATTCACAAAGTAGCAAAAGTAGAGCTCGATTGACTCAAGCTAGGGTGCTCCATAATTGCAAAAAAAGACATGTATGGATAGAGCACTACAATATTAACAAAACCTCCTTACTGATCATCCTCAAAAGAGGCACGGATCACTAGGAAACTACATGAACATATGGCCATATGAGATAAACAGATCAAGGACTTAGTGGAATTGCTAAGTCTCTGAAATCAGAATTACCAGGTGCACCACTTTGTAAGCTTGTGTTAGTCACCACACACATCACAAAAATACATGGCTTGCACCTCTGGAAATATGACAAAACCCTTAACAAAACATATGTAGAACTCATGGGCATAGCATGCACACAATAATCATGGCAAAAATGACAAAAAGCTAAATGGAGTAGCAGATCTGACAATTAACTCAAGTAGCCCTCTTCTAACAGCATTTAGGGCATCAAAATGAACTCAAATGAAAATGATGCAATGGAATGAAATGATGTACTCTCTGAGATGAACATTTTGATATGCTATATGCATGAATCGGAGCTACGGATGCAAAGTTACGGGGCTATGAACATGAGCACTTGGATCAGGAAATTTCGGGACTTAGAAGGAAAAAACACCTCGCGGATTAGGGTTTACTGTTCACCCGCGCGGTCTACTGTTCATCCGCGACAAATCCGAGGTCGCCGGCGACGGATCCGGCCGGAGGGAGCTCGCCGGTGGCTCAAGGACGCGGGGGCCGTCGTGGGGGCGGCCGGCGACGAGGCTGGTGACGGCGGAGGGTGGACGGAGAGGGGATCCCGGGGCTCGGGCGCGGCGAGGTGACGGCAATGCGCGACGGGCGGCGAGGCGGCGCGGCGCGGCTCCGGCGGAGGATGCGGCGGCGTCGGGCGCCGGCGCCGAGGGAGGCGGCGGCGCTAGCGGGCGCAGGCGCGGCCCGGTTGGTGCGGGGAGGGGGCCGGCTCTGGACCTGGCAGGCCCACGCGGGTGGCGGCGCGACGATGTGGGGCGGCTCTGGGCCTGGCG
>NC_041384.1:392769315-392821537 GCF_002162155.2 Triticum dicoccoides
TAGGCATAGAGGGAGCTAGGAGAGTCCAACTGAGGTGCGGTTTTCAGCCACGCGATCGTGATCGAACGCTCTAGATGATTGAGCAGGTTTAGGTGGGTTTTGGGCCAAATTGGAGGGGTGTTGGGCTGCAACACACACGAGGCCTTTTCGGTCCCTCGGTTAACCGTTGGAGTATCAAACGAAGTCCAAATGATACGAAACTTGACAGGCGGTCTACCGGTAGTAAACCAAGGCCGCTTGGCAAGTCTCGGCCAATCCGGAAATGTTTAATCCCCACACATGAAAGAAAGGTAGAAATGACCACCGGAGGAGAACGAAGCGCCGAATGCAAAACGGACAACGGGGAAAATGCTCGAATGCATGAGACGAACACGTATGCAAATGCAATGCACATGATGACAAGATATGAGATGCATGGCAACGATAACAACACACGGAGACAAAAACCCGAACCTGAGAAAATAAATTAACTTAACGCCAGAAACGACAAGAGTTGGAGTACAAATTGGGAAAGTTACATCCGGGTATGACATGGCTGATGACATGGCATGGCATGCAGTATCAATAGCTTCAAACCAGAACTTCCTTGGAGTCTTGTATTCATCGAGCATCGTCCGAGCCATCTCAATGAGTGTTCTGTTCTTGCGTTCCACGATGCCATTCTGCTGAGGCGTGTGCGGAGCTGAGAACTCATGAGTGATGCCCAATGTATCAAGATAAGTGTCGAGGTCGGTGTTCTTGAATTCAGTGCCATTGTCACTTCAGATGTGCTTGATCTTGACGCCATAGTTGTTCATGGCTCGATTGGCGAAGCGTCTGAAGACATCCTGCACTTCAGTCTTGTAGAGGATTATATGCACCCATGTATATCTTGAATAATCATCAACAATGACGAAACCATAGAGACAAGCAGTAGTAGTAAGGGTTGAGTAGTGAGTAGGGCCAAAGAGGTCCATGTGTAGCAGTTCGAAGGTTTGAGTCATTGTCATGATTGTCTTTGAGGGATGCTTGGCCCTCGTCATCTTTCCAGCTTCGCAGGCACCACATAAGTGATCCTTCTTGAACTTGATGCCCTCGATGCCTATGACGTGCTTCTTCTTTGAAAGAGTGTGCAAGTTCCTCATGCCAGCATGCCCTAGCCTCCGATGCTAGAGCCAGCATTCTGAAGCTTTTGCAAGAAGACATACGGCAAGTTGTGGTCCTGCTGAGAAATCTACCATGTACAAATCATCTTTCTGATACCCTTCAAAGACTAGAGACTTGTCAGATTCCATTAGAACTAGGCAACGATATTTTCCAAATATCACAATCATGTTCAAATCACAAAGCATTGAGACGGACATTAAGTTGAGACCAAGGGATTCAACAAGCATCACTTTATCCATGTGCTAATCCTTTGAGATTGCAACTCTACCTAGACCCAATACCTTGCTTTTACCAGTATCAGCAAATGTGATGTGACTTTTGTCAGATGGACGTAAGGTTGAGTCCATGAGAAGACTTTGCTTGCCAGTCATGTGATTAGTACATCCACTATCAATAATCCATTCTGAAGCAGCTAGTGTCATACCCTACAATGCAGTTAGGGGGATAGGCTTCACGAAGAGCATTGTGAAGCATAAACATTTGACGAGCAAGATTATTAAAGCTTAGATCGAGGTTAGGACTGATAGGGCAAGTAGCAAGCGACTCGGGAACAAAATACATAATAAGACCATTTGGGCATTTGATCTTGCGCCCTACAAGATGTTTAAGGTCCCCAGCAATAGCTTCAGACGCATTTGATTTTCGGCTGAAGACCTTTCCCTGCAAAAGAAAGTTAAGCTTTCTTAGCCACCCACATCTTCAAGGGTGGCTTCGAAGCAATGAGTCTAAGTGCAGCATCTGAGAACTTTGGCTTTGGAGCCCTAGCAAATAGTCTTGCAGGTGGAGAGTAGTACTCATAAGAATAAGCAGAGTAGTTCCGGGTCTTATGAACATGGCGGTTTGATGAAACACGCTCGTATTCATAGGCCTGAGTACGGTTTCCCTGCAAAACATTTGCGTTAGTGTGACTCAGGTGAGTCCTCTGTCTGTATGAAGCCTTTGGACCATATGAAGCCTGTGGTCTGGGGTTTGTCTTCTTCACTTGTGGTGTCATGACGACATTCACAGGAAGATTCTCCAGACACTTTTTCGGCACCCAGACTTTCTTCATAGGTTGCGCATTCCTGCAGTTAGTACCAATATACATGGCAAACACTTCACCATTTTGATTTTTAAACAGTTTATAGTTTGCATCAAAGGATTCATCAATGATGATGGGATTAGCACAAGTGAAGCCAGATAGGGTGGATGGATCCACTGAAGGTTCCTTTGCAGCAACCCATGTGGTTTTGGGGTACTGCTCAGGTTTCCAGTAAGAGCCATCATCATTCATTTTCCTTTCAAACCCAACACCCTCTTTCCTAGGGTTTTGATTTAGAATCTGCCTTTTGAGGACATCACATAGTGTCTGATGCCCTTTGAGACTTTTGTACATCCCTGTTTCAAGCAATGTCTTCAACCTAGCATTTTCATTAGCAATAGCAGTGGCATCCTCAGCAGAGTGGTTAGTTACCACATCAACAGTTGAAGACATTGCAACAGTAGCAGCAGTAGAACATCCAGCAACAGAAGTAGCGTTATCACGCTCAATGCATTTAAGACATGGTAGTTCAAATCCTTCCTGGGCTAGACTGATCTGTTTGGCGCGAAGTGACTCGTTTTCCTTTTGAAGATCTTCATGAGCCGCTCTCATTTCTCAAGATCTTGCTTCCTTTGAAGTTAATCATAGGAAAGGTTTTCATGAGTTGTTGAGAGCGTTTCATGACGACTTTCAAGTTCCTCATACTTCACATGAAGATTTTTTATGTCTTCAATTAAGGACTGTGATCGAGTCATTTCAACATCTAACAGGTCATCGCTTTTGTCTAACAGTTTTTGAATATGTTCCATAGCTTTCTGTTGTTCAGTTGGAATTTTAGCAAGTGTTTTGTAGCTGGGTTTGGAACCACAATCAGAGTCATCTTCACTGTATGTTTGATAGTGAGTAGTGCGTGAGTTTACCTTGGCACCACGTGCCATGAAGCAGTAGGTGGGAGCGGAGTCGTCCTTGTCATTAGCATCGGCGTCGGTGACGAAGTCATTGTCTTCAGTGTTGAAGATGGACTTGGCAACGTAGGCTGTAGCCAAACTTGCAACGCCAGAATCAGACTCCTCCTTAGACTCCACCTCTGCCTCCTTAGAAGCAGACTCCTCCTCTGAATCCATTTCCTTGCCAACAAACGCACGAATGTTGCCAGATGAGCTCTTCTTGTGTGATGAAGAATTTGAGGAAGACTTGGAAGAAGACTTTGAGTATTTCTGCTTCTTCTTGTCGCCAGAATCATATTCCTTGCTCTTATTCTTCTTCTTGTTCTCATTGTCACACTGCCAACACTCAGAGATGTAGTGACCAGGTTTCCTGCACTTGTGGCATGTTCTCTTCTTGTAGTCATGAGCAGAAGCTTCATCATTCTTTGAGCTGGATCGTGAGGACTTTCTGAAGCCTTTCTTCTTGGTGAATTTCTGGAACTTCTTCACAAGCATAGAAAGATCCTTTCCAATGTCTTCAGGATCATCAGAACTGCAGTCAGATTCTTCTTCAGATGAGGAAACAACTTTTTCTTTCAAAGCACGAGTTCGGCCATAGTTGGGACTGTAGATGTCTCTTTTCTCAGAAAGCTGAAACTCATGTGTGTTGAGCCTTTCGAGTACGTCAGATGGATCGAGTCTCTTTAAGTCAGGGTGTTCTTGAATCATCAGGGCTAGGGTGTCAAACGAGCTGTCAGGTGATCTCAGAAGTGTCTTGATGATTTCATGCTTGGTGATCTCAGTAGCGCCGAGAGCTTGAAGCTCATTTGTGATGTCAGTGAGTCGATCAAACATGAGCTAAACATTCTCATTGTCGTTCCTCTTTAAGCGATTGAAGAGGTTGCGAAGGACACTGATCCTTTGATCTCTCTAGGTGGAGACGCCTTCGTTGACCTTGGAGAGCCAGTCCCAGACTAGCTTAGAGGTTTCCAGAGCACTCACACGGCCATACTGCCCTTTGGTCAGATGACCACAAATGATATTTGATGACCCACAAGTATAGGGGATCTATCGTAGTCCTTTCGATAAGTAAGAGTGTCGAACCCAACGAGGAGCAGAAGGAAATGATAAGCGGTTTCCAGCAAGGTATTCTTTGCAAGTACTGAAATAAGTGGTAACAGATAGTTTTGTGATAGGATAATTTGTAACGAGCAACAAGTAACAAAAGTAAATAAGGTGCAGCAATGTGGCCCAATCCTTTTTGTAGCAAAGGACAAGCCTGGACAAACTCTTATATGATGTAAAGCGCTCCCGAGGACACATGGGAATATCGTCAAGCTAGTTTTCATCACGTTCATATGATTCGCGATCGGTACTTTGATAATTTGGTATGTGGGTGGACCGGTGCTTGGGTGCTGCCCTTACTTGGACAAGCATCCCACTTATGATTAACCTCTATTGCAAGCATCCACGAATACAACAAAAGTATTAAGGTAAACCTAACCATATCATGAAACATATGGATCCAAATCAGCCCCTTACGAAGCAACACATAAACTAGGGTTTAAGCTTCTGTCACTCTAGCAACCCATCATCTACTTATTACTTCCCAATGCCTTCCTCTAGGCCCAAACAATGGTGAAGTGTCATGTAGTCGATGTTCACATAACACCACTAGAGGAGAGACAACATACATCTCATCAAAATATCGAACGAATACCAAATTCACATGACTACTAATAGCAAGACTTCTCCCATGTCCTCAGGAACAAAAGTAACTACTCACAAAACATAAACATGTTCATAATCAGAGGGGTATTAATGTGCATATAGGATCTGAACATATGATCTTCCACCAATTAAACCAACTAGCATCAACTACAAGGAGTAATTAACACTACTAGCAACCTACTAGCACCAATCCCGGACTTGGAGACAAGAATTGGATACAAGAGATGAACTAGGGTTTTGAGATGAGATGGTGCTGATGAAGATGTTGATGGAGATTGCCCTCTCCCGATGAGAAGAGCGTTGGTGATGACGATGGCGATGATTTTCCCCCTCCGGGAGGGAAGTTTCCCCGGCAGAACAGCCCCGTCAGAACCCTAGATTGGCTCCGCCAAGGTTCCGCCTCGTGGCGGCGGAGTTTCGTCCGAGAAGATAGCAGAAGATGGTCACCGGAGGGCCACCAGGGGGCCCACGAGGTAGGGGGGCGCGACCCCCACCCTCGTGGGCAGGGTGTGCCCCCCTGGTGAAGTTCTTGCGCTCAATGTTTTATATATATTTGGAAAACACCATCCGTGAAGTTTCAGGACTTTTGGAGCTGTGCAGAATAGGTCTCTAATATTTGCTCCTTTTCCAGCCAGAATCCCAGCTGCCGGCATTCTCCCTCTTTATGTAAACCTTGTAAAGTAAGAGAGAATAGGCATAAGTATTGTGACATAATGTGTAATAGCAGCCCATAATGCAATAAATATTTATATAAAAGCATGATGCAAAATGGACGTACCAACTCCCCCAAGCTTAGACCTCGCTTGTCCTCAAGCGAAAAGCCGAAATCGAAAAATATGTCCACATGTTTAGAGATGAAGGTGTCGATAAAAATAAAATACGGACATGAGGGCATCATGATCATTCTCAGAGCAGCAACTTATATAATTCTTGTCATATGATATCTTATGCTAGAGTAATAATTCAATCTCAATATCAAGTATGAATCGTAAACTTCATAGAAAACTAACAAACTATAATCTCAGCCATTGAAGCAATTGCAATTTATCATAACATAGGAAAGAGTCAATGTATAAGAGCTTTTCAGCAAGTCCACATACTCAACTATCATATAATCTTTCACAATTACTGACACTCATGCAATACTTATGGGTATGGAGTTTTAATCGGACATAGAGACAGAAAGGGGCTTATAGTTTTTGCCTTCCAATGTTTTACCTCAAGGGTAATGTCAACAGTAATAGTTCATGAAAACCCACATCCAATTAGCCATATATACCAGGATCTTTCCAACATATTGTGCTTGCCAAAGGATAAAATGTAAAAAGGGAGGATGAAGATCACCATGACTCTTTTGCAGTATAGGAGATAAAAGTAAAAGATAGGCCCTTCGGAGAGGGAAGCAGAGGTTGTCATGCGCTTTTATGGTTGGATGCACAAAATCCTAATGCGAAAGAACGTCACTTTATATTGCCACTTGTGATATGAACCTTTATTATGCAGTCTGTCACTTTTATGACTTCCATATCACATGATCGTATAAAGCTTATTCCTTCCACACCAATCAATCATACATATTTAGAAAGCAATTTTTATTGCTTGCACCTATGCCAACTTACTTGATGGACCTTACTCAATCCATAGGTAGGTATGGTGGACTCTCATGCCAAAACTGGTTTAAGGGTTTTTGGAAGCATAAATAGTATCTCTACTTGGTGCAATGAATTTGGCTAGTATGAGGGAGAAAGGCAAGCTTAACATGTTGGAGGATCCAAGACAATATAATTTATCTCAGATGTAAGAAAACATAACCCATTACGTTGTCTTCCTTGTCCAATGTCAACTCTTTAGCATGTCATAATTTAATGAGTGCTCACAATCATAAAAGATGTCCAAGATAGTATATTTATATGTGAAGACCTCTCTTTCTTTATTACTTCCTATTGATTGCAACGATGACCAAAACTATGTTTGTCAATCCTCAATAACTTTTATTCATCATACTCTTTCTATGTGAGCTCATTACTCTCCATAAGAGTCACATGATCTCTTTGTCTCTTTTTATTTCTTCCTCTTTTCTTTTATTCACTTGGGATCATGGCAAAAATAATCAAGCCCTTGACTCAACACTAATCTTTATTATATAGCTCACGGACTCGATTACATAGAAGGATAATAAAGCAAAACTCACAACTAGATCATACTAAGTACTTTTATTCTACTAGATCAAGATATTACCAAAAGGATCGAACTAAGAAAAACGGTAAAGATAAAAGTGATGGTGATACGATACCGGGGCACTCCCCCAAGCTTGGAAGTTGCCAAGTGGAGTGCCCATACCCAGGTACTCAATTCTTCTTTGTTGGTGGAGACGGTGGTGATTTTGTTGATGGCGTAGGCTTGTCGTCATTCTTCCAAGGCGTAGGCTCACCATCATAGAAGGATGACCAAGTCTCTGGGATCCTCAAATCTGCAGCCAAACTCATCCTTTTGAATTTGTATTCATACTCATAGTTTTGGTTTTGCGGGTCATAGATCTGAGCTTGAAGGTGCTCGATTTTCTCGTGAAGCTTGAAGATGGTCTCCCCGATGTTGTCGGCATCCAGCTTGTGTTTGTTGGTGAACTCCGCGATCATCATGTAGTTGGAGTTGAGTCCACGCTCCACCATCCCTTGACACTTGAAAACTTGTTGCTCCATTTCTACGAGCCTCGTCTCCATGCTTCCATTCCCCTTCGGTCCCTCAACATCATGGATGTGCAGCAACCCATCACGCATCTCAATGGTTTGAGGGTGTTGCTGCACCTCCGCGAGGTAAGGGTTGATGAACTTCTCGAAGAACTTATCCTTGGGAGCACTTGGAGACGTCATGATAATCTAGATTTGTCAGAAAAACAGCTCGAAACAAAGACATGAGATTTTTGCGTGATACGGGAGTCAAAACCCCAGGAGGTTATATAATGAATTGTTACCGACCAAAATACGTGTCGTGTAAGAAAACGGAGTCCGGAGAGCACACAAGGTGCCCACGAGGTAGGGGGGCACCCAATAGGGTAGGGCGCGCCCTCCACCCTCGTGGGGCCCTTGTGTCCTTTTCGGACTGCTGCTTATTTTTCTATTTTTCTAAATATTCCAAAACAGAGAAATATTGCCTTAAAAACTGTTTTGGAGTCGGATTACTTGCCGTACCACATACCTATTCCTTTTTGGAGTCTGAGACGTTCCGAAAAGTGTCCTTTATGTATTCCTCCGGGGTTACGGTTTCAATAACATTGGTTTCAAC
Source organism: Triticum dicoccoides (assembly GCF_002162155.2). NCBI lineage: Eukaryota > Viridiplantae > Streptophyta > Magnoliopsida > Poales > Poaceae > Triticum > Triticum dicoccoides. Next base: position 392,777,422 of record NC_041384.1, read on the forward strand.
ATTTATGGGATTATCTGAGATATAGTGTTTGATTCTTTGACCGTTCAGCACCTTCGGATTTGTGCCTCCAAAGTTGTTGATTTTTATGGCACCGGAACGATAGACCTCCTCGATAACGTAAGGGCCTTCCCATTTAGAGAGAAGTTTTCCTGCAAAAAATCTTAAACGAGAGTTGTATAGCAATACATAATCACCTACATTAAACTCACGCTTTTGTATCCTTTTGTCATGCCATCTTTTAACTTTTTCTTTAAACAACTTGGCATTTTCATAGGCTTGGGTTCTCCATTCATCAAGTGAGCTAATATCAAATAACCTCTTCTCACCGGCAAGTTTAAAATCATAATTACGTTCTTTAATAGCCCAATAAGCCTTGTGTTCTAGTTCGATAGGTAAGTGACATGCTTTTCCATAGACCATTTTATACGGAGACATACCCATAGGATTTTTATATGCAATTCTATAGGCCCATGATGCATCATCAAGTTTCTTGGACCAATTCTTTCTAGACCTATTGACAGTCTTTTGCAAAATTAATTTGAGTTCTCTATTGCTCAATTCTACTTGACCACTAGACTGAGGGTGATAAGGGGATGCAATTCTATGATTAACATCATATTTAGCAAGCATTTTACGGAAAGCACCATGAATAAAATGTGAGCCACCATCAGTCATTAAATATCTAGGGACTCCAAACCTTGGAAAAATAACTTCTTTAAGCATTTTAATAGAAGTGTTATGATCAGCACTACTACTTGGAATAGCTTCTACCCACTTAGTAACATAATCAACAACAACTAAAATATGTGTATAACCATTAGAGGAAGGAAAAGGTCCCATATAGTCAAAGCCCCAAACATCAAATGGTTCAATAACAAGTGAATAATTCATAGGCATTTCTTGACGTCTACTAATATTACCAATTCTTTGACATTCATCACAAGATAAAACAAACTTACGAGCATCTTTGAAGAGAGTAGGCCAATAAAAACCAGATTGCAGTACCTTATGTGTAGTCCTATCTCCAGCATGGTGTCCTCCATAAGCTTCGGAGTGACACTTGCGTAGGATCTGTTCCTGTTCATGCTCAGGTACACAATGTCTAATAACACCATCTACTCCTTCTTTATAAAGATGTGGGTCATCCCAAAAGTAATGCCTCAAATCATAAAAGAACTTTTTATTTTGCTGGTATGTGAAACTAGGTGGTGTAAACTTAGCAACAATGTAATTAGCATAATCAGCATACCATGGAGCAGTATGAGAAGTATTTATGACATTTAATTGCTCATCGGGAAAGCTATCATCAATAGGTAGTGGGTCATCAAGCACATTTTCTAACCTAGACAAGTTGTCCGCAACGGGGTTCTCAGCTCCTTTTCTATCAACAATATGCAAGTCAAATTCTTGTAGCAAGAGAACCTATCTAATAAGTCTAGGTTTAGCATCTTTCTTTTCCATAAGATATTTAATAGCAGCATGATCAGTGTGAATAGTTACTTTAGAATCAACAATATAAGGCCTAAACTTATCACAAGCAAATACAACTGCTAAGAATTCTTTTTCAGTAGTAGCATAATTTCTTTGAGCATTGTCTAGAGTTTTACTAGCATATTGGATACCATTTAGTTTCTTATCAATTCTTTGTCCTGAACAGCACCTACAACATAATCACTAGCATCACACATAATTTCAAAGGGTAAATTCCAATCAGGCGGCTGAACAATAGGTGCAGAGATCAATGCTTTCTTAAGTATTTCAAATGCTTCTACACAATCATCGTCAAAGACAAATGGTATATTTTTTTGTAATAAATTAGTCAGAGGCCGAGAGATTTTTGAGAAGTCCTTAATGAACCTCCTATAAAAACCGGCATGACCAAGGAAACTTCTTATACCTTTGATGTCCTTGGGACATGGCATCTTTTCAATAGCATCAACCTTGGCTTTATCAACTTCAATACCTCTTTCAGAAACTTTATGCTCCAAGACAATACCTTCATTAACCATAAAGTGGCACTTTTCCCAATTCAAGACAAGATTAGTTTCTTCACATCTCTGCAAAACTCGATCAAGGTTGCTCAGGCAATCATCAAAAGAAGATCCATAGACGGAAAAGTCATCCATGAAAACCTCACAAATCTTTTCACAAAAGTCAGAGAATATAGCCATCATGCATCTTTGAAAGGTAGCAGGTGCATTACATAAACAAAAGGCATACGTCTATAAGCAAAAGTACCAAAAGGGCATGTAAAAGTAGTCTTTGATTGATCTTTGGCTGACACAGGTATTTGAGAGAAACCAGAATAACCATCTAGAAAGCAAAAATGTGTATGTTTGGATAATCTTTCTAGCATTTGATCGATAAAAGGTAAGGGGTAATGATCTTTTTTAGTAGCCTTATTTAATTTGCGGAAATAAATTACCATCCTATAACCAGTAATAATGCTTTGATGGATCAATTCATCTTTATCATTAGGAACAATAGTAATACCCCCCTTTTTAGGGACACAATGGACAGGACTTACCCACTGACTATCAGCAACGGAATAAATTATACCTGCCTCAAGGAGCTTTAGTATGTCCTTTCTTACCACTTCTTTCATTTTAGGATGCAGACGGCGTTGATGACCACGAACTGGTTTAGCATCTTCTTCCAAATTAATTTTATGTTGACATAGAGTGGGACTAATGCCCTTAAGATCATCAAGAGTATACCCAATAGCAGCACGGTGCTTCTTCAAAGTTTTTAATAATCTCTCTTCTTCATGTTTTGAAAGGTTAGCACTAATAATAACAGGGTATATCTTTTTCTCATCAAGATAAGCATATTTAAGAGTATCAGGTAACTGTTTAAGCTCAAACTCGGGATCAGCCTTGGGTGGAGGAGGATCCCCTAGGATTTCAACAGGTAAATTGTTTTTCAGAATAGGTTCCTGTTTAAAGAATACTTCATCTAATTCCCTTCTTTCATTCATAAACATATCATTTTCATGGTCTAGCAAATATTGTTCTAAAGGATCACTAGGAGGTACGGCAATAGAAGCAAGACCAATAATTTCATCCTTACTAGGTAATTCTTCTTCACGGTGTTGTCTACTAAATTTAGAAAAATTAAATTCATGAGTCATATCATCTAAACCGACAGTAACAACATCCCTTTTGCAATCTATGGTAGCATTAATAGTATTTAAGAAGGGTCTACCAAATATAATGGGACAAAAACTATCTTGTGGGGAACCAAGAACAAGAAAATCAGCAGGATATTTAGTTTTCCCACACAAGACTTCAACATCTCTAACAATTGCCATTGGTGAAATAGTATCTCTATTAGCAAGTTTAATTGTGACATCGATATCTTCTAACTCAGCGGGTGCAATGTCATGCATAATTTCTTTGTATAAGTCAATAGGTATTGCACTAGCACTAGCACTAGCACCCATATCACATAAGCCATGATAATAATGATATCCTATTTTAACATAAATAACAGGCATGCCTACTACAGGTCTAGGTTTATCTGTATCACGGGGTTTAGCAATTCTAGCAGTTTCATTACAGAAATAAATAACATGTCCGTCTATATTATCAGACAAGAGATCTTTAACAATAGCAATATTAGGTTCAACTTTAACTTGCTCAGGAGGTGTATATGTTTTAATATTGCTTTTATGAACCACAGTTGAAGCTTTAGCATGATCCTTTATCCTAACAAGGAAAGGCGGTTTCTCAACATAAGAAGTAGGAACAATAGGATCATTATAAGTAATAGTGTTTTCTTCAACTTTAATAGGTGCAACCACTTTTACTTCTATGGGAGGATGATATTTAAACCACTTCTCCTTGGGGAGATCAACATAGGCAGCAAAAGATTCACAGAAAGAAGCTACTATCTCAGAGTCAAGTCCATATTTAGTGCTAAATTTACGAAAAATATCGGTATCCATAAAAGATTTAACACAATCAAAACTAGGTGTCATACCTGACTCCTTACCGTTGTCGAGGTCCCAATCTTCGGAGTTGCGTTTAATTCTTTCCAATAAATCCCATTTGAATTCAATAGTCTTCATCATAAAAGAGTCAGCACAAGAAGTATCAAGCATGGTGCGATTGTTACCAGAAAGACAAGCATAAATTTTTTGAATAATCATTTCTCTTGAGAGCTCATGATTGGGGCATGAATATAACATTGATTTAAGCCTCCCCCAAGCTTCAGCGATGCTTTCTCCTTCACGAGGCCAAAAATTATATATATAATTGCGATCACGATGAACAAGATGCATAGGATAAAACTTTTGATGAAATTCCAATTTCAATCGTTTGTAGTTCCAAGACTCCATATCATCACATAGCCTATACCATGTCGATGCATCTCCCCTCAAAGACAAAGGGAAGACCTTCTTCTTAACAACATCTCCGGGTACACCTGCAAGCTTAAATAATCCACAAACTTCATCCACATATATTAGATGCTCATTAGGATGTTTTGTTCCATCTCCTAAAAAAGGATTAGCTAGCAGTTTTTCTACCATACCCAAAGGAATTTCAAAGCAAGAATTTTCATTTTCAGTAGGTTCAATAGGTTGAGGAGCAACTCTTTGCTCTACTGGCCGGGGTGAAGATACCCCGAACAAGCCCCTCAGCAGATTACTTTCCATAGCAACAAGTGACAGTAAATTTCAGCACACTATATAAATTTTTCCTTACCAAACTCCACCTACCAAAGGCGCTCCACTCCCCGGCAACGGCGCCAGAAAAGAGTCTTGATGACCCACAAGTACAGGGGATCTATCGTAGTCCTTTCGATAAGTAAGAGTGTCGAACCCAACGAGGAGCAGAAGGAAATGATAAGCGGTTTCCAGCAAGGTATTCTTTGCAAGTACTGAAATAAGTGGTAACAGATAGTTTTGTGATAGGATAATTTGTAACGAGCAACAAGTAACAAAAGTAAATAAGGTGCAGCAATGTGGCCCAATCCTTTTTGTAGCAAAGGACAAGCCTGGACAAACTCTTATATGATGTAAAGCGCTCCCGAGGACACATGGGAATATCGTCAAGCTAGTTTTCATCATGTTCATATGATTCACGTTCGGTACTTTGATAATTTGGTATGTGGGTGGACCGGTGCTTGGGTGCCGCCCTTACTTGGACAAGCATCCCACTTATGATTAACATCTATTGCAAGCATCCGCAAATACAACAAAAGTATTAAGGTAAACCTAACCATAACATGAAACATATGGATCCAAATCAGCCCCTTACGAAGCAACGCATAAACTAGGGTTTAAGCTTCTGTCACTCTAGCAACCCATCATCTACTTATCACTTCCCAATGCCTTCCTCTAGGCCCAAACAATGGTGAAGTGTCATGTAGTCAACGTTCACATAACACCACTAGAGGAGAGACAACATACATCTCATCAAAATATCGAACGAATACCAAATTCACATGACTACTAATAGAAAGACTTCTCCCATGTCCTCAGAACAAAAGTAACTACTCACAAAACATAAACATGTTCATAATCAGAGGGGGTATGAATGTGCATATAGGATCTGAACATATGATCTTCCACAAATTAAACCAACTAGCATCAACTACAAGGAGTAATTAACACTACTAGCAACCTACTAGCACCAATCCCGGACTTGGAGACAAGAATTGGATACAAGAGATGAACTAGGGTTTTGAGATGAGATGGTGGTGATGAAGATGTTGATGGAGATTGCCCTCTCCCGATGAGAAGAGCGTTGGTGATGATGATGGCGATGATTTCCCCCTCCGGGAGGGAAGTTTCCCCGGCAGAACAGCCTCGTCAGAACCCTAGATTGGCTCCGCCATGGTTCCGCCTCGTGGCAGCGGAGTTTCGTCCGAGAAGATGGCTTATGATTTTTTTCCCATCGAAAGAGTCCATATAGCAGAAGATGGTCACCAGAGGGCCACCAGGGGGCCCACGAGGTAGGGGGCGCGCCTAGGGGGGTAGGGCGCGCCCCCACCCTCATGGGCAGGGTGTGGCCCCCTGGTGAAGTTCTTGCGCTCAATGTTTTATATATATTTGGAAAACATCATCCGTGAAGTTTCAGGACTTTTGGAGCTGTGCAGAATAGGTCTCTAATATTTGCTCCTTTTCTAGCGAGAATCCCAGCTACCGGCATTCTCCCTCTTTATGTAAACCTTGTAAAATAAGAGAGAATAGGCATAAGTATTTGTGACATAATGTGTAATAGCAGCCCATAATGCACTAAATATTGATATAAAAGCATGATGCAAAATGGATGTATCTATATTCTTGGCAGTGGAATCTAGTTGAACAAACTTCTTGACATTAGCGGCGGTGACACCTTCACCAGCCTTGGGGACACCATTCTTGACGACATACCAGAGGTCGACATCAATGGCTTCAAGATGGGTGCGCATCTTATTCTTCCAGTAGGGATATTCAGTTCCATCGAAGACTGGGAACGCAGCGGAGACTTTGATTATCCCTGCAGTCGACATAGCTAAAACTCCAGGTGGTTAAACCGAATCACACAGAACAAGGGAGTACCTTGCTCTGATACCAATTGAAAGTGCTAGTGATCGACTAGAGGAGGGGTGAATAGGCGGTTTTTATGAAAGTCTTCAAAACATGGAAGTTCCAAAGACAAACGATAGAAATAAACCTATTACCATGCAGCGGAAGGTAGACTACACTAGGCAAGCCATAGTCAAGTATTCAATGAAGTGAAGGCACAAAGACTAATAGAAGCTAGGCAGTATGGATCAGGATGGAAGATAGTATGAAGCCAATCAGAACAAGCAGTCACACAGTGAAGACAAAAAGATAATGCAAACATGCAATGACTTGGGGGCTGGTAGATAGAACCAGTGGCTCGTTGAAGAGATGGGAAGGATATAACCAATGGCTCGTTGAAGACAATGAGTTGTTGGACCAGTTCCAGTTGCTGTGACAATTGTACGTCTAGTTAGGGAGGCTGAGATCTAACCTAGAAGACCGCGTCTTGACCTTATTCCCCTTGAGCTAAGGACACCCAATCCTCGCCCAATCACTCTGGTAAGTCTTCAAGGTAGACTTCCAAACCTTCATAGACTTCGCTCACCGGCGATCCACAATGACTCTTGGATGCTCAGAACGTGGTGCCTAACCGGCTGGAGGATTCACAGTCCTCAAGTGTAATAAGTCTTCAGATCACACAGGCAGGAAGACTTCAGTGATGCCTAACACTCTTTTGCTCTGGGTGTTTAGCGCTTTGTCCTCGCGAGGATTTATCTCTCAAAGGCTTCGAGGTGGGTTGCTCTCAAACGACAAAAGTCGTGCACTAACTCTAAGCAGCCAACCAATTTATGGTGTAGGGGGTGGGCTATTTATAGCCACTAGGCAACCTGACCTGATTTGTCCGAAATGACCCTGGGTCACTAAGGAACTGACACGTGTTCCAACAGTCAGATTTCAAACACACACGGCAACTTTACTTGGGCTACAAGCAAAGCTAACTTATCCAACTCTGGATAAGATTTGCTCTCATTGTCTCCGTTTGAAGACATAGGATTGTGGTTAAGCATCACTTCAGTCATTCTGACTGGTTCACTTGGACCCCACTTAACAGTATGGTGGTTCCTATGACTCAACAAAGAAGAAAAGGAAACAACGAAACAACTAAGTCTTCGCGCTCCATAGTCTTCACCCAATGTCTTCTCTTGTCATAGTCTTCAATGTGAATATCTTCACATACCACCTTTGTCTTCAATGTATTCATACATTTTTAGGGGTCATCTCCGGTAGTAAAACCGAATCAATGAGGGACTTCTACCTGTGTTATCCTGCAATTCTCACAAACACATTAGTCCCTCAACCAGGTTTGTCATCAATACTCCAAAACCAACTAGGGGTGGCACTAGATGCATTTACAGTATGTATTTAGCAACAATGTAATTAGCATAGTCAGCATACCAAGGTGTACTATTAGAAACATTTATTGTAGCTAATTGCTCATCTGGAAAACTATCATTAATTGGTTGTAGGCCATCAAGAATATTTTCAATCCTAGACAAGTTATCAGCCATGGGGTTCTCCGCTCCTTTTCTATTAGTGGTATGCAAATCAAATTCTTGTAGCAAGAGAACCCACCTAATGAGTCTAGGTTTATCATCTTTCTTTTCCATAAGATATTTTATAGCAGCATGGTCAGTGTGAACAATAACTTTAGAATCAACAATGTAAGATCTAAATTTATCACAAGCAAACACCACTACTAAGAATTCTTTTTCAGTAGTAGCATACTTTCGTTAAGCACTTTCTAGAGTTTCACTAGCATAATGAATAACATTCAGTTTCTTATCAACTCTTTGTCCTAGAACATCACTGTCGATGTCAAAACCGGCGGATCTCGGGTAGGGGGTCCCGAACTATGCGTCTAAGGCGGATGGTAACAGGAGGCAGGGGACATGATGTTTACCCAGGTTCGGGCCCTCTTGATGGAGGTAAAACCCTATGTCCTGCTTGATTGTTCTTGATGATATGAGTATTACAAGAGTTGATCTACCACGAGATCGTAGAGGCTAAACCCTAGAAGCTAGCCTATGGTATGATTGTATGTTGGCCTACGGGCTAAACCCTCCGGTTTATATAGACACCGGAGGGGTCTAGGGTTACACAAGGTCGGTTACAAGGGAGGAGATCTACATATCCGTATTTCCTAGCTTGCCTTCCACGCTAAGGAGAGTCCCATCCGGACATGGGACGAAGTCTTCAATTTTGTATCTTCATGGTCCAACAGTCCGGCCAAAGGATATAGTCCGGCTGTCTGGAGACCCCCTAATCCAGGACTCCCTCAGTAGCCCCTGAACCAGGCTTCAATGACGATGAGCCCGACACGCAGTATTGTCTTCGGCATTGCAAGGCGGGTTCTCCAAATCTTGAATATCTGCTAAGTAGTGTCTGGCTCTCATAAATGTTGGACTTCTTGGCTTCTGCGCCCAATAAGGGCTATCTTCCACGCGTCGAGTGAATGCGAGGAGCTAGTGCGTTTTTACATTCGCCCCCCTAGCCAGGTAAATAAATCTTCTATTAAAGGGATGGGGATTCTTGGATCCAATCCACACCATCCTCCCACGGCGAGAATCCACCAGAGCGCGCTCGAAAAAAGTCCATTCCATCATGGCCGGCCATCGCAGCTCCTCCTCTCGCTCCCGTAGCCCTAAGCCTGGTGATTGGGAGAAGTGTTCCATCCCGCACAACCGATTAGTAGAGCTGCAGACCCAGGGATTTCTCCCTCCAGCGTATATGGTCCCCGTCCGAGCCGGGCTCACCACCTATAATGGCAGAGAGCTTCCCCAATCCCTCCAAGGGGGAGCGGGTATGCCTTGTCCCTTACTTACTAAGGGGACTTGGATTTCCAATCCATCCGTTCCTCCGCGGACTCCTAGAATTTTACGGCCTCCAGGTGCATAATTTCACCCCTGCTTCCATATTACACATCACCGGTTATGTCGCCGTTTGTGAGCTGTTTCTGGGCTGCGAGGCTCATTTCGAGCTATGGAAGAGGCTATTCTGCCTTGTGCCCTATTCACAGGAGGGGTCACTTTATCAAGTGGGCGGAGCCAAAATATGGCGCATCGCCGAGACCGGATACCTGTCTGGTACCCCGAAGAAGGCGTCCGAAGACTGGCCTTCGGAGTGGTTTTACATGGAGGACGTCCCTCTTCCAGACCCTATTTGGAGGGGTCTTCCCGAGTTCAACAATGCTCCTCTGAAGAAACGCCAAAGTTGGCGTCCACGGAGCCCCCAGGAGGAAGGCAACAGAGAAGTCCTTTACCTGATGGACAGGATTAAAGCGATGGCCAATCAGGATTGACAATAATCGAGGTTATGTCAATATGCATAATGCGGGGGGTGCAACTGCTTCAATATTGAGGGCACCCCTTGTGGTGTTTTAACAGGGAAGATGATGCCACCCGCTGCGGGCGTAAGGGACCGGACTCCGCTGCTGCTTTAGCAGGAATTCTGTCCGAGTTGTACAAGGGAGAGGAAGAGGAGTTCATCCATATTAAGCCGCGGGATGGATTCTCCATGTACAACCCTCCAAGCTGGGTGAGCTGTCACTCTTTACTCCCAACCTTCCCGCATTCTTTTTTGTAAATACTCACCTTGCCGTTTCATGGCAGGAACCACGAAAAGTTGTAAGGGAGGTCAACAGCCCACCTCCACAACCGAAGGACCCTGACCGGGCCCTCGATGCCGAACTCGAAGAGGATCCAGACATATTTGTGGAGCTGATAGACAGGACATTCTATCAGTTGAGCTATGATGACGCCATGGTGGCCATCATAGCCGACTATCCTGGGCTACTCCCTGCATCACAGGTAAGGAAAAACTGAAGTCCCAACTTCCAAGAAGGATCCCCTTTTATGCACTTCACCTACCGTACACATATGGTGTTTTACAGGGAAGGCCTTCGGGATGCCATGCCGAACCCGCAGTGACTCACCAGCAAGGGGCACCAAAGCCGGGTAGGCCAAAGAGGAAGGCGGTCAGGACTGAGACGCCGGCGCAGAGGTATGATGCAAAACCTTTCTCCATGGTTGTCGTCTTTCTTTAAAATATAATGACGTCCATGTTTCCTAGTAGGAAAAATGCTCGCCGGACTATACCCAGAGAGGCTGCCGATCATGCCTCCACCAGTCGGGCTCCAGGGCCAGACATAGAGGCGGAAGCTAACACGGGGCGGACGCCGGATGCTCCTCCTACAGAGGATGCGGACAGACTATCCGCTACAAATTCCAAAGTGGAGAGCGCCATGAATCACAGGCGTCGCCGGGCCGTACTCCGTGACGCTTGTTTCTCCCAAGAGGCGTTCGATGCCTTCAACTCAAGAGACGCGTACATCCGTGCTGCTCAAAATGGTCTTGCCAGAGCCATGGACCAGTATGTAAAGGAAATACGGGTAGGAAAATCTGACAATTATATATATATCAGTAGCCCCTGAGACTTGAAACAGTTGACACAACTGATTTAAGGATCATTATTTGTGCAGGTCCTTAGTTCTTACAGAGAAGAATAACCAATTGTCTCAAGAGCTGGAAGAGTGCAAAGCCCAGCTACAGGCCACGGTGGGCGCGTTGAAGGAGTCCGAGAAGGCCCCCTCTGGTAACAGTTGCTTCTGTTGCGAAGAATTACCTGTACCAGATAGTATGCGACATGCATGCAAATCTAACAGTAGATGTTGTAGATGACCCCGGAGTGAATCAGGAGGCCGTGGCGGGGAATGCGGCATGTGTTGATCGACAGCTAAATGCTGGCAAGCGCGTGCTGACACGAGTCAGGCAGGAGAAAAATAATCTCCAAGACGCCAATATCCGGCTGGGCCTGGAACTGAAAGATGTCCGAGCCCAGCTTGCGGACTCTGTGAAGGAGAATAAGCGTCTTTGGCACGACATTTTTAGTAAGTGCTTGAACGAACTTTTAAAGGAGTTCGACGAAGAAGCCGGCTAACAGAGTTATGTCTGTAGGTATGCTGACGGGTTGTCCCGCCGAGGAGATGCCTGGGTCTTTGGGTGATCTTCTACCAGAGCTCTCACAACTGCACAAGCAAGATTGGGAGGTGATGCAGGTTATTGCCCAAGCCTTGTGGCCATCCGCGTCCCCGCCAGGAGGTTTGGAGGAGCTTATAGAGAAGCTCAAGGGAGCATGGTGGCGCTTCGGATTATGGAAGATATCAGCCTGCCGACAAGGTGCAAGGGAAGCCTGGGCTATGGTGAAGACGCGATATACCAAAGCGGACCCAAACCACATGGCCGAGGTCGGACCTGTGGGGCCTGATGGGAAAGAGATCCCCGTCAGTTTAGTGTATGGCCAAGTAGAATTAGCCGCAAAGTATTCCCAACAGGATTGTAGGCTAGACAGCCTGTTGGATGGTATAGAAGAAGAATTTAATCAGTCTTAGTGACTATGTACTTCAAATGACATATGTAATGTCCTAGCCGGATTGTAAATCATTTGTCATGGCGAACCTTTTTGCTTTGACCTCTGGACCCGATAGTCCGGAGTGTATCCGAATACCCACTCGATTATGTAAAAACCGGGGTATGCATGGTAACCAGGCGTAGGGGTCATGATTGCTTGAATAGACAAGTACCCAACTAGCTATGTTATATTACATGGGTAGTAAGAAACATCTTCCAGGGAGAATAGTTCCGTTAAGGGTTCCTTTCCCTGGGTACGCATGCCCTAATGTGCATGTCCGAGCTGCAAGAAGAGACGTAGGCTATAAACATCTAGGGGCATGTTTGAAATTAAATAAAAGTCATCTTTTATTCACCGACTGAATATTCCCTTAAGAACGCTAGCTTTCGGCTTCACCCAGTCTGAGGTACACATCCGGCTGACCCGGCAGTAACAATCGCAGAGGTGCTCCCCTTATGCCCTAGCCGAATTAACGGGAATGTAGGGCATAAATACAAGAGCCAGGCAACCCAGCTTGGCCAAAACTTAAGTCATATCGATGCATATAATGGCGAAAAAGTTACATGTGGAAGAATAACACATGTATGGGGCGTAAAGCCCAGGAAAATAGTTAGAAGCTTCTGTATAAGAAGCCCCCAGGTATAATGAGCGCGGTTAGCGCGTCAAGATTGTGTAACCAGGACACAAGTTTAGCCTTTAAGGGCCTCGAAGAGAGTAAAAAGGGAGAAAGAGAGAAGAGACAGATATGCAAAAAATTGACGGAGGTAAGGATACGAACATAGAGTCCAGCGCTAGGCCTAGAATCTTTGGAGTCTGGCTGCATTCCATGAGTTTGTCTCGACTCAACTATCCGATGCATCCCGCAGACGATACACTCCACTGGTCAGAACCTGGTCAATAATGAAGGGACCTTCCCATTTGGGCTTGAGCTTGTTCTTTTTCTTCTCCGGCAGGCGTAGAACTAGTTCGCCAACGGGCCTTTGCCACGTCGCGCTCCTCCTCCAAGGCATCCAAACTGTCCTGCCGATCGAGCTCGGCCTATTTTTCTTCGTACATGCGCACTCGAGGTGAGTCAGGTATTATGTCGCAAGGCAGAACCGCCTCTGCGCCATACACCATAAAGAACGGTGTGTATCCGGTAGTGTGATTCGGCGTGGTCCACAACTCCGATAGTACGGAGTCGAGCTCCTCTACCCAGTGCATGTTACCGCACTAGTCTGGGTTTAATGCCGCTCATTATAAGACCATTTGCTCACTCGACTTGATCGTTAGTTTGCGGGTGATAGACAGAAGCATAATTGAGCTTGATGCCCATTTTGTTGCACCAAAGTTTCACTTTGTCGGCTGTAAAATTCATGCCGTTGTCAGTGATGATGCTGTGGGGGATGCCATAATGGTGTACAACCCCAGATATGAAGTCTATCACCGATCCGGATTCAGCCGTTTTGATAGGTTTGGCTTCTATCCATTTGGTGAATTTATCCACCATGACGAGTGAGTATTTTTTCTTATGGGTTCCCCCTTTAAGGGGTCCGACCATATCAAGCCCCCAGATCGCGAAGGGCTAAGTAATGGGGATTGTTTGGAGAGAGGTAGGCGGCATATGGCTTTGGTTTGCAAAAAGCTGGCAACCGACACAATGTTGGACCAGATGTTGCGCATCTGCCCGGGTAGTCGGCCAATAAAAACCTGTACGGAAGGCCTTGCTTACAAGGGCCCAGGCTGCGGCATGGTGGCCGCCGAGTCTGGCATGGATTTATGCCAAAAGCTTCTGCCCTTCCTCTTCGGAGATGCACCTTTGAAGGACTCCGGTAGTGCTTTTCTTATAAAGCTCTCCCTCGTGGACCTTGTAGGATTTAGATCGCCGCACTATGCAGCGTGCCTCATTTTGGTCCTCGGGTAGTTCCTGCCTGGTTAGGTAGGCCAGGAATGGTTCTGTCCACGGGGTGATGACGGCCATTATTATGTGGGCTGAAGGTGTTATTTTGATGGCAGAGCCTCCGATTGTGTCAGAGTATTTGGTATCTGGTGTTGTGGCCGGGTCCGGACTATTATTGCCGGTGTCCCCTTCCCATACCACAGATGGCTTAAACAGTTTTTCCAGGAAGATGTTAGGTGGGACAGGGTCGCGCTTAGCGCCGATACGGGCGAGGATATCCGCCGCCTGATTATTTTCCCGAGCCACATGGTGGACTTCAAGCCCCTCGAACCGAGCTGACATTTTGAGGACGGCGTTGCGATATGCCGCCATTTTCGGATCCTTGGCATCGAAGTCTCCATTTATTTGGGATATTGCGAGGTTTGAATCCCCACACACCTCTAGGCATTGAATGCCCATGGAAACTGCCATCCGGAGACCGTGTAATAGGGCCTAGTATTCGGCTGCGTTATTGGAGTATGTGTATCGTATTTGGAGTATGTATTGAACTGTATCTCCGGTGGGGGACGTCAGGACGACGCCATCCCCCAGACCAGCCAGCATTTTAGAGCCGTCGAAGTGCATGATCCAATTGGAGTACGCGCCGTACTCTTTAGGGAGTTCGGCTTCTGTCCATTCGGCGACGAAATCAGCCAGTACTTGCGACTTAATGGATCACTGTGGTTTATATGTTATGTCGAACGGGAGGAGCTCGATAGCCCATTTGGCAATCCAGCCCGTGGCATCGCGGTTGTTTATTATGTCGTTGAGTGGTACTTCGGAGGCCATCGTGATTGAGCACTCTTGAAAGTAGTGTCGTAATTTCCGGAATGCCATGAATACCGCATATGCTATCTTTTGATAATGTGGGTACTGTGATTTGCATGGAGTGAGGATAGTGGATACATAATATACCGGCTTTTGAAGTGGGAATTTTTGTCCGTCTGTCTCTCATTCGACGACGAGCACTGCGCTTACAACTTGGTGAGTTGCCGCTATATATAATAGCATTGGTTCGCCGACATTTGGCGTGGCCAAGATTGGGTTGGTGGCGAGGATGGCTTTTATTTCTTCCAATCCAGCCGTGCTTGCGTCCGTCCACTCGAAGTGTTCGGTGCGCCGAAGAAGGCGATAAAGGGGAAGCGCCTTTTCTCCTAATAGGGAGATGAAGCAGCTTAAGGCCGCCACACATCCAGTTAACTTATGGATTTGTTTGAGGTTAGTTGGGATAGCCAACTGCGACAAAGCCCAGATTTTAGCCGGATTTGCTTCAATTCCTCTGCTGGAGACAATAAAGCCCAGGAGCTTTTCGGCGGGTACACCAAAAATGCATTTTTCCGGATTGAGCTTAATGCCGTATGTTCGGAGGTTGTTGAACGTGAGCCTCAAGTCATCTATTAAGGAGTCGACGTGTCTGGTTTTAACGACCACATCATCGACGTATGCCTCCACTGTTTTGCCGATCTGCTTTTCCAGACATGACTGAATCATGCGCTGATACGTTGCGCCAGTGTTTTTGAGCCCGAAGGGCATTGTGTTAAAACAGAAGGGGCCGTATGGAGTGATGAATGTCGTTGCGTCCTGATCGGGCTCCGCCATATTAATTTGGTGGTAACTGGAGTATGCGTTGAGGAATCACAATGATTCGTGTCCTGCAGTAGCGTCAATAATTTGATCGATGCGAGGGAGGGGGAAGGGATCCTTTGGGCACGTCTTATTAAGGTCCTTGAAGTCGACACATAGGCGCCAGGATTTGTCCTTCTTTGGAACCATAACCAGGTTTGCTAGCCAGTCCGGATGCTTTATTTCTCTAATGAATCCGGCCTCCAGTAACTTGGCAAGCTCCTCTCCTATGGCTTGTCGCTTAGGTTCGGAGAAACACCAAAGAGTCTGCTTGACCGGCTTGAATCCTTTTAGAATGTTAAGGCTATGCTCGGCCAGCCTACATGGGATTCCTGGCATGTCTGAAGGATGCCAGGCGAATATGTCCCAATTCTCGCGCAGGAACTCCCGTAGTGCGGTGTCTACGGCGGGGCTTAACTGTGCCCCGATGGTTGTTGTCTATTTCCTTTTTTTGAATAGTCTCCTCATAAATGAGGTTTAGTCCGCTGCCGCCATCCATGAGCACTTTAGTGTGCCGAAAGCCGTCCACGATTGGACTAAGGACCAGAGTGAATGGTGCTCGGGTTGTTGGGAATTTAGGTTCGTCACTGGCATTGAAGATGATAGCCGTGTCGCTCCATGGATTTATTGCTTCCATGTGGCAGACTTCGGCAAGGCCGCGGAGTGCTCGCTTATGCTTATTATTTGAGGCGAAGATCTCGAAGACTGTCAATACTGTGTTGTTATCCATGGGAAGGTGCTCTGGGGTTTTTTGGATGAGGAGATCCTCGCCGCTCTTGGCCACCTGCCGGAGTACCCAACATGCTCTAAGGCTATGTGTTGGTATGGTATCCGCTGTACTATGAATTTTGTAGGGCCCGTTAAGCCATCCTTCCAATATGGTTCCACGTCCTGTAGTGGGCTTTTGCTTATTTGTAATTGAGTCGGGCGACTTATGAGAGTGCACCCTTTTAGTTCGGACTGGGGGGTTTGTCAGAGCCGGATTGTCCCAAAATTGTGTTTGGGTTTTCCAGGCGCTTTCCATCGAACAGTACTTCCGTACTATGGCCGCCAAGTCAACAAAGTGTTCTATGTCACGGCGACTTATGGCATTGAGGATTCCCTTGTCCGTGCAACTATTGCAAAAGAACGAAATTGTGTCTTCCTCGCGACAGTCCTTGACCTTGTTCATTACAAGGAGGAATCTGGCCCAATAGTGATGTACTGTCTCTTGGGGCGCTTGCCTAATGTGGGAAAGATCATTTGTATCTGGGTGGGTGAGTGGATCTAAGTCCGGACCTTGACCCAATCTGAGACCCCGGGGTAGGGGAGTTTCCGGTCTTGGAAGTTCGGGCTCCGGGATGTTGCCCCGTAGGTTCAGTATGCAGCCTGATTTTAGGTTCAGGGTTAGGGCGGTCTCCTCCCATGAGCGGGTATCTGGCTCGGAGAGCTCGGGAATCCAGACATAGTTCATCCTCAGGATAGAGGGAGAATTTCCGCATTGCTCCTCCACCACCGCTATCTGATGGGTGACCGGCGGAGAGTTAATCTTCCTTTGGTCGGGTTTAAGCCCGATCCGATCGTAGTCCGTAGCGACTCCCAGAGTGGCGATGCGATCCAAGAGCTCGTTCAAAGAGGAGAGCTCCATTGGATCCATCTGCTCGGCGAATTTCGAGCCGATGTGGAGGCTATTTTCCATGACCTGAGAAGTCATCGTCAGCACAGCGGCCGAGCGGGCAGTCATGACGAAGCCGCCTAGTCGGAGAGTTTGGCCTACAACCAGGGCTCCCCCAGAGGTGATGTTGTCCTTGACAATGAGACGAGCCATCCCTCCTTATGATGACGGCACAGTGGAACTCTCAATGAAAGCACCAATGTCAGTGTCAAAACCGGCGGATCTCGGGTAGGGGGTCCCGAACTGTGCGTCTAAGGCGGATGGTAACTGGAGGCAGGGGACACGATGTTTACCTAGGTCCAGGCCCTCTAGATGGAGGTAATACCCTATGTCCTGCTTGATTGTTCTTGATGATATGATTATTACAAGAGTTGATCTACCACGAGATCGTAGAGGCTAAACCCTAGAAGCTAACCTATGGTATGATTGTCTGTTGGCCTACGGGCTAAACCCTCCGGTTTATATAGACACCGGAGGGGGCTAGGGTTACACAAGGTCGGTTACAAGGGAGGAGATCTACATATCCGTATTGCCTAGCTTGCCTTCCACGCCAAGGAGAGTCCCATCCAGACTCGGGACGCAGTCTTTAATCTTGTATCTTCATGGTCCAACAATCCGGCCAAAGGATATAGTCCGGTTGTCCGGAGACCCCCTAATCCAGGACTCCCTCAATCACCAACAGCATAGTTACTAGCATCACACATAATTTCAAAAGGCAAGTTCCAGTCAGGTGGTTGAACAATAGGTGCAGAAATTAGGGCTTTCTTGAGTGTTTCAAAGGCTTCTAAATAATCATCATAAAAAACAAATGGAATATCATTTTACAAAAGATTTATAAGAGTCCTAGTAATTTTAGAAAAGTGTTTGACAAATCTCCTATAAAAACCATCATGACCAAGAAAACTATGAATACCTTTGATTCTTTAGGACACGACATTTTATCAATTACATCAACCTTAGCTTTGTCCACCTCAATACCCATTTCAAAAATTTTGGGGCCCAAAACAATACCTTCATTAACCATAAAATGGCACTTCTCCCCATTCAAGACAAGATTTGTTTGCTCACATCTCTGCAAAACTCGATCAAGATTGCTTAAGCAATCATCAAAAGACTTCCCATAAACAGAAAATTCATCCATGAAAACCTCAAAAATCTCTTCACAAAAGTCAGAGAATATAGCATTCATACATCTTTTAAACGTAGCAGGTGCATTGCATAAACCAAAATGCATATGTCTATAAGCATAAGTTCCAAAAGGACAAGTAAAAGTGGTCTTTTCTTGATCAGGCTGAGAAACAGGTATTTGTGAAAAACTAGAATATCCATCAGGGAAGCAAAAATGTGTGTGCTTAGATAATTTTTCTAGCATTTGATCAATAAAAGGCAGAGGGTAATGATCATTTCTAGTTGCTTTATTTAATTTTCTAAAATCAATTACCATTCTATAGCCTGTAACAATTCTTTGTGGAATAAGTTCATTCTTATCATTAGGAACAATAGTAATACCTCCTTCCTTAGGGATGCAATGAACATGACTTACCCATCTACTATCAGCTATAGGATAGATTATACCTGTTTCCAGAAGTTTTAATATCTCCGTTCTTACCACTTCTTTCATCTTCGGATTTAACCAACGTTGGTGATCAACAGCGGGTTTAGCATCATGTTCCATATTAATTTTGTGCTGACATAGAGTGGGAATGATGCCCTTAATATCATTAAGAGTATATCCAATAGTAGCTCGGTGCTTCCTTAGAACTTTCAATAATCTTTCTTATTCATGTTCTAAAAGGTTAGCACTAATAATAATAGGATACATCTTTTTCTCATTGAGATAAGCATATTTCAAAGTGTCAGGTAACTACTTTAATTCAAACATAGGATCAACTTTAGGTGGAGGACCTCCTAGAGTTTCAATAGGCAAATTGTGTTTAAGCAGAGGACATTATTCAAATAAAATCGTATCTATTTCATTTCTTTCATGCATATGCATATCATTTTCATGGTCTAGCAAATATTGTTCAAAAGGATCAATAGGAGGTACAACAATAGAAGCAAGACCAATAATTTCATCCTTACTAGGCAATTCTTTTTATGAGGTTTTCTGCTAAACTTGGAAACATTAAATTCATGAGACTCATCACCAAAGCTAACACCGACAATTTGTTTCTCACAAACTATTTTAGCATTAATGGTGTTCAAGAAAGGTCTACCAAAGATAATGGGACAAAAGTCATCTTGTGGGGAACCAAGAACAAGAAAATCAGTAGGGTAATTTATTTTCCCACACAAGACTTCAACATCTCTAACAATCCCAAGTGGTGTGATGGTGTCACTATTAGCACGTTTAATAGTAACATCAATGTCTTTTATTTCAGTGGGTGCTATATCATTCATAATTTATTGATATAAGGTAAAAGGAATAGCACTCACGCTAGCACCTATGTCACATAAACCATGATAACAACGATCTTCTATTTTAATTGAGACAACATGCATGCCAACAACAGGTCTATGTTTATCTTTTTCATCGGGTTTGGCAATTCTAGCAGCTTCATCACAGAAGTAAATAACATGCCCATCCATATTTTCAACCAGGAGATCTTTAACCATAGCAACACTAGGTTCTACCTTGATTTGTTTAGCAGGTTTAGGTGTTCTAATATAAATTTCATTGACCATAGTCGAAACTTTAGCATGTTCCTTTATCCTAACAGGGAAAGGTGGTTTTTCCATATAGGCAGTAGGAACAACAGGATCAACATCATAGATAATAGTTTCATCTTTAACTATTACTGGTTCTTTAATTTCTTCTTTAATAGGTGGTTGACATTTGAACCACTTCTCCTTAGGGAGATCAACATGAGTAGCAAAAGATTCACAGAAAGAGGCTACTATCTCAGAGCCAAGTCCATATTTAGTGCTAAACTTTTGAAAAGCATCGGTATTCATAAAAGATTTAACGCAATCAAACTTAAGCTTAATACCTGACTCTTTACCTTCTCGAGTTCCCAATCTTTAGAGTTGCATTTAATTCTTTCTAGAAGATCCGACCCGAATTCAATAGTCTTCTTCATAAAGGAACCAGTACAGGAAGTATCAAGCATGGATCGATCATCATGAGAAAGCCAAGCATAAAAATTTTGAATGATAATTTCCCTTGAGACCTCATGATTGGGGCATGAATATAACATTGACTTAAGCCTCCCCCAAGCTAGAGCGATACTTTCTCCTTCACGAGGCCAAAAATTGTATATATAATTCCAATCACGATGAACTAGATGCATAGGATAAATTTTTTTCTTCTGAAACTCCAATTTCAATCAATTTGAATTCCAAGATCCAATATCATTGCATAGCCTATACCATGCCAATGCTTTTCCGTTCAAATATAAGGGGAAAACCTTCTTATTAGCTTCATCTCCTGGAAAACCTGCAAGCTTAAACAAACCACAAATTTCTTCCACATATATCAAGTGCATACCAGGATGTTCGGTTCCATCTCCTACATAAGGATTAGCTAGCAGCTGTTCTATCATACTCGAAGGAATTTCATATTCAATATTTTCAGTGCGCATAGTCGGTTGAGGGGTGACTAATTGTGGTTCCGATCGAGGTGAAGATGCCCCGAACAAACCCCTCAAAGGATTGTTTTCCATAGTAACAAGTGACAGTAAATTTCAGCACGTAATAATAATTTTTCCTTACCAAGAGCGCTTCACTCCCCGTCAACGGCACCATAAAAGAGCCTTGATAAGCCACAAGTATAGGGGATCAACCGTAGTCCTTTTGATAAGTAAGAGTGTCGAACCCAATGAGGAGCAGAAGGAAATGACAAGTGGTTTTCAGCAAGGTAATGTCTGCAAGCACTGAAATTGTAAGTAATGAGTAGTTTGATAGCAAGATAGTTTGTAATCAGCAAGTAACGATAATAGTAACAAAAGTGTAGAAAGGTAGCCCAATCCTTTTGAGGCAAAGGACAGGCCAAAACGGTCTCTTATGATAAGCAAAGTGTTCTTGAGGGTACACGGGATTTTCATCTAGTCACTTTCATCATGTTGGTTTGATTTGTGTTCACTACTTTGGTAATTTGATATGTGGGTGGATCGGTGCTTAGGTGATGTTCTTACTTGAATAAACCTCCTACTTATGATTAACCCCCTCGCAAGCATCCGCAACTACGAGAAAAGTATTAAGAATAAATTCTAACCATAGCATTAAACTTTTGGATCCAATCGGCCCCTTACGAAATAGCGCATAAACTAGGGTTTAAGCTTCTGCCACTCTCGCAACCCATCATCTAATAACTACTCCACAATGCATTCCCTTAGGCCCAAATATGGTGAAGTTTCATGTAGTCGACGTTCACATGACACCACTAAGGGAATCACAACATACATACCATCAAAATATCGAACACATATAAAATTCACATGATTACTTGCAACAAGATTTCTCTCGTGACCGCAAGAACAAAAGTAACTACTCACAAATGATAATCATACTCAAGATCAGAGGGTTATTAAATAGCATAATGGATCTGAACATATAATCTCCCACCAAATAAACCATATAGTGATCAACTACTAGATGTAATCAACACTACTAGTCACCCACAAGTACGAACCTATAGTTTCGGTACAAAGATTGAACACAAGAGATGAACTAGGGTATGATAGGAGATGGTGTTGTTGAAGATGTTGATGGAGATTTCCCTCCCCAAGATGGGAGAGTTGTTGGTGATGATGATGACGATGATTTCCCCCTCCGGGAGGGAAGTTCCCCCTGCGGAATCGCTCCGCCGGAGGTCAAAAGTGCTCCTGCCCAAGTTTTGCCTCGAGACAACGGTGTTTCGGCCCAAAAGACCTCTCCTTATTATTTTTCTAGGTAAAAATGACTTATATACCAGAAGGTGGGCACCAGAGGTGGGCTGGGCTGAGCACAACCCACCAGGGCGTGCCTGGGGGGCCAGGCGCGCCCTGGTGTCTTCTGCTCACCAGGTGGCCCTTCCGGTAGTTATTTGCTCCAGTATTTATTATTTATTCCATACAAATTCCTCCT
Organism: Triticum dicoccoides; assembly: GCF_002162155.2. Classification (NCBI taxonomy): domain Eukaryota; kingdom Viridiplantae; phylum Streptophyta; class Magnoliopsida; order Poales; family Poaceae; genus Triticum; species Triticum dicoccoides. The sequence goes on from NC_041384.1 coordinate 392,799,643, forward strand.
AAAGTTTCAGCTCATTTGGAGTTGTGCAGAATAGGTAGCCTGATGTAGCTTTTTCAGGTCCAGATTTCCAGCTGCCGGAATTCTCCCTCTTTGTGTGAACCTTGCATATTATGAGAGAAAAGGCGTTATAATTACTCCAAAAAGCATTATTATGCATAAAAGCATTATAAATAACAGTAGGTAAACATGATGCAAAATGGACGTATCAATGAGCCTGCGCACCGGACTGCTGGCATGCCTACCATCATTTCACACAGCTACTCACACGCCTCCGATGACACTGCGCAGCGAGTACGCCTCTCGTCAATTCACACACCTGCACGCATGCCTCCCGGTATGCCTGTGTGGCAGACTGCTCACATGCGTCCCGTCAACTCACACCTGCTCTCATGGCACACGGGTCGCGTGGCGGCACGTATATTGTTTTTCTATTTTGATGATTAATGATGTCACTTTATTACTGAACCGAAGCATGACATGTATCCATTGTTGGTCTAACGCCCATGATTCAAATAAATAATCCATTTGTGATATTGGTTCCCAATTATTAATAATATCCCGTTTGTAAGAAAATAAACATTACATCAAAACTTGTCTCAAATTTGGCAAAAAATGTACAATGCCACTGTGTATTGGTGTCCATATGACAACACGATAAGTTTCATGAATTTCAAATAAGTTTTGGATGTACTAGATTTTAAAAATCAAGATTCTCAATGTTTGAAATTTCTTGCACGGGGAGTAAACATATGCACCCAGTGAGACACATGTGTTTTTCCAATCCATTTAGGTGCACTGTCACGTGTGCATGTAGCTCAAATTTGATTTTTACACATTATACCCCTAGAAAATCAATCAATGTACTAAAACGTCTTAATGGTTCTGTTTTTTTCAAAACGTCCCTCCTTTGGTAACATATGTTCACCGTGGGAAAATTTAACATGCATCATAGTTGCGGTGGATGTGCGGTGTGTGCGTGTGCCTGTGTGTGCACGCGCGCATCTGGGGGTGGTGGCTGGCAGTACTACGAGTTGTGATCCACCATGTGGGTTAGCCGTTTTGTGAGGCAGGTGCTACATCAGAGTCGTGAATTCGTTATTTAAAACATTACACAACCCTTTCATACATACATGTTTTGGCTACATGCAGTTGGTGGTTGTCCTACATGATACCTCAGTCGCGTATGACACTTTCTGTGAGGCCGCGAGGTTGTTATCCATCACTTTGACCAATAGTCGGCAGAGAGGTTAATTTGGCCAGCAAGGTAGAATCTTTTTTTGTTTCTGTTATGGTGGGAATATATAGTATGCGTCGAAGAGGTGGGAGGGGACTACCATATATACTACATACGCGTCCGTGCTCAGTGTCGGGACTTCTCGGTTTCCGAGGCACTTGCCACATCAAAGTTGTGCATTTGGCTATTCAAAGATCACACAACACCTCTTTGGGCCACATGCATGCAGGCGGTGGTTATCCTAGGACACTCATGTGTGACGCTTCCATCTGCGGTCCCGCGAGGTCATCGTCGATGCATGCATCACTTTGACCTACATCGGGAGAGGTTAATTAATTTCACCATCAAGGAGGATTCTTTTGGGTTGTATTACTGTAGGAGTAGTATGCGACAAAGAGGGGGAAGGGGACCAACATATGTAGTATGCTTCATGAACCTTGCTCTATGTGGGGACTTTACGGTTTTCGAGGCATGTGCCACATCAAAGTTGTGCATTTTGGGTATTCAACATATGTTTGGCCCACATGCAAAGCGATGGTGGTTGTCCTCTCGCACCCACTCACGAGGTTATCAGTGATACCGATGATTTCCATCTGTGGGCCCGCTTGGTCCATCACTACTTTGCCTGATAATGAGAGAGGTTAATTTGACTTAGGAGGGTATTTTTTTTGTATTATGGCATATAGGTCATGCTCTGGGATGACATGATACAGTTTGAGCACTACACATGCATGTGTACGCATGAATCCCTCTCCCATCGAGTCGAAGTGGCCAGTACCACGATACGTCATGAACTGATCTTGCTCTATGTGGGGACTGTACGATTTTCGACGCACACACCACATCAATGCTGTGAATGGTATTCAAACATCCATGCACGCATCACCTCCATACATACATATGCGTGTAGTGGTTGTCTTCGAATGGTACACTCCCTCACGTGGTTACCGCCGACAAGCCTATATATTGGTGGGCCCGCGTGGACATCCGTGATCACTTTGACTGACTACAAGATAGGTTACCATGGCAGATTCTTCCTTTGGTTCGTGTTATCATAGTAGGTCATGGTGAGATTCAGGCCTAATTAAGTTTGAGCGCATACTATGCATGCATGCATGAATCCCCGTCATCGGCTCGAAGTGTGGGGTGACATACATATGCATCATCAACTAACCCTTGCTCCGTGTGGGGATTTTTGGTTCCAAAAAGCACGGTGCCACATCAAAGTTGTTCCATTGTGTATTAAAACATCAACACCTCCATACATATGTTTGGGCCACACGCAGGCAGTGGTTGTCTTCGGGGACTAGCTACTTGCATGATTATTGGCGAGCTAGCCCATCTCCGGGGTCGCATGGACGGCCATCACCTTGACCAACAATAAGAGAGAGGTTGTACGACCAAGCTGGAATATTGTTGGTCCATTTTACGATACATCTTGCTGAGATGCCCTCTCCAGCCGACTGAAAGTGTGTGTGTGTGCACGCGCGTGCGTGCATGTGTGTGTACATGTGTGTGTGTGTGTGTGTGTGTGCGTGTGTGTGTGTGATGGGGGGTGGGACTGCTACTTCTCACTTTGCTAGGTGAACCTCCGTGTGGGCGGGCATGCATTCATAGCTTAGGATTCCCCTCCTGCCGACATGAGGGGGCAAGCAATACCGTGCGCTTTGCGAGATAGGTGCCACATCGAAGTTGCATTTGGTATTTGAACATCAAACCACCCTTTTCATACATATATTTGGTCCACATGCAAGTGTGTTCATGTTCTAACCCTTTCCCGCGTCATTTTTGCCAAATTTATGAACATTAGACAAGTCGGATGACACAACAGACACAGTTCACTCACACTAACCGTGTGCCACGCTGGTGCCCCTGTCACGCACATCAGCATAGTACATTGGGCTCCATGAGGCTTCCCCTCTAAAAAATATCTACCCGACTGTAGGTTTTTTATGTTTGATAACACACGGTTCCTATGTTTCGACCGTGTGTGATGTTTGTTGTTCCCGCTCCTGCCTGCATCCCTTGAAAATATTTGCCCGGCTCGAGGGTTTTTGTGTTTCATAACACACGGTTGTTATTTCCGGACAGTGTGCGATGCACCATCATCCAAATTTTCAATAGCCCCGGCATTTCACTCCCACGTTTTAAAATTTTCAGTAGCCGCATCATTTCTTCAAACACCCCCCTCCACACACACACCCCAAAACCTCCACGGACACATGCGCGCGTGCACACACACACACACACACACCCACCACAACCTTCCCTCACTCGAAACCCTAGCAAGGTCGCCGCCGCCGCCGCAAGGCCTCCATTGTCAACATCTATCAGTTTGCCCGTGCAGCTTACCCACCGATCTCCATACCCAGGGCGCCCTGAGTTTCTTAGATGATGCCTGTCAAATGCCCCCTTTCCCACATATCTCCATCCCCATCCCCATCCCCATCCTCATCATCCACTCTAGAGCATGGCTGCCTAAGCCCAGCTATGCTTCCCATGGAGCACGAGGAGCGACTGGCCCAAAAGAGGTGTATCGCGGCCTCTTCGCCCGACGTCGCCGAGGTGGCCACCAAGGAAGCTGACGACCATTAATGGCCACATACACTCAATCAGCGGGCTAGAGTATGCGGTTATGTTGCGAACGCCAACTATGACATCGAGGTCGTCGACAGCGATGGCCTGACGCGGGCTATGTCACAAGTTAAGTGGCCCACCCCCAACCCCTCGGGTTCAACCGGCATCGATCTCATCCATGGCCCCACCGCTGATCTCCTATGGCTCGCTGTCAAGAATTTGCCATCCTACATCGCCATCGAGCCGCTTTTATCATTTCTGAAGGACACGTTCTGCGAAGCTGGCTTGGGATCCATAGCTTCCAAGTCAGACCCCATCGACGACGACCACGAGGAGGGCACCCTCTCTGACTTTTCCAAGGGGAAAGAGCCCATCTGCTCTTCCAAGGAGAAAGAGGCCACCTATGACATCAGGGAGGGCACCCTACAGTCGTGCTCTTCCAAGGGGAAGGAGCCCATCTGCAATAACATGGAGCGCACCCAGGGTCCATGCTCCTCCCATCGGAACGAGCCCATATGTGACAAGTGAGGAAACCCATGATTTGTTTTGCTGTGCCTCTTCACAGGGGGAACCCATGATTTCTTTGTCCCTTTTGTAGTATAGTGAGAATATGTCCAATTTTAATTGCTATATATTTGCTTGTTTGCAGTATGCCTTATTTATTTCAGTTGTCACAATGTGATGCTCTATATGTGCAACTATTTAATGTGCAGTACATTTTTATAAATATCGGTTTTAAACATATTGATAGGAATGCATATATTTGTTTGTTGTTAAGCCTGTTATAGCTAGCATATGCCTATTTTGAAGTTTTTTGGTTGTTCGGTTGTTTGTAGTTAGCACATGTCCAGTTTCAAATGCTATCTTTGGTTGTTTGTAGTATGCCTTGTTTATTCCAGTTATTCACAACGTGATGTTCTAGATGTGCAAGTATGAACTGTGCAGTTCAATTTCATCAATACCAGTTTCAACAATACCACTATGAATGACTACATTTGGTTGCTGCATTTTGTATTTAACACGCCTTTCCATTTTTATTTAATAATAACTAGTGTACTTAGACCGGCACAATACCAGTTTGAATGACTATGTTTGCTTGTTGTTAAATGTTAGGCCTGTTGCAGTTAGCACACCTTTCCACTTGTTCTGCTTTACTAGCATGCTTAAACCTGCACACTGAAGCTATCTTTTGGAGATTATTTTGCCTGCCATGGATATATTTGGTTGATGTTTAGCCTGTTGTGCTTAACATGCCTCTCAATGTACTTACACATGACAATTTTGGGAATGACTGTTGTTTTTCATCGAGGTTAGTTTCATCCAATGGCTTATATACGCTCACTGTTCAGGATATCAGTAGTTGGTACCATGTTGGCGGGGGCTGATAAGGGACTAATCGGTGAATCAGACTTTTAACTGAATATATCTGTAACCCATTTATTTTTATGTTAACTAGGGCCATATGTAATATATCTGAGGCTACATAGCAACATGCACTGTACTGAATGTCTAAATATGCAATCCTAGGCTACATACCAACAAGGAAGAGTGCTACCTTAGTGTTCTGGTGATGTCTAGATATATGTAGAAGAGCAGCAACAACAACAGCAACGACACAACCTTGTTTGGATACTCTAACTTAGCTAGAGGTTAGAGTAAGTTTCTAGCTCATGACTAACCCTAAACTAACTCTAGCCAAAGAGGTGTTTGGATGACAGGGTTAGATTGACAATATATGCACCAGGAGAACTAGCTCCAATTAGCACCTCTTGGGTGGGATAGTTTTTTTGGCTGGGTTAGATGCAACTAGCTCAAACTAGCCCTCATGTTTGGATATACTTCAGGGCTATTTAAGCCCAAACTAGCTCAAACTAACTCTAACCCATGGATACAACAACAGTTAATCAACCGATAATTTATAAGAATGCAATAAACTCCCTATGTCCCATAATATAAGATGTTAATTCATCTAATATGTGACCGAGGGAGAGGGTATGTTGTACTACATCATTGTGCAATTGCTGTTTAGCTTCTAATAATAACTTGGTGCTTTTAGGTACATATGTCATTGGTAAAGATCTGCGCTTTGACCCTTTCTGCATATGGGGCAATGAGATATTCATGAACCAACATCAAGTGGGGAAGCTGATAAAGATAGTTAGTAAAGTGGGTCAAAAGATGGCAATTAAACTATTTTTTTACACTTTATCCAAGACAACAGCGAACTGTAGTATGGTAAGTAAGAAACCTGCAGCCTTCTTTTTACTGCCCATAATGAGTTGTGTTAGATGACAATGCCTGAATCTTTTTCCTTTGCAGTGGTTCCCAAAGAAGTTTACTCAAGGTTACTCTCAAACTACATGATTTGTGGGCATGCAAAGGTTAAAGTATTTCTACCAGAACACGATGATTATCTAGATGTGTTCATGAAGACAGTGAAGGATGGGCGGTCGACCATCACAAGGGTTGGACTAGAGCCGTGTGTGCCTTTTGCATGGAGGAGGGCACAATATGGGCATTCCGATTCACCTTGTTCAGCAACCAGAATGTATTTCACCTCTTTCTTTACCATCTTTAATAGTACAAGTATACAACTGTGGTTCATCATTCTTTATTTGGTGCTTATGCAATTCTTGAATATATGTACCTGTGAATCGAATAATGCATTGGTTGTTTGAACCTGATGGATATGAATAAAGCTATATCATACTTTCAAATTCAAATCCAGTACAATTTGAAATGGCAGCAATTAATTTACGGTGAAATTACGCTCCACAGGTCGTTACGGCGCACACGATCGGTAAAACACAGACGTTTGTGATATAAACCATAATCCGACATGGTTCACAGAGAGGAAACGTGTGCGAGCATGCACACAATTGTCATTTGCAAACCGTGTGTGATGTCAGACAATGTCACAAATGGTGTGGGCAAACTAAACATTTAGTTTTCGTATCGTACACGATTTGCAACCATGAACTATTTCTGTTATGTTACGCATTGTAAATGTTGCACCACAGAATAGCGTGTGCGGTAGTTATCATGTACGATGATGTTACGACAGTCTGACGTTTCGTAATCCTATACAACACTCGTATGATGATTAGCTAATCTTCTTAATTAGTTATCGCACACAGTCCAGGAAAACTGAATATGTGTGATTGTCTACTTATCATACACGTTCTATAATCGTGAACCGTTTGTGATGGGTCGTGCATCATAAACGTAGCACCACAGAATACCGACTGCGATGGTAATGCGAGCACAAACGAGTAGCGACAACTGTATGCATCAAGGCTCCCTATCCCCGACGGTTTCTGGGTCATGTGGGAAGGACCCCCGTATCACAATCACTCACTTGGAGACGGTTCTAAACGCCGTAGTGGAAAGGGGTTAAAAATTGATTGTATAGCACCTCGATGTACCAGTGTGTAGGTCTGTGGTAAACTACTCACACATCATCGGAAGGGCATCAAGGTTGATGTAGAGGCCCTCCGTGATCGATTCCCCCTCCGGCAGAGTATGGGAAAAGGTCTTCAGATGGGATCTTCGAAGAACAGAAACTTGCGGCGGCGAAAAAAGTATTTTGGGTGGCTCTCTGATGTATTGGGAATATTTGGTAATTTATGGTGCCGAAATTAGGTCAAGAGGTGCCACGAGGGACCCACAAGCCTGGGGGACGTGCCCCCTACAGCACGATGGTAGACTTGTCGCTCCCTTGTGACTCTTCAGGTCTTATCTTGAAGCTTCTAGGGTCCCTTCTAGTCCAGAAAAATCATCAAAAAGTTTCGTAGTGTTTGGACTCCGTTTGGTACTGGTTTTCTAAAATGCCAAAAACAAGAAAAAACAACTGGCACTGGGTACTAGGTTAAGATGTTAATCCCAAAAAATGATATATAATTGCATAGTAAACATTGAAGATTGACACTATAATAGCATGAACAATAAAAATTTATAGATACGTTGGAGACGTGTCAGCATACCCAAGCTTAATTCTTGCTCGTCCTCGAGTAGGTAAATGATAAAAACAGAATTTTTGATGTGGAATGCTACCAATCATATTCATCATATAATCTCTTTTGTGGTATGAATATTTAGTTCCGAATGATTCAAAGCAATAGTTTATAATTTGACATAAAGACATCAATACGCAGGCATACCAACAAACAATCATGCCTTTCAAAATATCAGTACTAAAGAACGCTATCCCTACAAAATAATATAGCCTTGTCATGCTCCATCTTCTTAACACAAAATATAAATCATGCATTAACCTGGTGTCAGCTAAGCAATTGGTTCATACTTTTTAATGCGCTTAAGCTTTTTAAACCCCCACGCAATACATGAGCACAAGCCATGGATATAACACTATGTGTGTAATAGACTATGGTGGTAGAGATGATATGGAGTAGACTAAAAAGGATGAAGTCTCACATCATGGAGGCTAATCAATGGGCTATGGAGATGCCCATCAATTTATGTCAATGTAAGGAGTAGGGATTGCCATGCGACGGATGCACTAAGAGCTATAAGTGTATGAAAGCTCAAAATGAAAACTAAGTAGGTTTGCATCCAACTTGCTTTCTCATGAAGACCTCGGGCATTTGAGGAAGCCCATCATTAGAATATGATACGTCTCCAACGTATATATAATTTATGAAGTATTCGTGTCATGTTTACAATAGTTTTATATGGTTTTGGTGCACTTTTCATATAACTTCTATTTGATTTTCATGGACTAACATATTGACCTAGTGCACAGTGCCCGTTGCTATTTTCTGCTTGTTTTTGGTTTTCCAGAAAATAAATATCAGATGAAGTCCAAATAAAGCAAAACTTTTGGATGATTTTCTTGGAAAAAAAGAGACCCATGAAGCTTCGTGGGAGGACCAGAAGAGCCACGAGATCCCCACAAGCCTCTAGGGTGCGCCACGGGGGGTGGCTATGGCCTGGTGGCTTGTGGCCACATCTTAGCTCCTTTTCGCGTGATTCCAACTCTGAAAATTCTTATAAATAGGGAAACCCCTAGAGATAACCCTATAACTTCAACTGTGCCGCTGCAAGCCTCTGTACCAAAGAGATCCCATCTGGAGCCCTATTCTAGGACCCTGCCAGAGGGGGAAATCATCACAGGAGGCCATTTTCATCATCCCGACGGTCCCCATGACGAGGAGGGAGTAGTTCACCCTCGGGCGGATGGTATGTACCAGTAGCTATGTGTTTGATCTCTCTCTCTCTGTCGTGTTCTTGATTTGGCACGATCTTGCTGTACCACGAGCTTTGTTAATATAGTTGGATCGTATGGTGTTTCTCCCTCTCTATCTTGTTGTGATGAATTGAGCTTTACGTTTGAGGTTTCATTATTGTCAGATTGAATATTTTGGATTTGAGAACACTTAATGTATGTCTTGCATATGAATACCCGTGGTGACAATGGGGTATTATATTGATTCACTTGATGTATGTTTTCGAACTCAACTCGCAGATTCCCGAGGTGACATTGGGTAATCTATGCATAGGGGCTGATGCACACTTCCATCCTACTTTCTCTGGTAGAAATCTTGGGGCATTTTTTAAGTTCTTTGTGTTGGATTGAATATTTTGAATATAAATTTGTTTGATGCATATAGTATGATTGACTCACGGATACTCGTGGTGACATTGGAGTATCTAGGTGACACCAGAGTTGATTGATGTGTATCATATGGTATTATTTTAGTACGAACTCTTGGGCTGTTTGTGACACTTATAGGGATGGCTCAATAGATTGATCAGAAAAGATAACTTTGAGGTTGTTTCGTACCCTACACAAAATTCATCTTATGTTCTCCGCTTGATAAGAACTTTGGAGTGACTCTTTGTCGCACGTTGAGGGATTGTTATATGATTCAATTATGTTAGCATTGTTGAGAGATTGCACTAGAGAAAGTATGAACCCTAGACCTTTTTTTCAAGCATTGGAATACCGTTTGTGCTCCGTTTTATCACTTGCTACCTTGCTGTTTTTATATTTTCGCATTACAAAAACCTATATCTACTATCCATACTACACTTGTATCACCATCTCTTCGCCGAACTAGTGGACCTATACAGTTTTTCATTGTATTGGGTGTGTTGGGGACACAAGATATTTCTTGTATTTGGTTGCAGGGTTGTTTGAGAGAGACCATCTTTATCCCAGGCCTCCCATTGATAGATAAACCTTAGGTCATCCACTTGAGGGAAAATTGCTACTTTCCTACAAAACTCTACGCTTGGAGGCCCAACACGAGTCTACAAAAATAAGTTGTGTAGTAGACATCAAGCTCTTTGCTGGCGCCGTTGTCGGGGAGGTGAGTGATATAAGGTATATCTTTAGATCTTGCAACTGAATCTTCTTGTTTCTTGTTTTATCACTAATTTTGTTTATAAAAGAAAACCACAACAAAAAATGGAATTGAGGTTGCCTCATATTCTTCATCTTTATAATGTCTTTCGTGAAAATGATGGAAAGGAAAATTGTGCCAAAGTGTTAGAAGAAGAATTCAATAAAATGTTTGGCATAAAATCTTTGAATGATGAGCATGATTGCAATGATGTTAGTATGAATTATTTGAATATCCAGGATGCTAATGATATGCAGGGTCATATGCTAGGGGATGCTATGTTTGATGAAGATGATAGTTTTAGTCCCTAAAGTTTTGATGTGCAAATTTTTATGATGATTGCATGCTTCCTATTTATGACGATTGCAATATTTATGAAAGTGGGGTTGGAAGAGTGTAAAATTTAGATAATAATGGTCCACTATTTTGGAGGGTGTTGAATCTTATTATAATCACAAAAGTGAATTTGGAGAGGTCATGACTTCATTTAATGATGAATCCACTATTTTGGAAGAGATCTCAATTGATTATGACAACAAAGTTGCTATCTATGATGATTATTGTGATGACATGTATGCTATAAAGAATAGTGATAACCATGAAACTTGCCATCATGATTTTAATGTTCAATTTGATTATGGCAATCAAGTATCTCATGATAGTTATTTTTTGAGTTTGCTCCCGCTACTATTAATGAGACGAAATTTGCTTATGTGGAGAGTAATAAAATTTCTATGCTTGTGGATCATGAAAATAATGCTTTATGTGATAGCTATATTGTTGAATTCATTCATGATGCTACTGAAAATTATTATGAGAGAGGAACATGTGCTTTTTCATATCTCAATAATATCAAGTTTCCTCTCTTTGTGTTGAAAGTTTTGAAGTATTGCTTGTTTTGCCTTCCTATGCTAGTTGATTATTCCTCCCATAAATTGTTTGATCACAAAATCACTATGCATAGGAAGTGGGTTAGGCTTAAATGTGCTAGTCATGATGCCCCCATTTTGTTTCAATTCATTCCTTTTATGTGAGCACCATTGAACTCATCATGCTAGCGAAAAGACATTAAAGAAAAGTGCTTGCTGGGAGACAACCCAACACCTATACCTACTGTTTTTGTGTGTTAACATAATTTTTGACATATTCTGTTTTCAATGCATAGATTGCTTGTTTTATAGTTTCTAGGATTATATTGGTCAATACAAATCATAGAAATGGTTACAGTAATCATTATGTGAGGGAATATTTCTCCCTAAGTGGTTTTGGTGATTGATGACAACATGTTTACGAACTAATCGTGTGCATTGAGCCTTTTAGACTTTCAAGCATAGGGCACAAGATGATTTGTTGCCCTTGGAGTTTCAACAGAAGACGATTTTCTTTCTCATGATTCTTTTCTGGTGGACTTGAGTCGTTGGGAAAACCGTACTATCAAGAGGGGGTCCGTATCAGAAAGGTTTGGGTGGAATCAACACGTACACACTCATATTGCACCCATCAACTACTTCCGTTTCTTTGGAGTTGTCCTCTTTGTTGCATCGAAGGAAGGGAGAAGAGACACAATGGTAGTACCGCTGGCCACCGCAGTAGTACCGCCCATAGGCAGTAGTACCGCTGTGACCACCGCTCGCACTACCACTCGTGGCTGGGGATATCGATTTTTCGTGTCCGGATCTATGGTGGTTCCTCTAGGTTACTATTGTACCTCTCGTTTGTCCCCAGGAGATGGGAGGATGTAGTAGTGGTAGTCTGGACGGTAGTACCGCCTATGGGCAGTAGTATCGCCCCAACTACCGCGGCTACCACCGCTCGGCCCTCTGCTTTTCCCATGTTCTTCTTTATTCCTTGCATCCTGTATATGTGCGGTAGTACCACTCGTGCGAGCGGTAGTACCGCTCATCTGCAGGCTGTGAGATGCATAACAGTTGGATTTGTTCTTCCCACTATAAAAGGGGGTCTTCTTCCCCATGAAGACCTTACCTCTTTTCCCCCAAGCTCCCTTGTTGCTCCAAAGCTCATTTTCACCCGATCTCTCTCCCTACCCAATGAAACTTGTTGATTTTCTAGGGATTGGTTGAGAATGCCCGGATCTACACTTCCACCTAGAGAAAATTGATTCCCCCACTTATCCCTTGCGATCTTGTTACTCTTGGGTGTTTGAGAACCCTTGACGGTTGAGGTCACCTTGGAGCCACATTCCATTGTGGTGAAGCTTCGTGGTATCGTTGGGAGCCTCCAATAAAGTTGTGGAGATAGCCTCAACCTTGTTTGTAAAGGTTCGGTCGCCGCCTTCAAGGGCACCACTAGTGGAATCACGACATCTCGCGTTGTTGAGGGCGTGAGGAGAATACGGTGGCCCTAGTGGCTTCTTGGGGAGCATTATGCCTCCACACCGCTCCAACGGAGACGTCCTTCCCCCAAAGGGAAGGAACTTCGGTAACACATCCTCGTCTCCACCGGCTTCACTTGTGGTTATCTCTTCCCTTTACTTTGTGCAAGCTATTATTGTGTTGTACCATTTGCTTGCACTTGTTGTTGTTGTTGTTGTTTGCATCATATAGGTTGTTCACCTAGTTGCACATCTAGACAACCTATTTGTTGCTAAACCTACTTTGTTAAGAAAAGCAAAAAAATGGTAGTTGCCTATTCACCCCCCCTCTAGTCAACCATATCGATCCTTTCAATTGGTATCAGAGCCTCGTCTCTTTTTTAAGGGTTTCACCACCTGAAGAGTATGGTTGACACCGAGGAGGAAGTGCCCGAGGCCGCGGAGTTGACTTCGATCACTCGAGATGACTTAAATGAAGCTATGGCTTCACTTAAGATATCTATGATGACCGAAGTCAAGTCCATGCTTAAAGAATTACTTGAGGGGATGAAATCCACTCCCGATCCATTGATTGTTGTTACTCCCACGGCATCAGAGTCGAAGGCCAATTCCGCCAAGGAAGTGACTAAAAGTACTTATGTTCCTTCCCCTCATGACAAGAATGGGACGGGAACCTTTGCCTCAGTTCCCCCTCCCCGGTCTATGGAGGACCGGTCCCTACACCTCGCATTAATATTCAGGGTCCTCCTGCCAAGCTTGTTAAGGGTGATTTTGCTAATTGGGTATTTCGCACTAAGTCTCATTTGAATCATTTCTCAACTAACCTTTGGAGAATCATTGAGCAAGGCTTTTATCTGCATGATCCAAACAACTTCACCCCAAGATAAGAAGTGGACAGTCAATACAATCACTTCGCTTTGTTCATCCTTCAAGATGCGGAGTGTGGTCGGACTTTCACACCCTAACCTCAAGTGAAGTGTTCGATGAGTTTATTGCCATGAACATCATGAACAAGACCACCAACAATGCTCTTGCTCGTGTCCGATTAAAGAAAGGCACTCCCACCCTTGCTTTGAAAGCCAAGGCATTCTAGAAGAAGAAGAGGAAGAAGAAGAGGAGTGTGGTCTAGAACACACCACATATGCCTACCATGAGCACATGGCTCTCGCGTCAAGGCAATTTTGGAGCAATAAAAGGAACTCAAGGCCCAACTTCACCAAGAACAACTCAAGTGGGTTAAATAACAAGCAACATGTAAGGACTTGCTACAACTGTGGCAATGTGAGTCACTTTGTGGTGGATTGCCCCTATGAGAAGAGGGAAGACAATGGTGGCAAACTCATTCACAAAGGTAAAGCCAAGTCCTTCCCTAGCAAGAACAACTTCACCAAGAAGACTCCTCCAAAGGGCTTGGTGGCACATGAAGATTACCCCTCCGATGATGATGAGGAAGATACAAGTGGAGAAGGAATGGAAACGACAACCATTGCCATTGCTAGATCTTCCCCCTCAAAGGTGTCTCTCTTTGGCGCCCCCAATGAAAACACCATTGCCAAGTGTCTCATGGCCAAAGGTATCAACAAGGTAACTCCTAAAATCAAAACCACCATCATTACTACTCCTTCATTGTTAGATTATGTTGATGATAGTGAGGTGGAGAAAGTTGATGAGAATGAGTTCACCAAGTTTGTGAGCAAGCTCAAGGGTGAGTCCAAGAAGAACTTTGTTGCTCCCTTGGAACAACTTGGTGAGGCCAATGATATTATTGAGTCGCATGAGGATACTATCTCCAAGTTGGAGGGGCACAGTCGTGACTATGCCAATGAGATTGTGGATCTTTTCATTGCTCTCGAGGAAGTGCGAGATCTTCGTTTGACTCTTGAGGAGTCACACAATGTTGATCATGATAAATTGCAAAAAGATCTTGATCATGCTATTGTTCTTACTCGTGTGCTTAAATTCGAGAAATTTGCACTTGGGGTTGGCCATGATAGACTCAAGGAAGAGTTTGATACACTTGACAAGGCTCACAAGGTCTTGAAGTGTGCTCATGCTTCCCTCAAGGAGTCTCATGATCAACTACAAGTGAAACTAACTAAGGAGATTTCCACTTGCCCTCCTTTCGTTCTAATTGATAATGCCCATGCTACCAACCTTTGTTGTGAGCATGATCATCTTGTGGAGGAAAATGCTAAGTTGAAAGAGCAACTTGAGAAGGGCCTTGTGACTTGCATACAAGGCGAGAAGAACCTCAATGACCTTTTGAGCAAGCAAAAGGAAGTTGTAGGAAAGGAGGAGCTTGGGTTTGTACCCAAGTCAAAGAAGAAGAAGAACAAGACCAAGCTATCTCTCCCACTCAATGACACCTTTGCCAAGGCGAGTGGGGGTGCTTATGAGAAGAAGAAGACCAAGGAAGTGGATGGTAATGCCAAGAAGGGCAAAACCACCCCTAACAACAAAGACCGCGACTTCAACCCCTCTTATGTTTTGTGACGTGCTAGTGATGGGCATGTTTATGCCAAATTTGTTGGTTCTTCTTATGAGTACATTGAATGGTCTATTTGGGTTCCTAAGGCCCTTGTTGCTAACATCAAAGGACCCATTCAAAAATGGGTACCTAAATCCAAGCATTGATCTCTTGTAGGAGTTTGCTTCCGGTGGGGTGTCATGATTGCTCGATAGTGGAGCAACAAATCATACGATCGGCATCAAGGACTTGGTGGTAGATGTGCATCCAATTCCATCCATGCCCACCCGTGTCGAATTCGGTAATGCTTCAACTTCTAAGGTATTGGGACTTGGCAAGGTGGTCATCTCTCAAGATTTATCTATTGAGAAGGTCATGCTTATTGAGTCCCTTGCATACTATTTACTCTTCGTTCATCAACTTGCACTTATGGGATTTGCAACATTCTTTGATCTTGATACCGTGGCCCTTTTGTGGAGCAAGACTCTTATTGTAGCCTTTGTTGGGCATGTCGAGAACGGTCTGTGTCGGTGCAACAAACCCTGGGTCTGTTGCCCACACTGTGCACAGGCACAAGAGCAAGGTTGATGCGCTAACCCAAGCGAGAGTTCAAAGAATCAAGAGATTCAAATAACTAGCATGCATCTCATAGAGACTAAGGACAAGCCAGAGAAGCAAGATATCACCAAGAGAAGGCCTCCTTTGCCGGGCAGGCGAGCCCGGCAAGGGGCAAGGCCACCCCTAGAAGCAAGCGCCCCGGCAGGGCCGGCCGGGGATCGCGGAGGAAAAACCGCCTCACCAACCACTCAAGCAGGACCCACATCGTCAATCAATGCGGTGTCAAGCTGCAAGATGATTAAGTGGCAGCCATTCGCCACATGGCAGCCATTTCCTACAAAAGAAACCCATAGATGACACCCGTCCTGCGATGTGTTAAGAGAACAGGCGCAGAGTTGGCAAGATAGCCCGACAAGCCATGTCGGGCAACCAGTGATGTGACACTAAGCGGTGCATTTAATGCGCCCTGTCAGCCTGCAGAGTTAGGTATGATAGCACTGTTTCCTATCATATCAGTGCATAATGACTACTTTGCCATTGTGGTGATCTCGTGATCTATAAAAGGAGGCCCATGGCAACCATAGAAAGGGTTGGAAAGTTGATGAACCCACATCCCCATACGCGCGTAGTCGCTGCAGCCCTAAGGCAACCCCTGCCGGGCAAGTGTACTATGCTTCATCACCTCCATTCCACCATCAATCCACCAAAGCAGGAGTAGGGTTTTACGCCTCGTGGCGGCCCAAACCTTGGTAAATTGCTTGTGTGCTCTCTGTCGTGCTGCCATACGCTAGTCTTCTCTTTGTGCAGCGCGATGTCCCCCGGGTAAACCAGCAAGGGGCCTCCGGTCCCATAGGTGGCCGCGGATATCCCGTGAAATCTTTGGTGCGCCAGGTAGGGGGTCACTTGCACGAACCTGAAAGCATGCGCAGTGCGTCATCTCCATCACCATCTTCATCTTCGACGATGCCATCGACCATGGCGCCCAAGAAGAAGTCCGGTGCTTCGGCCCATCCATCCACCTCGAAGGCTCCACTGCCCGCAGCCTCCAATGCCGCGGGGGATGCGGAGGCACGCGAGGACGTGCACGCTGCTGGGAACGTGGTTGGAGCAGGCGGCGCCATCATCACTTCACCCGCGGCCAACACGGGGGCTGGAGATATTGGAGGAGAACATCATCAGCAACACCTCGACGGTCACGCTCCGCAAGGTGCAGGCGAGGGGGTCACTCCGTCTGCACCCCCTCTCACCGACGGGCACAACCGCAACAACGGCGCTCAGTCCGGAGTAGGCCATCGCCCTTCGTCCGCCCCCACCACGGGAGCGACCGTGGCCCATGCGCCTCCTCCCCAGATGAGCCAATCAGACCGCTGCGTTCGACGGAGCCGCTGACCCTCTAGCACCACCGCCGCACAACCCCGCTGCCCAGGTGGTCGCCCCATAGCAGCGTTGGCGCGGCGTCGCCGCCACCGCCGCTGGCACCGTCACGAGCCAGGCGACAGTGCGGTCGATGTCATCAACATCTATGCCAAGCACAACCACGGAGGCTATGGCACGATCTCAGCTGCTACTAAGGTTTCCACCAGTAGCCGAGCAGATGGATGAATGGTGTGACACCATCCAAAGCCTACTCAGTTTCGCCGAAGCTGGGGGCTCACGACAAGCTAGCCCGCCATGACCTCCTCAAGCGACAGCAACCGCCCGTACTGCTGGCTGTATGGAGAGGGCCATCCCCATGGTGCAGTCCCCACCACGGCTTCCGGCACGGGCGCAGCAGAATCAAGATTCCGATGACGTCTCGATGGCCTCTTCTGACCCTCGAGCACGTCCAGGCCAACGTCGAGGCCCAGAGGATAGGCGGCGGGGAGACGCGTTCGCCATCGTAGATCGACGCCACGATGACCTCCGCCAGGCCGACAGGTGCGATGGCCTCAACGTCGACGAGCCTGCGCTCAGTGTTGGCAGGTGCCTACCTTTCGAGGTCGGCTGCCCGGCCTTTACGCGAGAACTGCGGCAAGTCCGTTGCCCATCCGTTCTCACGTTCAAGCTAGAGATACCCGAGAAGTACGACGGGAGGCTGAATCCGGCAGAGTTCCTGAGCATCTACACCATCGCTGTTCAGGCTGCCGAGGGAAGAGATGAAAAGGTGTTCACCAACTACTTCCCTTTGGCCCTCAAGTCCAATGTGAGGTCTTGGCTGATGCACCTGCCAGAGAACTCCATTTCGTCATGGGCAGACCTGTGCCACGAGATCATCGGTGCCTTCACCGGTGGCCACCAAGAGCCCGGCAGGCCCAGCGACCTGCAAATTCTCCAGCAGAAGGAATGAGAAACTCTCTGTAAGTATCGGCGAAGATTTCGTAAAGTTCATAGAAATATTACAAATATCCATCAAGCAGCCATTATAGCAGCTTTCCAGTGCAATGTGCGCAACCATCACATTCGTTCCAAGATGAACGTGCGGTTGCCCAAGACTATGAAGGAGCTATACACACTGGTGGATAAGTGTGCTCGGATGGAGGAAGGAAGGAAGTTTCCCGGAGAGGAAGATTACACCAATGTTGATTCAGAGGATGAGGATGAATCCACCAGTCAGAGAAAGGGCAAAAAGCGCAGTAAGAAGCCAAGAGATAAGGAAATGATGACTGTGGAAGGTTCGGGCACACCTAGTACTGGCAAGAAGGCTAAGGCTGAGGCCCTCGGCAAGGAAGCTGCCGCTTGCACTGCCTGCCGGAAGCCGCTGCCACCAAGAAAGCTAGGAAAGACGATGGGCCGTACTGCAAGATCCATCGGACCAAGGGCCACGACCTTCGGGAGTGTTACCAAGTTGAGCAGCTTGTCAAGAAACAGAGGGCAGAATATAATAAGCATGACAAGGAAAAAGGTGAGAATACCGCTGGCGGTAAGAGCCGACACAGTGAAGCAAATCGCACCGGCAAACCCTTTCAGAACCAAGGAAAGCCCGCTAGGGGTCAAGAGAAGGAAATCTGTAATGATGTGAGTGATGAAGGGGATGAAGAGGAAACCAGTGAGCATGATTTCGCAAGTTAAGGCATGAGCTAAATATCATTGATTTGAGCAATATGGCTTGAATCTAGGCACATCCCACCACACTCATCATCATATCTTGTTCTAGATGTAGGCATGGACATAGGGGGAGTGGTGTTCTCTCAATGAACCCCCCCATTTTGCATAAATCAATCTAATCTTTCACATTAGCCATTCATGATGGTACTTGTGCTTCAAAGGTGAGTTTTGGTCATGGGCCCAAAGTTAAAATATTCGTGGTGCCATAACTTTTAACTCAAACATAGATGGCTCCGGCCACCGCCCCCCACGCGATCAATGGTTGTTGTTGGTCTTGAGGTCATTTGTGTGGGTTTGAGCCACTTCTTGTGTGGTTCCTTTTTCCCTTGCTTTCGAACTTGAGGTGTCTCTTCCCGCTGTTGTAGTTCTTCGTCGTATCTCTTGATAATCCACAAGTATAGGGGATCACAACAGTTTTCGAGGGTAGAGTATTCAACCCAAATTTATAGATTCAACACAAGGGGAGCCAAATAATATTTGCAAGTATTAGCAGCTAAGTTGTCAATTCAACCACACGTGGAGATTAATTATCTACAGCAAAGTGACTAGTAGCAAAGTAGTATGATAGTTTTGATAATAGTATCAGCAACAATAGTAGAGGTAACAGTGATAGCAGTAACTTTGTAGCAAGTGCAAAAGTAATGATAGGAGTGGTAACTTAGCAAGAACAATATAAGAGAAATTCATAGGCATTGGATCGATGATTTGTTGGATGATATTCATCATGTGGCAGTTATAACCTAGGGCGATACGGCACTAGCTCCAGTTCATAAACATAATGTAGGCATGTATTCCTTAAATAGTCATACATGATTATGGAAAGAACTTGCATGGCATCTTTTGTCCTACCCTCCCGTGGCAACGGGGTACAATTGGAAACTAAGGGATATTAAGTCCTCCTTTTAATAGAGAACCGGAACAAAGCATTAACACATGGTGAATACATGAACTCCTCAAACGACGGTCATCACCGGGAGTGGTCCCAACTATTGCCACTCCGGGGTTGCCGGATCATAACACGTAGTAGGTGACTATAACTTGCAAGATCGGATCTAGAATATAGATATAATGGTGATAACGTACCGGTTCATATCTGAGATCATGGCACCCGGGCCCAAAGTGACAAGCATTAAGCATGGCAAATCCATAGCAACATCAATCTCAGAACACAGTGGATACTAGGGATCAAGCCCTAACAAAACTCGATTTATTACATGATGAATCTCATCCAACTCCTCACCGACCAGCGAGCCTACGAAGGAATTACTCACTCTCGGTGGGGAGCATCATGGAATTGGCGATGGAGAAGGGTTGTTGATGACGAAGATCGAAGATCCCCCTCTCCAGAGCCCTAAATGGACTCCAGATCTGGCCTCCTGATGAAGAATAGGAGGTGACGGCGACTCCGTCTCGTGGAACACGATGATTCTTTCTCCCTGATTTTTTTGGAAATATGTGACTTTAGAGCATCGGTTTCAGGGTCTGCGGGGCCACCAGGTGGGCACAACCCACCAGGGCACGCGTGCCATGCCTTGGTGGGTTGTGCCCACCCAGGTGCCCCCTACGGTGGTTCTCAACTCCAGAAATTATCTTTTATTATATAAAATATCGTCGCAAAGTTTCGTTCCATTCCGAGAACTTTTATTTCTGCACAAAAAAACAACATCATGGTAGTTCTGTTGAAAACAACGCAGTCCAGGTTAGTTGCATTCAAATCATGCAAATTAGAGTCGAAAACAAGAGGAAAAGTGTTAGGAAAAGTACATACGACGGACACGTATCAACTCCCCCAAGCTTAAATCTTTGTTTGTCCTTAAGAAATTCAATTGATAAACTGAAAGTGAGAAATAAAAACTTTCACAAACTCTTTTGCTATTGTTTGCATAAATAAGCTTAAACAACACCCAGGTTTTCAGCCAATAATATAACTAATCATGCCGACAATAACTCTTAAAAATTATATTAACTCATCTCAATGACATAATCAGCTAGCGAGCAATAATAAGATATCTCAAACAGCAACACATTATCAAAACAACCATGATATAATATGACAATAGAGGTATCTCGCTAGCCCTTTCTGAGATCGCAAAACACAAATGCAGAGCACCTCCAAAGTTCAAGCAGTGACTAAACATTGTAATTCATGGCAGAAAAGATTCAGTCAAGATCCACCCAAGATTTTAAATGGCAGCCTCTATGACCGCTATTACGGGCGCAATAGCGGTAGTGCCGCCCTAGCGCTACTTGTTGCATGCTGCGCTAGGAAATAGCGTGATTGACACGATGCGGGTGCAATATCACATGTGAGGCCGCAATAGCGAGCCTTTTCGTAGCGCTGGGTTGCGGTCGTAGCGGACTGCTACTAATAAAATGGCTGGCGTATAATCCTAGACCTAAATCGACCCACTCCTTGTCCTCTTGTCTTGGCGGCTGGCGGCTGATGCTTCCCACTACCACCGTCGTACTCAGTGTCGGCGCGACAGATGATGGACGGAGAGGAAGAGCAAGGCTGACCGGATGGCGCCTCCTTGATGCTCCCTCGATCCTGTGGGCTGGTGCTAGCCTCGCCGCCGCCTTGCCCTGCCTTCGGCCATGGCCGTCGACGGCACCAATCAGCAGCTGCGGCAATCAACAGATCCGGCGACCTGCGTCGCCGCTGGCAACCACCCTCTCTCCCTGCAGCATTGACCCGAGCGTCTCGAGCATCTCGCGCTCTGTTTATACTGATGATGCTCCACCATCATACAATTATCCCGTTGCCATGTAGTAGTACAGAGTTACAGTAGACAAAATTAGGGGAGCTCGGCTCATGAAACAATTGTCTTAATGATTCCGGTGATTAAGGTAGTATACATAGCAATGATATCATGTCTGCAAGTTTTCTCAAGTTCGATAACAGCCATGTGACCTTGCCTGCAAGCATATTGTTCTTCCTGTATGATGCCCAAGGTGCAATGCGCATGCTATTCAAAAGCATGTCGCTGATTTCTATTGCACAGGCAGTCACTAGTGCAGAACTGGGCAATAGCACCGGTTCGTAAGGCCCTTTAGTGCCGGTTCCATAACCGGCACTAAAGTGTGGGCACTAAAGCCCCCCCCCCTTTAGTACCGGTTCAGCACGAACCGGTGCTAAAGGGCAACCATGTGGCACGAGCCAGCTCTGGGGCCCGGGAGCCCTTTAGTACCGGTTGGTAACACCAACCGGTACTAAAATGTTTGGGGTTTTTTTTGGTTTTATGATTTCTTTTTCATTTAATTTTGTGTTTTCCATTTTA
>NC_041384.1:392821826-392886735 GCF_002162155.2 Triticum dicoccoides
ATACTACACATTGTACACGTTATGCATATATATATAAATAGAATTTCTAGTAGAACCAATCATATATATATCATCAATGTCTCACAAACCACCATATTAATTCACACATACACACATGTATAGCTATATACAATTTCTCCTACATATGCATGTTGCCTTCGGAGCCAGTGGCATTAGCCTAATTGGTGCCTTCGGAGCACGATGACAATTGGAAGTGGTTCATGACCTGGTCGATGGGGGCGGTAGCAGGTAATAGTATTCTCCCTTCGGATTTATGACCTGGTCGAGCAAAAATCCCGCTATTTCCTCTTGAAGTGCTTCTACATGCTCCGTTTCTAGGAGCTTGTCCCGCACCTCTGTGAACTGTTAAGAAGGAGATCAATATGCATGTGTATTAGTTGTGTGACTAGATATCGATAATGGTGTAAAAATTGTGAATAGTGTTCTGACAAGCGTACCCATTCCTGTCTTTGAGATCTGCTCCTTTCGGACGCCATCATGCGAATGTTCTCGCAAACGCAGAATGCACACAGATCAGTCCCCTGCGCCTGCTTCAGGGCCTTCATTACGAGAATGGAATTTAATTTGATCAGATAATAATTAATCAAGCATGATAATTAAAGAGATGGCAGCTAGCTAGCTAACTAGTACTACTTAATTACTTACCTTGGGTCGAAACCATTTCAGCTGTCGATTCCATTCGCTTTCCGTGACGCTGATGAACCTTGCCCAAGCCCTGCCCGCCGACGAAGAAAATGAATAAAGGGGTTATTAAATAGTTCATATCATGAAATGACGAACTAAATAGGCCGAGATATATAGTTAATAATGATTGAAATTACCTGTTGACTATCCCAAACAAGATGTTATAGTCACTATTTGCTTTGAGTAGTGAGTCCAGTATTTCAACTGCTCCGGCGTCAACTTTAATGATACACAAGATCCAGTGAAATCTGCATGCACACACGTTTGCATGTCTTAATTAAGCGGGCATATGTAAGCAAAAACATGTAGCTAGCTAGTAGGCAAAAACAGAGAATTTGTAGTACAAGAAAGTGTGACTCACTGGAAGTTGTAAGGAAGTAGTATATCTTCGTTGTATTTGAGGCACTTCAAGAACTCTAGCATGCTATCCTCTACCTGCTTTTCATGATGCTTGTTTATTTTCCATGTGTATTCATTAACGGTGTTTGGGTCAATGAACCCAATGCCATAGCGTCCACCTTTTCTCATTTCATACATCTTCATCCTGCATAATACCACAAAAAAGAATATAGTGAGGATAATTACAGGTAATGATTGATCAAAAGGATTACTACAGCTAGCTTGAGACTTAAATTACAGAAAGAAATCACTTACAGACAATAGCAACTAACGATAGATTTGTCGAGTGCGTCTTGATTGTATAACTGAAACAGTTCAGAATACTCAACGGTCACAGGTTTCTGATGGTAGTAATGATCCTTCTTGACTTGCACCATGAGGGACTCTCGATCGGATCTCTTGGTAATGTCCATGTACCATTGATGCAATTCATACATTCTCGTTGGGAGCTTCTTGACCTCTTTTGGCTTGACCAAAGGTTCGCCCCGGGCATATTTCCATTTTATTTCCTCCTCTGTAAGCACAGGCATGTCCTCGATCTCGAGGAGTTGTCCAACAGTGATGTTGAGAGTTTCAGCCCGCATTATATGCTCCTGGGTTATTACCACATCGCCCACCTCGGGAACGTAAACTGTTTGCCCACAATAATATTGGGCGCGTGTACTGTCACGTGTTGTTGGCAGCACAACAAGCGGGGGGATCGATTGCGCCGCCTGTTCTCCCAGCTGGGCAACGGTTTTCCCGCATTTTTTGATAGCTGCTTGTTGTTTGCTCGAGCTCGAGCTCGCCTCCTTCTGTAGACGTTGTCGATGTAACTTCCTGATGTGGCGCTCATAGTCTGTGTCAACAGGCTTAGGAGCTGGTGGTTGAGCCATACGAATGAAGTGGTCAACTACTTCCACAGGCACTTTATCCCTTAGCGGCGGTGGCGGTTTCGGTCCAAAATGGGCTCTGCCCGCACTATGGCATTGGTTTGCTCCTCGGTCCTGTCGTAAGCCCTCTCAGGAAGAGGAGTAGTGAGGTTTGGACCATATTTATATCGCTTGCCTCCGCCTGTACTTCTTGTACTATGACCTCGACTCGTACCGCTACGCACCATAGCTGCGGGGTGTCTCTTCTGCAATTGCTGAGGCGGCGGAGATGGCTGACGGGGCTGAGTTGGACGAGGAGGAGTGGCCTGAAGCTGTGCCGGACTTGGAGGAGGAGTGGCCTGAGGTTGTGCCCGACTTGGAGGAGGAGTGGACGTCTGACGCTGTGTCGGACTTGGAGGAGGAGTGGCCTGACACTTTGCCGGACTTGGAGGAGGAGGAGTGGCCTCACGCGTTGGTGGACTTGGAGGAGCGGGAGTCTGCTGACTTGGTGGCGGACTTCGACGAGGAGTCGGGTGACGCGGTGTCGGTGGCCTTCGAAAGATGATGCAATCCTTTCTCTATAGGATGATACGATGTTTGGCATCTCCGAGTGTGTGCTCCTCGTCACCTCCAGGAATGTCAAGCTCTAGCCCCGAATATTGGTCCACCACCTCATCAACCACGACACAAGCATAGCCTGCTGGAATTGGGTTGCAATGGAAGGTTGCATCGGGGGAATTTGTATAAGCAACGCCGTCCGCCACCTTCAAGGATATGTTCTTAATTTTGAAGTGTAGCTCGCAGTTAGTGTTCTCCGCGATGTCATCCACGGGGTATCTATCCAGCATTGTGTCAAACGGGGCGGAACCCACACTGCTTCTCGGCATGGATGGGGCGGTGGTATCCAATGCTGGATCATCCGCTAGCTGCTGCAGCTGCTGAGACCCCCTTTGCTGGCTAAGTGAGTCGATCTGCTCCTACTGCCACTGGAATTTGACTACTAAGTCCGCGTGCACTGATTCTAGGCCTTGAAGGCGTTCATAGTCCAGCTTCCTCTTCTCCTCCTCCATCTTCCTCTGCTTCTCCTCTGCATTCTTCCTTCTCGCATGGGTTCTGTAGTCGGTGTTCCAGTCCGAAAACCCCTCATACCACGGAATAGCGCCCTTGCCTCATGTTCTTCCCGGGTGTTCAGGATTTCCCAGGGCACGCGTAAGCTCGTCGTTCTCTCTGTTGGGATGGAACACCCCCGTTCGAGCCTCTTCTATTGCAACAAGTATATTATCGTCGGCTCCGTTCAGACATGCCTTCGTCGAAACTTTGCCTGTCTTCGGGTCCAGCTCCCCCCGATACGCATAGAACCAAGTCCTGCACCTGGGGGGCCAGCTCTTAGTAACCGGAGTGACACCTGCATCCTCCATCTCTTTCTCAGACTTATCCCACTTAGGCATTGCCACCGCGTAGCCACCTGGCCCCAGCTTATGGAACTTATCCTTTTTTGGCATTCTTCTTGTTTATTCTCAACCGTTCCTTAGCTAATTCTGAATCCTTGAATTTCACGAAATCGTCCCAATGAGCACTTTGATTCTCTAGTGTTCCCTCGAATACTGGAGTCTTCCTTCCTCCCTTGACGTACTTGTCCCATTCACGATTCTTGTGGTTCTTGAATGCAACCGCCATCTTCCTAAGAGCGGCGTCCTTGACTTTCTGCACATCTGCTTCTGTGAAATGATCTGGTAGGGTGAAATGTTCCATGAGAGTATCCCAAAGCAGACTTTTTTGTCTGTCGTCGACAAAAGTAAGATCTGGACGTGGCTTTGCTGGCTCTCTCCATTCTTGAAGGGAGATCGGGAGTTGGTCCTTCACAAGAACTCCACACTGACGAATGAACTTGTCCATAATCTTCTTAGGCGCTAATGGTTCGCCAATAGGTCTGATTGCCTCGATATTATACTTTACGCCCTCCTTCAACTTTTTGTTCGGGCCTCGTTTCGTCCTGTTGCCTGAAGATTTGCTCGATCCGGATGGCTGAAAGAAGAAAGATCGATTTGTTAATATATCTTCAACTCATTTAAAACATGTGATGATCACCAGATGCCTGCTTATATAAATATATATACCTCGCCGGTCTTTGTTGTTTCAGGATCAACATGTTCTTCGTCATTGCCATAATCGTAGTTCATGACTTCATCAATTTGGTCGTCGCGATCGAATATCATATCACCCTCTCCGGTGTTGTTTAGAAATTCGGAGCTGTCATAATCTTCTTCATTCTGATCATCATCTGGCCCGCATATTATGTCGAACATGGTCTGTTCTCCCTCTCTGTCGGTATTGTCTGCCATAGCTTTTATTTAACTATGCCAAAAGAAATATAAAACAATTTAGTATTCAAATTACATCGTCTCGAATAATAGATATAATCTCGAATACATTGTCTTGAATAATAGATATAATCTCGAATACATCGTCTCGAATAATAGATATAATCTCGAATACATCGTCTTGAATAATATATAATATTGAATAGTACATCACTGGCTAGGTAGCTAATTAAAGATCGAATACTACAGAAGAATCTAGGACACTCGCGGTTCCTGCGGCGCGGGCGGTGGACACCCAAAGAGAAGGAACCCTCACAGGATCATAGCTGAAGTGAGATCCCTGAAGAAACTGCCAGGTATTGGAGAACCTACCGCCCTCTAACGCAACCATGTAGCGATGGACGTGCTCGTCCTCCTCCCTGACACGGCGACGTACCACCTCCGGCGGGGCCGGCTCCCTCCGCACCAAAACTGGCCCACGCGAACGCCACCAAACGAGATCAGGGTCGACGACGGGACCCGGGGCCGGGTTCCTCATCAAGCGGCGCGCCCCTCCAGGCAGCACCTCCTAGTGCCAGCCCGGCGGAGCCCAGTCCCGGACATGGGTCAGTCGGACGTCGTCGCGGACGGGTCGACGGCGAGGATGCGTGCCGGGCATCGTCGAGAACAAATACTAGCTATATGCCCGCAAAAAGTAACATTTTTTTAATGATTGGATTTTGATAACTAAAATTTCTAACATTTCTATATAACACTAATTATGCTATCATTGCATATGTCAAAATTCTATATGCTATTTCATACTAATTAAGCATCTAACACTAAAAACAGAAAACACAACTTTTATACATCCATTAAAAAACTGAAAAACAACATTATATAAAAAAATTCCATACTAATTAAACACTAATTATATCCATCTAACATGCATTCATACATATATACTAGTGAAAAAATAATAATCTAAAAATCTAAACTAATTAAACATACAAAATACGTATATACTAATATATACATGCATTAATTAATACATATATACGTGTGTGTGTGTGTGTGTGTGTGTTCATCATGCTTGTGTGTGTGTATGGGCTCGGGGAGGGGTGGCGCCCATGGTGGCCGCCGGGGGTGAGGGAGAGGGGTTAGAGGGGGAGAGCTCACAGCGGGGCGACGGTGACGGCGAGGTGACGGGCCGGGGCGTGACGCGGGGGCGGCGACGCGGGGACGTCGCGACGGGGATAGGCCTGGGGCGGCAACGGAGACGGGGGCGGCGACGGGGACGGGGGCAGCGACGGGTCGATCGATCGGGGCGCGCGGGCGGTGCTTCAATGGGGAAACAGAGGGAGAATGAAATTTTCGTAAGTGTTGTATATATAGAAGGCACCTTTAGTACCGGTTGGAGCCACCAACCGGTACTAAAGGCCTGTTTTGGCCAGGCCAAGCGGCGGGAACCGCACCCCCTTTAGTATCGGTTGGTGGCTCCAACCGGTACTAAAGGCCCCCCTTTAGTACCGGTTGGTGCCACGAACCGGTACTAAAGGGGGTGCGCTGGCGCAGGTGCGGTGCGCAAGTTTAGTCCCACCTCGCTAGCCGAGGGGCGACCGCACTGGTTTATAAACCCTCGTGCGGTAACTCTCTCGAGCTCCTCTCCAAAGCAGGCCTACTGGGCCTACATGTTCTGTGCTGCCCTGTTGGCCTACTGGGCCTTTGCGGGCCTGCATCCTGGCCCAACAACAGGTTGGGTTTCTAGTCGTATGCAGGCCGCTCTGGCCTAGTAGGCGGGATTTTTTTATTTTTTTGCTTTATTTATTTTTGAGTTGTTTTTTTGTGTATTTAGAGTTTCTTTGTGAATATTTTTGCTTTAGGTACAAAAAATTAGAAACTTTCTGTTAGTGCCTGTAGTTTTCAAATTTGAATAGTTTAAATTTTGAATTATTTGAAATTAGTGTGAATCACTAGTTTGTGAATAACTTAACTTTAAAAATCAGTAAAGGCATGAAAGAATTTGTTTGCACATAAAATTTCTTCGTGTTTCAAATGCCAAAACACATAATTAACTACCCTAACTATTACAGAGATTCCCTTCTGGGTGTGAAACACAGAAGAAAGTGATGATAGTGAAGCCAATCACATCCCAGATCTTTGGGTGTGAAACTTTTTCTTCGCGTGTGTCCCTTTGCACCGTAACCATGGAAAATCTTCATCATTTAACGGGATGCTCGGGTCAATATTCACTGTGAATGGAGCAATTTCATCAAACTTTTCATAATCTTCTGACTTGTCTGTCTTGTCATCCACTCCCACGATGTTTCTCTTCCTAGAAAGAACTATGTGCCGCTTTGGCTCATCGTATGATGCATTCGCTTCCTTATCTTTTCTTTTTCTTGGCTTGGTAGACATGTCCTTCGCATAGAAAACCTATGCCACATCATTGGCTAGGACGAATGGTTCGTCTGCATACGCAAGATTGTTGAGATCCACTGTTGTCATTCCGTAGTGCGGGTCTTTTGTTACCCCGCCTCGTGTCATATTGACCCATTTGCACCGAAACAAAGGGACCTTCAAACCACGTCGATAGTCAAGTTCCCATATGTCCTGTATATAACCATAATATGTTTCCTTTCCCGTCTCGGTTTCTGCATCAAAGCGGACACCACTATTTTGGTTGGTGCTCTTCTTATCTTGGGCGATCGTGTAAAATGTATTACCATTTATCTCGTACCCTTTGAAAGTCATTATATTCGAAGATGGTAACTGGGACATCAAGTACAGTTCATCTTCAATAGAGGTGTCATGCATGGTACGTGTCTGCAACCAGCTGGCGAAACTCCTGGTTTGTTCACGTGTAATCCAGTCATCAGACCGCTCCGGGTGTCTGGAGCGTAGCAAATTCTTGTGTTCATCCATATACGGAGCCACCAAGGCGGAATTCTGTAGAACTGTGTAGTGTGCTTCAGTGATAGAATGTCCGTCCATACATATTATTTGTTCCCCTCCTAGCGTGCCTTTTCCATCCAGTCTGCCCTTATGCCGCGATTCAGGAACACCAATCGGCTTAAGGTCAGGAATAAAGTCAATACAAAACTCAATGACCTCCTCATTTTGACGGCCCTTGGAGATGCTTCCTTCTGGCCTAGCACAGTTATGAACATATTTCTTTAAGACTCCCATGAACCTCTCAAAGGGGAACATATTGTGTAGAAATACAGGACCCAAAACGTTAATCTCTTCGCATAGGTGAACTAGGACGTGCGTCATGATGTTGAAGAAGGATGGTGGGAACACCAACTCGAAACCGACAAGACATTGCACCAAATCATTCTCTAACCTTGGTATGATTTCTGGATCGATTACCTTCTGAGAGATTGCATTGAGAAATGCACATAGCTTCACAATGGCTAATTGAACGTTTTCCGGTAGAAGCCCCCTCAATGCAACCGGAAGCAGTTGCGTCATAATCACGTGGCAGTCATGAGACTTTAGGTTCTGGAACTTTTTCTCTGCCATGTTTATTATTCCCTTTATATTCGACGAGAAGCCAGACGGTACCTTAATACTAAGCAGGCATTCAAAGAAGATTTCCTTCTCTTCTTTGGTAAGAGCGTAGCTTGCATGACCCTGATGTATGCCGTCTTTTCCGTGCATACGTTGCTGGTCCTCTCGTTTCTCAGGTGTATCTTTTGTCTTCCCATACATGCCCAAGAAGCCAAGCAGGGTCACACAAAGATTCTTCGTCACGTGCATCACATTGATTGCAGAGCGGACCTCTAGGTCTTTCCAATAGGGCAGGTCCCAAAATATAGATTTCTTCTTCCACATGGGTGCGTGTCCGTCAGCGTCATTCGGAACAGGTTGTCCACCAGGACCCTTTCCAAAGACCACCTTCAAATCCTTGACCATATCATGTACATCAGCACCAGTACGGTGGCGAGGCTTCGTCCGGTGATCCTCCTCACCTTTGAAATGCTTTCCTTTCTTTCTTACGGGATGCCTGCTTAGAAGAAATCGACGATGTCCCAGGTACACATTCTTCTTACAATTAGCCAAATATATACTGTCGGTATCGTCCAAACAGTGTGTGCATGCGCGGTATCCCTTGTTTGTCTATCCTGAAAGGTTACTGAGAGCAGGCCAATCATTGATGGTCATGAACAACAATGCCTTTAGGTCAAATTCTTCCCCCATGTGCTCATCCCACGCACGTACACCTGTTCCATTCCACAGTTGCAAGAGTTCTTCAACTAATGGCCTTAGGTACACATCAATGTTGTTGCCGGGTTTCTTAGGGCCTTGGATGAGCACTGGCATCATAATGAACTTCCGCTTCATGCACAACCAAGGAGGAAGGTTATACAAACATAGAGTCACAGGCCAGGTGCTATGGTTGCTGCTCTGCTCCCCAAAAGTATTAATGCCATCTGCGCTTAGACCAAACTATACGCTCCTTGCGTCATCTGCAAACTCCTTCCCGTACTTTCTTTCGATTTTTCTCCACTGCGACCCGTCAGCGGGTACTCTCAACTTTCCGTCTTTCTTACGGTCTTCTCTGTGCCATCGCATCGCCTTGGCATGCTCTTTGTTTTGGAAAAAATGTTTCAACCGTGGTATTATAGGAGCATACCACATCACCTTGGCAGGAATCTTCTTCCTGGGGCGCTCGCCCTCGACATCACCAGGGTCATCGCGGCTGATCTTATAGCGCAATGCACCACATACCGGGCAAGCGTTCAAATCCTCGTACTCACCGCGGTAGAGGATGCAATCATTAGGGCATGCATGTATCTTCTGCACCTCTAACCTTAGAGGGCAGACAGCCTTCTTTGCTTCGTACGTACTCTCGGGCAATTCATTGTCCTTTGCAAGCATATCTGACGGTGTCCTGGACTAGGGGGTACTCACCACGTCATCTCCCGATCTATTAGATTGGGCCGAGGACCCCCATGGCCGTATACTCATGGGCCAGTTCGGACAGCTGCCGCATACAAGGAATATTCCACGAAGACTTGGCGATCAAGACAAGGACTTCTCCCCACCGGCGTATTCAGCTAGGACTCTTGTTAACCTAGGCCTCTGGTGCATTATATAAACCAGGGCTAGGCTGGTCGATAGATCAGATATACATACAATCATACCATAGGCTAGCTTTTAGGGTTTAGCCTCTCCGATCTCGTGGTAGATCTACTCTTGTACTACCCATATCATCAATATTAATCAAGCAGGACGTAGGGTTTTACCTCCATCAAGAGGGCCCAAACCTGGGTAAAACATCGTGTCCCCTGCCTCCTGTTACCATCCAGCCTAGACACACAGTTCGGGACCCCCTACCCGAGATCCGCCGGTTTTGACACCGACATTGGTGCTTTCATTGAGAGTTCTGCTGTGTGATCGACAAAAGGATCGATGGCTCGTCGGCAGATCAACTGCGACTTCGGCGTCTCCGTCACCAGTTCGACTGGTCACCTTGGTTCGACCAAGAATTGTGCCCCGTGTTCGGATCACCATGTTCGGACGAGGGCCTTCATCAAACATCAACTCCGATCTCTATCAAGATCACGGAGGAATCATCTATGGAGCTCGGGGGCTCAACGTCAACATTGCCCTCAAGCGACCGTGCTGTTTTTTTGGACAGCGAACTCGTATCTGCCGCCACCACCTCTTCGAGTATCGCTTTGACGATCACTTTGGTGGAATTGTGCGGAATTGAGTCTATAACAACGCTGGAAAATTTCGTCGAGTTCCGATGGAGGAATCTCTGGCAATCCATGATATACCAAAGCCCTGTCAAATTTGGATGGGAATTTGGATGAGTTTAGGGCGTGGTGTCCAGCTTCTAGCTCGGACGTCCTTTCGAGGATCCAACCGTTGATCGGCTGCGGAATTCCGATATCTACCACCTCTCAAAATTTCAGCTCAATCCGACAGTCCAAACTCCGGGAACCTTCCGATTAGTGTATCACTTTTCGGATCTGTTTTCTGCGTGAAAACGAATCCGACCCGAGTTCATCTTTTTTATGAACGAGATTTCGGACATCCCTTTTGAAGGAAGTTTTGTATGGGGTATTGGGTTTTGTTCCCGAACACATCCCACTAACTTTAAGATCTTTTGAACATGATCTTCAACATCATGCTGGTGTCAAACCAGTCCGGCAATATTACACCACGGCTGCCGACCTGCTCTAGACACATCGTCACTTTAGCTGAGCTCAACTTTTTCGGATCATCATCTCGGCAAGCCGAACAAGAGTCCGGCATCATGAAGGATAAATCATCATCAACATCACCGCCCCACGGATTACACGGAGCGGGCATACCGGCATCGCCGCACGGTCGCTTCATCAAGCTGACATCGACCACGTCATGACCTGCATCGACAGGGCCGCACTATTGCTTCTTCAAACTGGTGTCCATCACGCCGACCTACTTCGACTCATCGGCTGACGTCGAGGCTTCGACATCTCGGCTGGACCGGGGGCTTCGCCATCTCTTCATCAACCTACTCCGGACACTTCGGCGTCACTAGCCGACCAGCTCCGTCACGTTAGCCGGGCCGAAGGCTTTGCCTCGGCGAGTCAACCTTTACCAGCATTGCCATGCCATCGTTTTATCGCCCATCAGGCAATGGGTGTGCGGAGGGAGTCCCAATTTTGGGAATCACCTTCCTTCGGATTGCTACAACAAATAAACCAGGTGCTATTAATCCCAGTATTTTTTGCTTGTTTGGGTTCATTTTTCCCAAGGAATTATTACTCTGGTTTGTCCATGATATGTACACAGGTCTATTAAATGGTGACCGCATTAACGACGGTCGCGTGGTGATTCGATCAGTTTCCGTACATAGTCCGGCGAACGCCGCATCCGGAGCTCGGACCGACCTGTGAATTCAGGCTTTGCCACGCCTTTACTACATCACGCCGACGCCCTACATCGACATTGACTTCGGCGCCAGGCCATATTTCTTCTATTCCTCACTTTGCATAAATTATTTATTATGCAACATTTTTTTAATTATCATTATTACTATTATCTCCGGTTTGCACTATTTTTTGTGCACAGGAAAATGATCCGGGGACTTCGGCGTCACTCTGCCGGTCTGCATTGACCGTGCTATCTCACCACTTCGGCGTGTCGAGCTCTCCGCTCCGCCACCTCGGGACCAGCTTGGGAGATGGAACCTTGCCCCGCATCAAGCTCGGACCGTGTCATCAATACCGAATACATTAACCAGCTAAGTCGCTTTCATGCTCAAAGCTTTAATTTCTAACTTGCGTTCAGTTCGACCAAGCATTATACTTTTTTGGAAAAAAGTTGCTTGTAAAAAATTTCCTTGTCCAAACTTTGTTCGTGACGCATAAATTCAAATACCTTCATTTGGGGGCTTCCTTCATGAAGCTTTTCCACTTGCATATGATTATACTTGTACGGCTTCATTCCTTGTTCGTGTATTATGCCACAATATGCACCATATTGACTTAAGCGATTTGCAAGCTAGGTTGCCTCGCTCCTGTGTTTACTCCTATGTTCCCGATTGTTCGGCTAGGGAGTAAAGGGAGCACCTCTGCGATTTCACGATCGGGTCACCCGAGCCGGACCTCAGACTGGGTGAAGCCGAGAGCTAGCGCTCTTATAGTTTTCAATGATGGTCGGCACACAACGGAACTCATGAGTACAAAAAATCTATTGCACAAGTCTCATAATAACAATGAGCACCGATGAAAGGTATCGGTGGGGGTACTATTTTCTTCGAAGATGCTTCTTACACTTCACGGTAATATAGCATAAGTTCCCTGAGCGCGCTTTGTCTGTTACGTCCTTATGGCCTGATTGCCTGGTTATTGGAAACACCGTCGATATTCTCGACCGATGGAGTACATAACACTTTTTGGTCCTTGACCGAAGAGGGAGAAGCTGACGGTCGGTTAAGACGCGTTTAAAGTTTGGTTGAACATAGATATGATATAAGTACTTCGGTACATGCAATCATTCTTCTACCCAAGTCACTTGGGGGCTCTTAAGTTTATTTGAGCCGCTTTATAATACGTGTTCTTCTTCTTAGTCGTTGCAAAGTTTTATTATTATTATTTATCACTCCTTTTTTTGACACGAGTGTGCGGTCACTAGCCGGGGAGCCTAATTTCTCTCTCTAAGCCGCTAGAGTTTAGTTTGCTAAACTGGCCTGATGAGAAGTACTCCGCCCTCAGGATAGGAGGTTGAAGCCGTAGGCTGACCCGCTCGAAGTCTTGAGATAGGATATATCATGTTAAAGCACGACAGAAGCACTTCTTTTTTCTAAGACCAACTTTCGGATTGGCACCGAACACTTGATATTGTTCAGACGTCATGTTTTTACTGATGTTTCTTGGTTTTCCAAGATTTTTGGCACTTTTAAACTATTTGCGCTTTTCCAGCATTAGTCTCGCAGTGCAATGCTGGACACCTTTAGGGATTCGGCAAAAACATTCTCAGATATTGCTATATATGCATCGGTTTCGAATTGTGTCTTTGGTCAATAGTTGGGTTGCCCGGATCCTGCACTTGCTTCCTACGTTCCGTTTTGTTCGGCTAGGCGTGCAAAGGGAGAACCACTGCGATTGTGCTTCCAGCTCACATGGTTAAGCACCTCAGTGGAGAAAGCCGAAAACTAACTTTCACAAATAAGCGTAAACTGGTCAGCGATCTGATGACTATGTTAAATGATGGGACGTTCATAACATTGGCCGAAGTGTTTACGGCTTGACCCCGACTGACGCCGAACACCACCGGGGGCTATTAACTGGCCTCCCAAACTAAATCCTCAATATTATGCTCTTACATTAGAGCTGAGGCTGCATGATCATGCTTAGCATGACAACCCAAAGAAAGGAACCGATAGCGGGACTATTTTCTTTGGAAGACATTTTCTTATGTTAAATAATAATATAACATATCTCTCTGCGTACCTTTGTTCATAAAACCGTATGGCCAGATTGCCTTGTTTGTCGTAAATCTTTGCCCTCATAAAGGCTTTATAAAGTAGGAGAAACACTCCTCGGCTACTAGTCGAGGAGGTGGAACCCGATGGTCGGTCAACAAAGTTTTGTACAATGCAGATCCAAGCATTAATGACGTAAAGTACTTGGATACATAGAGTCATTACACATAATTTGTGATTTTATTATGGATATCGATCCTTAATTTGGCCACCCGTGCCCGCATTAAGGCTCGGGGGCTACTAGGCTTCGGCCTTATTATTTACAAATATTAAAGGGGCACATCGATCCCCTGATCTGGTGTTGCCACCCGACCAGTGTCTCGGGGGCTACTGCATTGCCTGTTCAATGCAGAAAATTTTAAGTGCAATACAGTTGCCGAGGAGATTTTGATCCTCAGGTTGGTCGGCCGCACCCAACCTGAGTCTCGAGGACTAAGCACGCCGCCTTTTGTGTCCCGAAGTATTCTGCCGAGCTAGGACTTGATCCTCAGGCCAATTTTGCAAATCAACCTGAGTCTCAGCGGCTACTGGGATCAGCGGTCTTACGTCATCCTTCAGGTGCATCTTGGGTTTTAGACCGATACACACCTTGAGGGCTACTGGCCATATATCTCGGTAGAGAATAAATTGCAATAATAAAAAATATTGACAAAAAATAGGCCCTCAGTCGGGGTGGTGCACCACCTCAGAAGCAGTCCGGCATAAAGCTCGGGCGCTAGTGGCTGGCTCCATAGAGGGCATTTCTGGCATTAAGCTCGGCTAGACTCCTTCAACTTTTTTGAACCAAGGTGATATGACACCTCGGATATAGTCCGACGTTGGAGCTGGGACACTGTCCGGCGTTGGAGCTCGGATATAGTCTGGCGTTGGAGCTCGGATACATAGTCCGGCGTTGGAGCTCGGATACATTCCGGCGTTAGAGCTGGGAAGCGGTCCGGCGTTGGTGCTCGGCTGCAAAAGATACCTCGAATGCAGTCCGGCATTGGAGCTCGGACGCAAGAGGACGCTGCCGCCCGGGAACAATTTCAAACCCGAGGTGTGGCATAAAAATAACAAGGCATTGATAAAGGCCAGAAAACTTAAAGGGGCTCCTCGGATACCCGACGTGTAAACTCGCCGAATGCATTTCGGCGATCCTCAAGATCGAAGATGAGAGGATTTGTTGAACCAGTTTTCAAGACCGTCAACCGAAGATGAAGAACAGTTCGGAAGAATCGAGGAGCATCCCTAAGTTGAAGACCGGTTCAGGGGGCTACTGACGGTGTCCTGGACGAGGGGGTACTCACCACGTCATCTCCCGATCTATTAGATTGGGCCGAGGACCCCCATGGCTGTATACTCATGGGCCAGTTCGGACAGCTGCCGCATACAAGGAATATTCCACGAAGACTTGGCGATCAAGACAAGGACTTCTCCCCACCGGCGTATTCGGCTAGGACTCTTGTTAACCTAGGCCTCTGGTGCATTATATAAACCAGGGCCAGGCTGGTCGATAGATCAGATATACATACAATCATACCATAGGCTAGCTTCTAGGGTTTAGCCTCTCCGATCTCGTGGTAGATCTACTCTTGTACTACCCATATCATCAATATTAATCAAGCAGGACGTAGGGTTTTACCTCCATCAAGAGGGCCCGTACCTGGGTAAAACATCGTGTCCCCTGCCTCCTGTTACCATCCAGCCTAGACGCACAGTTCGGGACCCCCTACCCGAGATCCGCCGGTTTTGACACCGACAATATCCTTTATCATTACCAGCAACTTTCCAAATCCCTTGTCAGATACACCATTCTCTGCCTTCCATTGCAGCAATTCCAGTGTGGTGCCCAGCTTTTTCTTGTCACCTATGCAATTCGCGTACAACAATTTTTTGTGATCCTCTAACATGTGCTGCAACTTCTTCTTCTCCAAATCACTTGCGCAGTTTCTCTTTGCATCAGCAATGGCCCGACCTAGATCATCAACGGGCTCATCTGATGCCTCTTCTTCAGCTTCTTCCCACATTGCTGGCTCAGCTTCTTCCCGCATTACCGGCTCAGCTTCTTCCCCCATTGTTGTATCATCGTATTCAGGGAACCCATGGTCAGGATAGTTGTCGTCGTCCTCTTCTTCTTCATTGTCTTCCATCATAACCCCTCTTTCTCCGTGCTTGGTCCAAACATTATAGTGGGGCATGAAACCAGACTTAAACAGGTGGACGTGAATGGTTCTTGATGTAGAGTAATTGTGACCATTCTTACAGCCAACACATGGACAAGGCATAAAACCATCCGCCCGCTTGTTTGCCTCAGCCGCAAGTAGAAAAGTATGCACGCCCTCAATGAACTGGGGAGAGCATCGGTCATCGTACATCCATTGCCGGCTCATCTTCATTACACAACACCGAATAGACCAAATTAATACAAGTTCATACATAAAGTTCATACAACACTTAAATGCAACAAACAAATAACTCTCTAGCTAAAGCATTTAAATGCAACAACAAATGCGATCAAGATCGCAACTAAGGTAACAATGGATCCAACAGCATAATGATACCAAGCCTCACTATCGATGGCATATTTTCTAATCTTTCTAATCTTCAAGCGAATTTTCTCCATCTTGATCTTGTGATCATCGACGACATCGGCAACATGCAACTCCAATTCCATCTTCTCCCCCTCAATTCTTTTCAATTTTTCTTTCAAGTACTCGTTTTCTCTTTCAACTAAATTTAACCTCTCGACAATAGGGTCGGTTGGAATTTCCGGTTCACATACCTCCTAGAAAAAATTTCTATGTCAACTTGATGGGCATAATTTGTCATAAACACGAAATGCAACTAGTTTTAAAAGAGAATATATATACCACATCCGAATCATAACAAGGACGAGGGCCGACGGGGACGGATATCAAAATCATGGCACTATATGTATAACAAACAACGTACGGGTAAAATAATTATACGAGTAACTATATATCCAAATCACACAAACATCAATTTTTATATAAAATTTCATGAACAAGAGGCTCACCACAAGGTGGTGCCGGCGACGGGACGGTGCGGGCGATCGACGGTGGTTACGACGGAGATTTAGAAGGCACTAAGTAAACCACACCTACATATG
The DNA here is from genome assembly GCF_002162155.2 of Triticum dicoccoides. Taxonomy (NCBI): domain Eukaryota; kingdom Viridiplantae; phylum Streptophyta; class Magnoliopsida; order Poales; family Poaceae; genus Triticum; species Triticum dicoccoides. The sequence continues at coordinate 392,838,177 of NC_041384.1, forward strand.
CAAACTAAGTGTTATTTTTGACCTCAAATTGCATATAAATCAAATACTAGCACATATATATATATATCCTCCCGAATTACTAAACTCACAAATTAATCACTATATAAAGCATTGCAAGAGCTAATCTAGCAATGAGAGATGAAAGGACAAAGTTGCTAACCTTTGTGATCATTTGAATGGATGGGGGCCTTCAAATCTTGACAAATTTTGGGAAAGGAAGAGGGGAAGAACAGAGAGAGGAGAGGGGAAAGGGGAAGAACAGAGCGAGCTCAGGTGGAAGAAGGGTTTATGTAGGACGACCTTTAGTACCGGTTCGTGCCAAGAACCAGTACTAAAGGGGCTGGAGGGGCCCCAGTCTGACAACATCTTGCCACCACTCTCATTAGTACCGGTTCGTGGCACGAACCGGTGCTAAAGGTTCGCCATGAACCGGTACTAATGAAAACGGCCCGGCTAGCCGTTGGAACCGGCACTAATGTATACATTAGTGCCGGCTCAAATACAAACCGGCACTAATGTGCTTCACGTTTGACCCTTTTTCTACTAGTGAGTGTTAAATTAGTTTACTTTTAATTTCTTTTGTACTGCTTTCATAAATTCGGTTTACTTGTAATTTCTACATTAAAGGAATCAACTATCTATGCCTGTAATTGAGTCAAATAACTTGTCTCTGTTTATTTTTTTGGCACTAGTAGGCTACTAAGAAAAGAACTCACACTATTTTTGATGTGGAAGAAGAGGAGGAAGTAGCAGAAAAAGAGGAAATGGAAGAAAGGAGGGTCAAAAATTTAAGAGGGGGATGAGGATGGAAATTGATTGCATTTCGTTTTATATTTTCTATGATGGTCATGGTCTCATAAACTGATTATGCCAATGTGTCATGCACTCATGTTGTTGTTCTGTTTATTATGTGATGGATTGGTGGTCATGATCTGATGGATCATGTACTTTGTGTGATAGTTTGTTGTTTGCATTGCTGCCTAAGTTGCGTGTTGAAGATTGTTTCAATGGGACCAATTATAGTCTATCCGCTTATATATAAATGATAAATATTTAATTTAAGTGTTATATTTTTCGCCAATGATATATAAATATACACAATAATTTGAAATTTATGAGTATTTTTACAAATTTTTCATGCGGACATAGTGTCTACAATATCGCCCGCAATCCGCTATGCCGACCCCAATCCGCTACCATCCCGCTATCCGCTATTTAAAAGCTTGGATGCACCCAACATTAGCTACACACAATGCATCAGCATGACAACAATGCTCTTAGGTTCTGGCGCTTATTTTAGAAGGTGATGACACAGCATAAAAGTAAATAGATAGTCCCTTCGTAGAGGGAAGCGGTGAATTGCAGAGGCGCCAAAGCTCAAGTTTTTTTAAAACAAAGGTAAATGATATTTTCAAAAATTCACCCTTCTTGTTTGCTTTGCGACCATCAGTTATCTATATCTTCCATGCTAAACATGCTAGTGGCGGTTCCCAAGCGATGAAGTGAAGGTTATGACTCTGTAGGAGTTTTTGTTTGATTATTTGAAAGATGAAATCTTTTTGCAGTTTGGGACTGGGCATCCCTATTACCGCACTTTTCTCGTGCGATGGTGAGTGAATAAACACTCATCCTAAGAATAACCCGCTTAGCATGGAAGATACCGACTACCTCCTATCGCTCCACGAACTATCCAGGCACACAAAATGGATATTTATTTAAAGTTTTTAGAGGTGGCACATGCAAATTTACTTAGGATGGCAAGGTAATACCGCATATAGGTAGGTATGGTGGACTCATCTGGAATAACTTGGGTTCAAGGTTCTGGATGTACAAGTAGAGTTCCCACTTAGTACAGGCGAAGGCTAGCAAATAGGTTGAGAAGCGGCCAGCTAGAGAGCAACAACAGTCATGAACTTGCATTATGCATAAGTAACATTGGACACTAGCATGAGTAGGATATGAACACCATGAACATAAATATCATAAAGGCTATGTTGGTTTTGATTCGACTACATGCATGAACATATGCCAGGTCAAGCCACTCGAACATTCATAGGAGGATACCATATCGTCATACTACATCACAATCATTTTAACGCAATGTTGACATCCAAGATAAATCATTATCCACTTCTAGCTACTTATGCATGGCATGAGAAACTATAATCTCTAATTGTCATTGCAAACATGTTTAATCATAATGGGCTGAATCATGGATACTAGGTTAAACACATTTACAAAAATAGAACAAGTTGAGTTCATACCCATTTCTCTCTGCCACGGCTAGTTCATAAAATATCGTCATTATTGCCTTTCACTTGCACGACCGAACAATATGAAAATAATAATAGTGCAAGAGTGCCATGGACTAAGCTGGAATCTCCAAAAAAATTATTCAACAAGAGAAGACAAGGTAAAATGGGCTTTTTGTTAGATCAATAATAATGCATATGAGAGCCACTCAACATTTTCATCATGGTATTCTCCTTAGTAGGACTCAATAAAAAGAAGATAAATTCAGAGAAACACACTAAAACATTTTTGGAGTTTTTGGTTTTCTTGAACAAGTAAATAAAAGGGAAAAGCAAAAATGAGAAAAATTGTTTACACGGGAAAGCTCCCAACAAGCAAAAGATGAACAAGGAAATCTTTTTGAATTTTCTTTTTAGTGCTAAAACTAACTACTCTAGAAAGAAAAATAAAAAGAAGCAAGAAGTATTTTTGGATTTTCTTAAAGTTTTTCAAACACACAAGAAGAAAGCAAGAAAATAAATTTAACATGGATGATAGAATGAAAAAGTGTGGACACTGACAAATGAAATGTGTGAACATGAATGGAAAGTCGGTGGAAATACGTACTCCCCCAAGCTTAGGCTTTTGTCCTAACTTGGTAATCAGTCAGTAGCCTGCATAGTGGTCGGAGTGATAGCTCACGGAGGCTCTCGGTGCGGATCCCTCAGCCTGCCATGCGGCCACAACCGCCGCGTTATGAGCTCGGGCCTCGCTCTTAAGAACAAAATATCTTCCCCTAATGTGAGCATAAAAAAGAGCAGGCGCATGTAAATATGTGTGCACAATGGAACCTTGATTAAACAACAATTTATAAGTGAAATTATGGGGTTCACCTCTAAGGATCTTATGAAATTTCATAACATCAAAGTCTAAATACTGTGTGGGTAAAATAGGATCATAAGGCAAAGGTGGAACACCCAACTCTCTTGCTAAGGACATGGCATAAATTGCACCATAAAAATATCCACTACCAACGTTGTGTTGCGACCTATGTGCAACAATCACTCCAAGGTTATAACTCTTGTCACCAGTGAGAGCGGTACGAATGAGGCTCAAGTCTGGAGCACAAAATGTACTACAATCTTGTTTGCCTACAATACATTTTCCATTAAACAAAGCAAAGTACCGTATTGCGGGAAAACAGATGCTCTTTATTCTACCTTGTGTCACTCCCCTAATTTCACCATAGCAAAGACTAGTCAGGAACATCTCAAACTCAGACCTTGGCGGTTCATCAAGCGAACCCTAGAATGGGATTTTGCAGTGGTGATCAAATCTCTCCAAAGATATGGTGAATGGATTTTCATACAATTTAAATGACACCCTAGACTCATGAGGATGGAATTTAAATCCTTTGACCAAAGATTTAGTGAGAGTGTGGTGTTGGTTACACTTATCTGCATTGTAGGGACCGAGATCGGCATTGTGAACATATTGCTAAAATTCTTCCTTAATGACCACACTCGCCATATAATCGTCACATGACTATAAGCATGTTTTGGTGGCGGCATCTTGTATCAAACTTTCGCTTGGTTCAACATAAGACCGACGAATGGAGCTGCTACTAGAAGATGCCTCCGAGGATCTCCTCCTCGAAGAACTCCTTCCGAAGAGGTTCATCATATTCGCGTACAATTTTCAAGCAACAATCCCATGAAACAGTTTCAGAAACGGAGCTTCAAGCAAAGAGATCGAAATCTGTGGGTTTGAGAGCAAGAACACGAGAGAGAGAGAGAGAGAGAGAGAGAGAGAGAGAGAGCAATGGTGATTTTTTTTGGAGGTAGGTGGTGATGTGGGAAGAACAGATAAGTGAGGGGGGCCATGTGGGGACCACAACCCACCAGGGTGCGCCTGGGGGTCTTGGTGCACCCAGGTGGGTTGTGCCCACCTGGTGCACCTCCCTCCGATGTTATTTTCACCAAATATTCTTAAATATTCAGAAAATTGTATTAAATTTTCAAGGCATTCTCACAACTTTTAATTTTGGCTCATTTTTTATTACACGGAAAATTCAGAAAACAGACAAAACATGGCATTTTATTTTATTTAACTAAAAAACATAAAATAAAAGGTAGGGACAAAAGGTAGTGCTCACTAAATTCATCAACTTCATACCTCTAAAAATAGTCCATTAATAAGGTTGATCAAGTCTTATTAGCAGCCACTTTCGATTAGCATGAAACCAAAAAACTATCGTAAATCACTAAGTTACCTCAACGGGGATATGAATGTCCCCCAACAATAAGCATTTCATATTTCTTTTTGACAGTAGGTAGAGGTAGTTGAAAACTTCCAATAGTGATTGTCGGAGATATTTCAATAACATTAATACCATTCACTTGGAATTGTTTTTCGGAAAGTGCACTGTATGCTCATTACCATTGATATGAAAAGTGACCTTGCTTTTATTGCAATCAATAACAGCCCCTGCAGTATAAAAAAGGGTCTACCAAGGATAATAGACATGTTGTCGTCCTCGGGCATCTCAAGTATAACAAAGTCTGTCAAAATAGTAACATTAGCAACAACAACGGGTACATCCTCACAAATACCAATAGGTATGGCATTTGATTTTTCAGCCATTTGGAAAGATATTTCAGTAGGTGTGAGTTTATTCAAATCGAGTCTTTTGTATAAAGAGAAAGTCATAACACTAACACCAGCTCCCAAATCACGTAAAGCAGTTTTGACATAATTTCTTTTGATGGAGCAACATATAGTTGGTATTCCCGGATCTCCAAGTTTCTTAGGTACTCCATCTTTAAAAGTGTAATTAGCAAGCATGGTGGATATTTCAGGTTCCGGGGATTTTTCTCTTATTGGTGATGATGTCTTTCATATACTTTGCATAAGGAGGCACTTTAGGATATCAGTCAAGCGAGTACGCAAAAAGACTGGCCTCAACATTTCAGCAAAGCGTTCAAATTCTTCATCATCTTTCTTTTTAGTTGACTTAGGTGGAAAGGGCATAGGTTTTTGAACCCATGGTTCTCTTTCCTTGCCATGTTTTCTAGCAACAAAGTCTCTTTTATCATATATTTTATTCTTAGGTTGTGGGTTATCAAGATCAACTGCAGGTTCTTTCTCAACATCATTTTTTGGTTCTTTATTATTTGTTTGAGTGTCTTTATGAACCTCATCATTATATTTTTCATTATCAGAAGGTGAGTGTTCACTACCAGGTTGATTTTCAGCATCAGAGATAGAAGCTTCATTATCAGGAGGTTTTTCTACTTCAGGTTCACTAGAGGCATGCAAAGTCCTACCATTTTTCTTCTTTTTATTTTTAGGACTACGTGCATCAGTGTTATCTCTTTGAGAGTCTTGTTTAATTCTTTTTGGGAGTCCCTCGGGATAAAGTGGTTCCTGAGTCATTTTACCTCCTCTAGTTACTACTCTAATAGCAAAGTCACTTATATTATTATTCATTTCATCAAGAAACTCTCTTTGAGATTTAGCAACTTGTTCTAACTGAGTTTGTACCATAGAAGCATGCTTCCCTACACCTCTAACATCATTTGAGATTCTAAATAACAAGTCACTCAAGCGAGAAATCATATCAGAATTGTATTTCAATTGTTTCATAACATTTGATTGAAGTGATCTTGCTTTCTAATGTAGTTTTCAAACTCATAAAGGCATTGGCTAGGGTGCATATTGTGAGGATTATCATTATCATTGAATTTCATTAGAGAATTTACCTCTACCACCGTAGGTTGTGGTGGTGTATCAAGCCCATGCATTTATTCAATAGGAGGTAAATTTTTTATATCCTTAGCTTTAATACCTTTTTCCTTCATAGATTTCTTTGCCTCTTGCATGTCTTCAGGACTGAGATATAAAATACCCCTCCTCTTCGGAGTGGGTTTAAGCGGTGGTCCAAGAAGAGTCCAATCATCATAATTTTTCAATATGTTATTAAATAATTCTTCAGCTTGACCAATAGTTCGTTCCCTGAAAACACAACCAGCACAACTATCTAGGAAATCCCTAGAAGCATTGGTTAGTCCATTATAGAAGATATCAAGTATTTCATTTTTCTTAAGGGAATGCTTAGGCAAAGCATTAAGCAATTGGAGAAGCCTCCCCCAAGCTTGTGGGAGACTCTATTCTTCAATTTGCGCAAAGTTAATTCCTGTAAGGCAGCTTGTTTGTTATGAGCAGGGAAATATTTTTTAGAGAAGTAATAAATCATATCCTGGGGACTACGCACACAACCAAGAGCAAGAGTATTGTACCAAGATTTAGCATCTCCCTTTAACGAGAATGGAAATAAATTGAGCATATAGTAATAGCAAATTTTCTCATCATGAGCAAAAAGGGTGGCTATGTCATTCAACTTAGTAAGATGTGCCACATCAGTTTCAGTTTCATAACCATGAAAAGGATCAGATTGAACCAAAGTAATTAACTCTGGGTCGACATAGAATTCATAATCCTCATCATCAATAAAGATAGGTGAAGTAGCAAACTTAGGATCACATTTCATTTTAGCATTCAAAGATTTTTCTTTGCACTTGCATAATAATTTCTCTAGATCATCTCTATCCTTACAAGCAAGAATATCTCTAGTTGCCTCTTCACCCATAACATAACCTTTCGGTACCTTTGGTAATTCATATCTAGGAGGGCTAGTTCTACTAGGTGTTTCAAGATTTTCAGTTTCAAGCTCATCATCAGTTTCAACAATATCATGTTGTCTTACTGTAGCAATTTGTTCATCAAGAAAATCACCTAGTGGCACATTATCATCAAGCAAGGTACTAGCATCATCATAAGCATCATTCATAGCAGAGGTAGCATCATCAATAAGTTGCGACATATCAGGATTGATAGCATGTGGTGGTGTTGCAAGTTTACTTATAGCAGAAGGTGAATCTAAAGCGGAGCTAGATGGCAGTTCCCTACCTCCCCTCGTCTTAGAGGGAAAAATCTTAGTCTTAGCATCTTTCAGATTCTTCATAGTGATAAATTGATAATAATCCCAAGTGACTCAACAAATATAGTTATGCTCATGGCAACGACGCCAGAAAAAGGTCATGATAACCCACAAGTGTAGGGGATCGCAACCGTTTTCGAGGGTAGAGTATTCAACCCAAATTTATAGATTCGACACAAGGGGAGCCAAAGAATATTTGCAAGTATTAGCATCTGAGTTGTCAATTCAACCACACCTGGAGATTAATTATCTGCAGCAAACTGATCAGTATCAAAGTAGTATGATAGTTTTGATAATAGTACCAGTAGCAATAGTAGCAGTAACAGTGATAGCAGTAACTTTGTAGCAAGTGCAATAGTAATGATAGCAGTGGTAACTTAGAAAGAACAATATAAGAGAAATTCGTAGGCTTTGGATCGATGATTTGTTGGATGATATTCATCAAGTGACAGTTATAACCTAGGGCGCGGCACTAGCTCCAGTTCACAAATATAATGTAGGCATGTATTCCATAAATAGTCATATGTGCTTATGGAAATAACTTGCATGACATATTTTGTCCTACCCTACTGTGGCAGCGGGGTCCAATTGGAAACTAAGGGATATTAAGGCCTCCTTTTAATAGAGAACCGGAACAAAGCATTAACACATGGTGAATACATGAACTCCTCAAACTATGGTCATCACCGGGAGTGGTCCCAACTATTGTCACTCCGGGGTTGCCGGATCATAACACATAGTTGGCGACTATAACTTGCAAGATCGGATCTACAACATAGATATAATGGTGCATAAATGGTTCAGATCTGAAATTATGGCACCCGGGCCTAAAGTGACAAGCATTAAGCATGGCAAAGTCATAGCAATATCAATCTCAGAACATAGTGGATACTAGGGATCAAGCCCTAATAAAACTAACTAGATTACATGATGAATCTCATCAAACTCCTCACCGACCAATGAGCCCACGGAGGGATTACTCACTCCCGGTGGGGAGCAACATGGAATTGGATATGGAGAAGGGTTGGTGATGAATAAGATCAAAGATCCCCCTCTCCGTAGCCCAAAATAGACTCCAGATCTGGCCTCCTGATGAAGAACAGGAGGTGACGGCGGCTCTGTCTCATGGAACACGATAATTCTTTCTTCCTGGTTATTTCTGGAAATATGTGATTTTATAGCATTGGTTTCAGGGTCTGCGGGGGCACCAGGTGGGGACAACCCACCTGGGCGCGCCTAGGGGGAAGGTGCGCCCTGGTGGGTTGTGCCCCCTCTAGTGGTTCTCCCTGCTAAAATTATAGCAAGGCACACATTAGGTGTGGTACACAACATTACATACATGATAGAACCTATGGCTCAGGCATAGGGAATGACTTTCATTTTCTCTCTATCTTCTGCAGTGGTCGGGCATTGAGTCTGACTCAACTTCACACCTTGTAACACAGGCAAGAACCCTTTCTTTGACTTATCCATTTTAAACTTCTTCAAAACTTTATCAAGGTATGTGCTTTGTGAAGTCCAATTAAGCATCCTGATCTATCTCTATAGATCTTGATGCCCAATATATAAGCAGCTTCACCGAGATCTTACATTGAAAAATTCTTATTCAAGTATCGTTTTATGCTATCCAGAAATTCTATATTATTTCCAATCAACAATATGTCATCCACATATAATATTAGAAATGCTACAGAGCTCCCACTCACTTTCTTGAAAATACAGGCTTCTCCAAAAGTCTGTATAAAACAATATGCTTTGATCACACTATCAAAGCGTATATTCCAACTCCGAGAGGCTTGCACTAGTCCATAAATGCATCGCTGGATCTTGCACACTTTGTTAGCACCTTTAGGATCGACAAAACTTTCTGGTTGCATCATGTACAACTCTTCTTTAAGATATCCATTAAGGAATGCAATTTTGACATCCATTTGCCAAATTTCATAATCATAAGATGCGACAGTTGCTAACATGATTCGGATAGAGTTAAGCATCGCTACGGGTGAGAAGGTCTCATCTTAGTCAACTCCTTGAACTTGTTGAAAACCTTTCGCAACAAGTCGAGCTTTGGAGACAGTAATATTACCGTCAGCGTCAGTCTTCTTCTTGAAGATCCATTTATTCTCAATGGCTTGTCGATCATCGGGCAAGTCAACCAAAGTCCACTTTTTATTCTCATACAAGGATCCCATCTCAGATTTCATGGCCTCATGCCATTTCGCGGAATATGGGCTCATCATCGCTTCCTCATAGTTCGTAGGTTCGTCATGGTCAAGTAACATGACCTCTAGAATAGGATTACCGTACCACTCTAGTGCGGATCGTACTCTGGTTGACCTATGAGGTTTGGTAGTCACTTGATCTGAAGTTTCATGATCATCATCATTAGCTTCCTCACTAATTGGTGTAGGAATCACTGGAACTGATTTCAGTGATGAACTACTTTCCAATTCGGGAGAAGGTACAATTACCTCATCAAGTTCTACTTTCCTCCCACTCACTTCATTCGAGAGAAACTCCTTCTATAGAAAGGATTCATCCTTAGCAATGAATATCTTGCCTTCGGACCTATGATAGAAGGTGTACCCAACAGTTTCCTTTGGCTATCCTATGAAGACGCATTTCTCCGATTTGCGTTCGAGCTTATCAGGTTGAAGCTTTTTCACATAAGCATCACAGTCCCAAACTTTAAGAAATGACAGCTTAGGTTTCTTGCCAAACCACAATTCATATGGTGTCATCTCAACGGATATAGATGGTGCCCTATTTAACGTGAATGCATCCGTCTCTAAAGCATAAACTCAAAACAATAGCGGTAAATCGTAAGAGACATCATAGATCGCACCATATCTAATAAAGTACGGTTACGACATTTGGACACACCATTACACTATCGTGTTCGAGGTGGCGTGAGTTGTGAAACTATTCCACATTGTTTCAAATGAAGACCAAACTCATAACTCAAATATTCACCTCCATGATCAGATCGTAGAGACTTTATTTTCTTGTTACGAGGATTTTCCACTTCACTCTGAAATTCTTTGAACTTTTCAAATGTACCAGACTTATGTTTCATTAAGTAGATATACCCATATATGCTCAAATCATCTGTGAAGGTCAGAAAATAACGATACGCGTCGCGAGCCTCAACACTCATCGGACCGCATACATCAGTATATATTATTTCCAACAAGTTAGTTTCTTGCTCCATTGTTCCGGAGAATGGAGTCTTAGTCATCTTGCTCGTGAGGCATGGTTCGCAAGCATCAAGTGATTCATAATAAAGTGATTCCAAAAGCCCATCAGCATGGAGTTTCTTCATGTGCTTTACACCAATATGACCTAAACGGCAGTGCCTCAAATAAGTTGCACTATCATTATTAACTTTGCATCTTTTGGCTTCAATATTATGAATATGTGTATCACTACAATCTAGATTCAACAAAAATAGACCACACATCAAGGGTGCATGACCGTAAAAGATATTACTCATATAAATAGAACAACCATTATTCTCTGATTTAAATGAATAACCGTCTCGAATCAAACAAGATCCAGATAGAATGTTCATGCTCAACACTGACATGAAATAACAATTATTTAGGTCTAAAACTAATCCTCACGGTAGATGTAGAGGTCGCATGCCGACGACGAGCACATCGACTTTGGAACCATTTCCCACACGCATCATCACCTCGTCCTTAGCCAATCTTCGTTTAATCCGTAACCCCTGTTTTGAGTTCCAAATATGAGCAACAGAACTAGTATCAATTACCAAGGCACTACTACGAGCATTTGTAAGGTACACATCAATAACATGTATATCAAATATACCTTTCACTTTGCCATCCTTCTTATCCGCCAAATACTTGGGGCAGTTCCGCTTCCAATGACCAGTCCCTTTGTAGTAGAAACACTCAGTTTCAGGCTTAGGTCCCTTGAGCAGCAACTTGCTTGTTGTTCTTCTTGAAGTTCCCCTTCTTCCCTTTACCCTTTTTCTTGAAACTAGTGGTCTTGTTAACCATCAACACTTGATGCTCCTTCTTGATTTCTACCTCCGCAGCCTTTAGCATCGCGAAGAGCTCGGGAATTGTCTTTTCCATGCCTTGCATATTATAGTTCATGACGAAGCCTTCATAGCTTGGTGGCAGTGATTGAAGAACTCTGTCAATGACACTATCATTAGGAATATTAACTCCTAGTTGAGTCAAGTGGTTATGATACCCAGACATTTTGAGTATATGTTCACTGACAGAACTATTCTCCTCCATCTTGCAGCTATAGAACTTGTTGGAGACTTCATATCTCTCAACTCGGGCATTTGCTTGAAATATTAACTTCAACTCCTAGAACATCTTATATGCTCCATGACATTCAAAACATCTTTGAAGTCCCGATTCTAAGCCGTAAAGCATGGCACATTGAACTATCAAGTAGTCATCAGCTTTGCTCTGCCAGACGTTCATAACGTCCGGAGTTGCTCCTACAGTGGGTCTTGCACCTAGCTGTGCTTCCAGGACGTAATTCTTCTATGCAGCAATGGGGATAATCCTCAAGTTATGGACCAAGTCTATGTAGTTGCTACCATCATCTTTCAACTTAGCTTTCTCTAGGAACTTATTAAAATTCAAGGGAATGGTAGCACGAGCCATTGATCTACAACAACATAGATATGCAAAAACTATCAGGTACTAAGTTCATGATAAATTAAAGTTCAATTAATCATATTACTTAAGAACTACCACTTAGATAAACATCCCTCTAGTCATCTAAATGATCACGTGATCCATATCAACTAAACCATGTCCGGTCATCACGTGAGATGGAGTAGTTTTCAATGGTGAACATCACTATGCCGATCATATCTACTATTGTAGGATCAAGAAGAGGTGTCGAGAGGGGGGGGGGGTGAGTAGACTCTTAGCAAGAAGAGTTGCAGTTTTTAATTTCTTTAAGTTGAAGTGAAGTTTTGGCACAAGTTTGAACATTCACAATACATCTCAAGCAAGCATGACAAGAGTATATGAGCAGCTAAAAGTAAGTCATGCAAGTTGCAAGAATGTAAAGGGATGGGATTGGAGTGTGCAAACGCAATTGGAGACACGAAGATTTTAGGCGTGGTTCCGATAGGTAGTGCTATCGTACATATACGTTGATGGAGACTTCAACCCACGAAGGGTAACGGTTGCGTGAGTCCACAGAGGGCTCCAGCCACGAAGGGCCCATGAAGAAGCAACCTTGTCTATCCCACCATGGCCATCACCCACGAAGGACTTGCCTCACTAGGGTAGATCTTCACGAAGTAGGTGATCTCCTTGCCCATACAAACTCCTTGGTTCAACTCCAAAATCTTAACGGAGGCTCCCAAGTGACACCTAACCAATCTAGGAGACACCACTCTCCAAGAGGTATAAAATGGTGTGTTGATGATGAACTCCTTGCTCTTGTGCTTCAAATGATAGTCTCCCCAACACTCAACTCTCTCTCATAGGATAGGATTTGGTGGAAAGATGATTTGAGAGGAAAGCAACTTGGGGAAGGCTAGAGATCAAGATTTATGTGGTTGGAATGAAGTATCTTGACCTCAACACAAGTGTAAGTGGTTCTCTCTCATAAAATGTATGTTGGAAGTGTAGGCATGTTCTGATGGCTCTCTCCACGAATGAAGAGTGGGTGGAGGGGTATATATAGCCTGCTAAAAAATCTAACCGTTACACACAAATCCTCAAACTCGGTGGGACTTAATCATACAACTCGGTCAGACCGATTTAGTTCATAATGTGACCGTTAGGGTTTTCGGTGGGACCGACTTAATTGACTCGGTGGGACCGATGTGCTAGGGTTAGTGTAAAGCCTCATCTCGGTTGGACCGATTACACAAATTCAATGGGACCGATTTTGGTAATAAGCTAAACAGAGAGTTGGCCAAGCAAACTCGGTGGGACCGATGTCATGTTTCGATGAGACCAAAATTAATGCAATAGGCAACAGAGAGTTTGCAAGCCCATCTCGGTGAGACCGAGATCCCATCGGTGAGACCGAATTGATTAGGGTTTCTGGCAGTGGCTGTGTCAAGAGAACTCGGTGGCACTGGATAGATCAAATTGGTGGGGCCGAGTTTGACTTTTGGTTTGGGATATATTTGGATATGAGAAAGTGGTTGAGGGTTGTGGAGCATATCACTAAGAACTTTGAGCAAGAACCTCATTAAGAAACACCTCGTCCCCTCTTAATAGTATTGGCTTTCCTATGGACTCAATGTGATCTTGGATCACTAAAATGAAAAATGTAGAGTCCTGAGCTTTGAGCTTGAGCCAATCATTTGTCTTCATCATCTTGAAGGGGTCCCACATCCTCTAGTCCATGCCACTCCATTGTTGGACTTATCTGAAATATGCTAAATGAAAGTATTAGTCCAACAATAGATATGTTGACATTAATTACCAAAATCACCCGGGGAGAACTTGTGCTTTCAGTCTCCCCCTTTTGGTGATTGATGACAACATACATCAAAGCTTTAGATAAAGATATAGAGAATAACAGGTAAAGCTTTGGAAAGACATGTAACATGCATAGGCTCCCCCTATATGTATGCAATCATGTAAATATGGAATATAAGAACATGTGAATGCATAGCATGACAGAGTAAGCAATGTGTTACATGTATCTTGGCTATATGCATCAGAGCAAAAGATGTAAATGTAGGAAATGTACCTACATGCTCATGAGTCTTCCTTGCAAACAATATGTACATCAGCAAGAAGTCCTCATGCACATGAGTGTGATGCATATACTTACCTTGTGGTCTTGAGTTGGCTTAGGAGAAATGAACCTGAGTAAACAAGGTTAGATAACACAGATACATCTACTAGCTAGAGTAAACAAAAAAACCACAAGAGTACCAAGACTGGGATGACATGTAGAGAGTGAGTACTAAGTACTCTATTGGATATAGACATGTCCCCAAAGGTAAAGATATGCAATGAATTCAAGGATTTCCTTCCCTTAGATGTCTTTCTCCCCCTGAATCTTGCTTGGGATACTGGGAGAAGATAGGGAACAGAAAATCAGAGCAACAAAAAAAGCAAATGCAAACAATCAAATATGAACATGTCTTTCCCCTCTTAAAGACATGTAACTTCTCTCCTCTTGAACACCAAGCATCCGGGGTCTTTGATGTGATACTTCTTTCTCATTGAAGAACTCTCTCCCCCTGAGTATTCTCTCTCCCCCTATAGAAATGATTAAGCTTTGATGTGATCTCTCTCTCTCCCTTTGACATCAATTTCCAAGAAGGGCTCTTTTGGATGTTTGTTACAAATGGGTTCGGTCCATGAGTCACAAAGCAAAGCAGCAAGTCGAATGTGATGCTGGTAGAGGACAAGAATCATTGAGTGGAGCTGGAGTAAAAAGAATGCGGGAACAAGTGACAGGTTGTCTTTCATGTAGTGAAATCGGTTGCACCGAGTGGTGTGTTCCGGTTGCACCTAAAGAGTTCGGTTGGACCGAATACAACAAACCGGTGTGACCGAGTTTATCACAGAGAAAACATTTGTCACCTCCGCTCACTAGACAAGAAAGATCTCACAAGGATTTGCAAGGAATTGGATGCAAGGAATGCATAACAAAACAAAGAAAAACAAAATCTAGATGAAGTTTGCAAAAACTCAAGGAAACACTAGAGAACTTCATCTAGAATTGGGCGGTGACAAAGTCACCTATGTTAGAGTATATTGACTAAGGAGTCAAGTAAGAACACTTGATCATAAGTCCTACTCATTGTTTAAGCTCAAAATTGGGTTACCATGTTTCGTTTAAGCATTTGATGTATTCACATCTTGTTGAGTTGCTTTAACCTATGTCTTGAGGTAAAGCTTCTCTAAGATGGAATGGCATACCTTGGGTGGTGGTGTTGATCTTGTTCATGTAGTTGAACTTGCGTGGGGTGCTCAAGGTTGATGTAGCACAAGAATGGTTGGGAGCACCACTTGGAGTTAAGTTCATCTACCTACGTGGTTTAGTTTTGCAAGAAAGAGCACTTGTGTATCCAAAATGACAATCATGAAATTTGATACATATAATTTGTCAAAGGATATGTTGAAGGGTTTCGTGCTTCGTTGTCATCAACCACCGTATTTTAGAGACTTGGTGATGTAGAGATCACTCAAGATGTGAGTGGGTTGCTATCTCATAGATTTAGATTCATCCAAGTACCTACAAGGGTTAGATAACATGCAAGGGTGCTAATATATCCAAGACATATGAATATCATCATAAGAGAAATATCAAGGATTTGTCATAGATTCATGCCTTGCATATATCCAAATGGAGTTCCACTCCAAGTTTTAAGCATCAATGATGTTCAATTCACCTCTCAAACGGCAAAAGACTTTCTCGTCAAGCGGTTTGGTGAATATATCCGCCAATTGCTTATCGGTACGAACATGCTTAAGATCAATGTCCCCTTTAGAAACATGATCTCGAATGAAATGATGACGAACTTCAATATGCTTAGTTCGAGAATGTTGCATGGGATTGTGAGCAATCTTAATAGCACTCTCATTGTCACAAAGTAATGGAACATGTTTCACATTGATCCCATAATCTTTAAGAGTTTGGGTCATCCAAAGTAATTGAGCACAACATGAACCAGCGACAATGTATTCCGCTTCGGCGGTGGATAAGGATACCGAGTTTTGTTTCATGGAAGACCAAGACACAAGAGATCTACCAAGAAATTGACAAGTACCCGAAGTAGACTTTCTATCAACCTTGTCTCCGACATAGTCCGAGTCGGAGTTGCCAACAAGATCAAAAGACGACCTCTTAGGATACCAAATGCTAAAATTTGGTGTATGTATTAAGTATCTCACTATCCTTTTCACAGCCTTAAGATGACATTCTTTGGGGGCCGCTTGATATCGTGCACACATGCACACACTTAGCATAATATCGGGACGAGAGGCACATATATATAACAATGAACCGATCATAGAGCGGTAAACTTTTTGATCAACCGGTTCACCGTCCTTAGTCAAGTCAAGATGTCCACTAGTAGGCATGGGAGTTTTCATACCTTTGCTTTCTTGCATGTTGAACTTCTTGAATAAGTCCTTGGTGTACTTTGTTTGAGAGACAAAGGTGCCTTCCTTAGTTCGCTTGATTTGCAAACCAAGAAAGAACTTGAGTTCACTCATCATAGACATCTCAAACTTCTCCGGCATTAGCTTTCCAAACTTCTCGAAAATGAGGGTTAGTTGAGCTAAATATGATATCATCAACATAAATTTGGCATACAAATAACTCACCATTAACCCTTTTAGTAGAAAGAGTAGAATCTATTTTTCCAATTTCAAAGCCTTTTTCAATAAGGAACTTGGTCAAGAATTTATACCATGCTCTAGGAGCTTGTTTAAGACCATAAAGGGCTTTGTGAAGTTTGTAAACATGATTGGGTTTCTTAGGATTGACAAAGTCGGGAGGTTGTTTAACATAAACTTCCTCCTCAATTTCACCGTTTAGAAAAGCACTTTTAATGTCCATTTGGTATAAAGTGATATCATTGTGATTAGCATAGGCAAGTAAGATGCATATGGACTCAAGTCTAGCAACGGGGGCATATGTCTCACCTAGTCCATACCTTCGACTTGAGTGTAGCCTTGGGCGACTAGACGAGCTTTTTTGCGGACGACTTGACCATCTTTGTCTTGCTTGTTGCGAAACACCCATTTGGTACCGATGATGTTGTGGTTGTTGTCGGGCTTCTCGACCAATGTGCACACTTGATTTCTCTCAAAGTTGTGTAGCTCTCCATGCATGGCATTTATCCAATCTGGATATTCCAATGCTTCCTCAACCTTCATAGGTTCAATGCTAGAGATGAATGAATAATGTTCACAAAAGTTAGCCAAACGAGTTTTAGAGCGAGTGATTCTCCCGGTTTGGATATCATTGTAGATTTGCTCAACGGGATGGTCTTTGGCGACTCTTGATCAAACTCGTGGAAGCTTTTGCTTGGGTCGGGGTGGAACATCTTCTTCATCTTGTTCTTCTTCTTCTTGGCCTTCTTCATTGTTGACGTTGCCATTCTCTTGTCGTGGTGGAGAAGTAGGTTGATGAGGTTCATCTTGGTGTACGTCCTCGTTTTCTTCATTTTGGTGTGCCCCACTTGTGGATGCTTCCAAGTCAACTCTTGGTTCAACTTGTCGTGAGTTGGAAGCTTCCACTTGGATGGACGAGGTACTCTCCTTCACCTTCATTGGACAAATCTTGCCGATAGACAAGTCTTGAATTGCTTCCGAAGGGTCTTTGTCTCCTACATCAATTGGCAATTGCTCTACTTGCGAGCCGTTAGATTCATCAAACTTCACATCTACCGTCTCTTCAACCTTTCGTGTGAAATTGTTGTAGACCCGGTAAGTGTGATAGTTTGAGCCATAACCGAGTAGGAAACCTTCATGAGATTTAGGAGCAAATTTAGAACGACGATGATTATCAAGAATGTAGCACTTTGAGCCGAATACTCGAAAGTATCCAACTTGGGGTTTGTTACCGGTGAGGAGCTTGTATGTTGTCTTGTCGAGTAGCTTGTGAAGATACAAGCGATTTGTTGCATGACAAGCTGTCTCAACCGTTTCCGCCCAAAAGTGTTTTGGAGTCTTGTACTCATCAAGCATCATTCTAGCCATCTCAATAAGATTTCAGTTCTTCCTCTCAACAACTCCATTTTGTTGAGGCGTGTACGTAGCCGAGAACTCATGTGAGATCCCTTCTTCGTCAAGAAAGGTATCCACATTTGCGTTCCTGAACTCCGTTCCGTTGTCCCTGCGAACCTTCTTGATCTTCACCTCAAATTGATTTTGGGCCTTCCTAGCAAAGTTCTTGAAGATCTTTTGGACCTACGATTTATCATCAAGAAAGAACACCCACGTAAATCTTGAAAAATCATCAACTATAACCAGACCGAATGAGTTACCACCGAGACTTTTATAGGCATTGGGACCAAAAAGATCCATATGAAGTAGCTCAAGCGGTCTTCTCGTGGTCATAATGTTCTTCACGGGGTAACTTACTCCAACTTGTTTTCCTGCTTGACAAGCACTACAAAGTCTATCCTTGTCAAACATAACATCTTTTACTCCAAGGATATGATCACCTTTAATAAGCTTATCAATATTTCGCATGCCCACATGACCTAGCCTTCTATGCCACAACCAGCCTTTAGAAGATTTAGCAATTAAGCAAGTTCTAGGTTGAGCCTTTTTTAGTGAAATCAACAATGTAAAGATCACCTCTACGTACACCGGTAAAGACCATTTTATGGTTATCTCTATGAAACACTTGGCAATCTACTTTAGTAAATAGGACATTGAATCCAAAGTCAACAAGTCTAGATACGGAAAGTAAATTGTAGCCAAGAGATTCAACGAGCATAGCATTTTGTATGGAGCTATCCTGTGAGATGGCCACCTTACCAAGGCCAACCACCTTACCCTTTGAGTTATCACCGAAAGTGACATACTTTCAAGGGTCGTTGTTTTCAGCAAGCTCGTGAACCATATCTTTGTCTCTGGTCATATGATCAGTACATCCACTATCAAGGACCCATTCCTTTCCTCCAACCATGTAGCCGCGAAGATTAGCCATAAGACCGAAGTGTCTCATCGCATCATCAAGATCATAGTCACTATCATCATCCTCATCATAGTATCCATGTTCAACATCATCATGTGATGGATCAACTCCTAGAGAGGGTAATTCATTAGAAGTATGACCATAACAATGTTCATCTCTATGGATTCTAATGACTTCGGAAATGATATTGCTAATAATTCCAACATCTCCTTTTGCACTCGTAAGATTAGTAAGCTCAAATAAGCAATCACCAAACTTGGGATCATTAGAACTCATCTTACTCAAGGCAATAGACTTATGAAGAATCTCATCTAGGATTTTCAAGGAATAATTTGGGAATCGTTCCTCAAGAAATCTCCATAAGTTGTAGGCACAATCAAAAGTAGGCAAGCTAGCAAGCAAGTTTCTAGGCAAAGGATCAACGAGGGTAGGATGCAAATAGACTCATCAAGGGTAGGATGCAAAGGATCAACAATGCGAGCACAAGGAGTAGTAATGTACTTGGTCAAATGATATTCATTGAAGATCCCAAGCATCTCATTTTTTCACTCATGAAAATACTCTCCATCAAGAATAGGCACTCTACGTCTAAGACTCCCCAACATAGACTCATCCATATTCCTCCAAAGGTGTTTAAACCAAAGCAATGGAGACCAATGCTCTGATACCAATTGTAGGATCGAGAAGAGGTGTCTAGAGGGGTTGTTGAATAGACTCTTAGCAAGAAAAGTTGCAGTTTTTAATTTCTTTAAGTTGAAGTGGAGTTTTGGCACAAGTTTGAACATTCAAAATACATCTCAAGCAAGCATGACAAGAGTATATGAGCAGAGGAAAGTAAGTCATGCAAATTGCAAGAATGTAAAGGGATGGGATTGGAGTGTGCAAACGCAATTGGAGACACGGAGATTTTTGGCATGGTTCCGATAGGTGGTGCTATCGTACATCCACGTTGATGGAGACTTCAACCCATGAAGGGTGACGGTTGCGCGAGTCCACAGAGGGCTCTGATGTATACTACACAACCTTCTTCTTGTAGACGTTGTTGGGCCTCCAAGTGCAGAGGTTTGTAGGACAGTAGCAAATTTCCCTCAAGTGGATGACCTAAGGTTTATCAATCTGTAGGAGGCGTAGGATGAAGATGGTCTCTCTCAAGCAACCTTGCAACCAAATAACAAAGAGTCTCTTGTGTCCCCAACACACCCAATACAATGGTCAATTGTATAGGTGCACTAGTTCGGCGAAGAGATGGTGATACAAGTGGTATATGGATGGTAGATAATAGTTTTTGTAATCTGAAAATATAAAAACAGCCTAGGGTTCATAGTTTCACTAGTGCAAGTCCTCTCAACAATAATAACATAATTGGATCATATAACTATCCCTCAACATGCAACAAAGAGTCACTCCAAAGTCACTAATTGCGGAGAACAAATGAAGAGATTATGGTAGGGTACGAAACCACCTCAAAGTTATTCTTTCCAATCAATCCGTTGGGCTATTCCTATAAGTGTCACAAACAGCCCTAGAGTTCGTACTAGAATAACACCTTAAGACACACATCAACCAAAACCCTAATGTCACCTAGATACTCCAATGTCACCTCAAGTATCCATGGGTATGATTATACGATATGCATCACACAATCTCAGATTCATCTATTCAACCAACACATAGGACCTCAAAGAGTGCCCCAAAGTTCTACCGGAGAATCACGATGAAAACGTGTGCCAACGCCTATGCATAGGTTCATGGGCGGAACCCGCAAGTTGATCACCAAAACATACATCAAGTGAATCATGTGATATCCCATTGTCACCATAGATACGCACGGCAAGACATACATCAAATGTTCTCAAATCTTTAAAGACTCAATCCGATAAGATTACTTCAAGGGGAAAACTCAATCCATTACAAGAGAGTAGAGGGGGGAAGAAACACCATAGGATCTAAATATAATAGCAAAGCTCGCGATACATCAAGATCGTATCACCTCAAGAACACGAGAGAGAGAGAGAGATCAAACACATAGCTACCGGTACATACCCTCAGCCCCGAGGGAGAACTACTCCCTCCTCATCATGGAGAGCGCCGGGATGATGAAGATGGCCACCGGAGAGGGATTCCCCCTCCGGCAGGGTGCCAGAACGGGTCTAGATTGGTTTTTGATGGCTACGGAGGCTTCTGGCGGCGGAACTCCCGATCTATTGTGCTCTCGGATGTTTTTAGGGTATATGGAGATATATAGGCGGAAGAAGTACGTCAGGGGGGGGGCACAAGGGGCCCGTGAGGGTGGAGGGCACGCCCCCTACCTCGTGGCCTCCTCGAAGCTTCCTTGACGTAGACTCCAAGTCTCCCTAGTTGCTTCTGATCCAAAAAATAAGTTTCGTGAAGTCTGAGGTCAATTGGACTCCGTTTGGTTTTCCTTTTCTGCGATATTCTAAAACAAGGTAAAAACAGAAAGTGGCACTGGGCTCTGGGTTAGTAGGTTAGTCCCAAAAATGATATATAAGTGTATAATAAAGCCCATAAACATCCAAAACAGATAATATAATAGCATGGAACAATAAAAAATTATAGATACGTTGGAGACGTATCAGCATCCCCAAGCTTAATTCATGCTTGTCCTCGAGTAGGTAAATGATAAAAACAGAATTTTTGATGTGGAATGCTACCTAACATATTTATCCATGTAGTTCTCTTTATTGTGGCAAGAATATTCAGATCCATAAGATTCAGGACAAAAGTTTAATATTGACATGAAAATAATAATACTTCAAGCATACTAACAAAGCAATCATGTCTTCTCAAAATAACATGGCCAAAGAAAGATATCCCTACAAAATCATATAGTCTGGCTATGCTCCATCTTCACCACACAAAATATTTAAATCATGCACAACCCCGATGACAAGCCAAGCAATTGTTTCATACTTTTGGTGTTCTCAAACTTTTTCAATCTTCACGCAATACATGAGCGTGAGCCCTGGACATAACACTATAGGTGGAATAGAATGGTGGTTGTGGAGAAGACAAAAAGGAGAAGATAGTCTCACATCAACTAGGCGTATCAACGGGCTATGGAGATGCCCATCAATAGATATCAATGTGAGTGAGTAGGGATTGCCATGCAACGGATGCACTAGAGCTATAAGTGTATGAAAGCTCAACAAAAGAAACTAGTGGGTGTGCATCCAACTCGCTTGCTCATGAAGACCTAGGGCATTTTGAGGAAGCCCATCATTGGAATATACAAGCCAAGTTCTATAATGAAAGATTCCCACTAGTATATGAAAGTGACAACATAGGAGACTCTCTATCATGAAGATTATGGTGCTACTTTGAAGCACAAGTGTGGTAAAAGGATAGTAGCATTCTCCCTTCTCTCTTTTTCTATCATTTTTTATTTTTTTATTTGGGCCTTTCTCTTTTTTTACGGCCTCTTTTTTTCTCTTTTTTTATTTTTTTGTTTGGGCTTCTTTCGCCTATTTTATTTATTTATTTTCGTCCGGAGTCTCATCCCGACTTGTGGGGGAATCATAGTCCACATCATCCTTTCCTCATTGGGACAATGCTCTAATAATGATGATCATCACACTTTTATTTACTTACAACTCAAGAATTACAACTCGATACTTAGAACAAGATATGACTCTATATGAATGCCTCCGGCGGTGTACCGGGATGCGCAATGACTCATGAGTGACATGTATGAAAGAATTATGAACGGTGGCTTTGCCACAAATACGATGTCGACTACATGATCATGCAAAGCAATATGACAATGATGAAGCGTGTCATAATAAACGGAACGGTGGAAAGTTGCATGGCAATATATCTCGGAATGGCTATGGAAATGCCATAATAGGTAGGTAAGGTGGCAGTTTTGAGGAAGGTATATGGTGGGTTCAAGGTACCGGCGAAAGTTGCTCGATACTAGAGAGGCTAGCAATGATGGAAGGGTGAGAGTGCATATAATCCATGGACTCAACATTAGTCATAAAGAACTCACATACTTATTGAAAAAATCTATTAGTTACCGAAACAAAGTATTATGCGCATGCTCCTAGGGGGATAGATTGGTAGGAAAAGACCATCACTCGTCCCCGACCGCGACTCATAAGGAAGACAATCAATAAATAAATCATGCTCTGACTTCATCACATAATGGTTCACCATACGTGCATGCTACGGGAATCACAAACTTCAACACAAGTATTTCTCAAATTCACAACTACTCACTAGCATGACTCCAATATTACCATCCTCATATCTCAAAACAATCATCAAGTATCAAACTTCTCATAGTATTCAATGCATTCTATATGAAAGTTTTTATTATACCCCTCATGGATGCCCATCATATTAGGACTAGTTTCATAACCAAAGAAAACTACCATGCTGTTCTAAAGACACTCAAAATAATATAAGTGAAGCACAGGAGTTCATCTATTTCTTCAAAATAAAACTACCACCATGCTCTAAAAGATATAAGTGAAGTACTAGAGCAAACAACAAACTACTCCGAAAGATATAAGTGAAGATCAATGAGTAGTTGAACAATTATGCAACTATATGAAGACTCTCTAACATTTAATAATTTCAGATCTTGGTATTTTATTCAAACAGCAAGCAAATCCTAACAAAATAAATTGACGCTCCAAGCAAAACACATATCATGTGGTAAATAAAAATATAGCTCCAAGTAAAGTTACCGATGGGAGTAGACGAAAGAGGGGATGCCTTCCGGGGCATCCCCGAGCTTAGGATCTTGGTTGTCCTTGAATATTACCTTGGGGTGCCTAGGGCATCCCCAAGCTTAGGCTCTTTCCACTCCTTATTCCATAGTCCATCGAATCTTTACCGAAAACTTGAAAACTTCACAACACAAAACTTAACAGAAAACTCGTAAGCTCCGTTAGCAAAAGAAAACAAATCACCATCATAAGGTACCGTAATGAAATCAATCTTTATTTATATTGGTGTTAAACCTACTGTATTCCAACTTCTCTATGGTTCATACCCTCCGATACTACTCATAGATTCATCAAAATAAGCAAACAACACGATGAAAACAGAATCTGTCAAAAACAGAACAGTCTGTAGTAATCTGGATCAAACGTATACTTCTGGAACTCATAAAATTCTCAAATAAATTGCTGGACGTGAGGAATTTATCTATTAATCATCTTCAAAAAGAATTAACTAAATATCACTCTCCAAATAAAAATGGCAGCAATTATCGTGAGTGCTAAAGTTTCTTTTTTTTACAGCAAGATCAACAAGACTTTCCCCAAGTCTTCCCAACAGTTCTACTTGGCACAAACACTAATTAAACACAAAAACACAACCATAACAGAGGCTACATAAATTATTTATTACTAAACAGGATCAAAATGCAAGTAACAAAAATAAAGTTGGGTTTCTCCCCAACAAGCGCTATCGTTTAACGCCCCTAGCTAGGCATGATGATTTCAATGATGCTCACATAAAGGATAAGAATTGAAACATAAAGAGAGCATCATGAAGAACATGACTATCACATTTAAGCCTAACCCACTTCCTATGCATAGGGATTTTGTGAGCAAACAACTTATGGGAACAATAATCAACTAGCATAGGAAGGGAAAACAAGCATAACTTCAAAACTTTAAGCACACAGAGAGGAAACTTGTTATTATTGCAATTCATACAAGCATATATTCCTCCCTCATAATAATTTTAAGTAGCATCATGAATGAATTCGACAATATAACCAGCAGCTAAAGCATTCTTTTCATGATCTACAAGCATAGAAATTTTATTACTCTCCACATAAGCAAAATTCTTCTCATTCAGAATAGTGGGAGTATCATAAGAAACTCGAATACTATAAATTGTTTCCACATTAAAAGAGTAATGTTCAGAGAAGGGGTAACCATAATCATGACAAGTTTTATAAATATAATCACTACTTTTTATAGCATAAGTATCATCACAATAATCATCATAGGTAGGAGGCATGCTATCATCATTATAAACTTGCATATCAAAACTTGGGATACTAAAAATATCATCTTCATTAAACGTAGCATCCCCAAGCTTGGGACAAACATTAATTGCAGCAAATATATTCTCAAAAACATCATCTTTATCAAACATAGCATCCCCAAGCTTGGGCCTTTTCATATCATAAGCATAATCACTCTCATAATTAATAGTATGGATAGCACCAATAGTATAGCAATTATCATATTCTTCCAAGCAAGTGCCAAAAAGATTTTCAAGATCATAAGAAGTATCATTATTTTCCGCAATTATATTTTAATGAGGCACCATAGTAAGAGGAGCAGCATTATTTGGGGGAGATATCTTTTTACCTCTCTTCCTTTTTCTTTTCTTCTTCTTCACCACATCATGTGTGGGTTCAATCCTCTTTTTGGACCTCCTTATTAATGAGATTAGTTGAATAGGAGGCTCCTCCTCGTTACTTGATTCATCATAAGAAATAATAGGAGGGTATTGGGAAGTCTCTTCCCTTTCATTAATATTCTCTTCATCTTCTATTTGTTTTATTTTCTTTATGTAGTTGGCAATATAAGGATTTTCAATGCAGTTCACCGCGCAATACACATAAATTTCCTCTAGATCAAAATGAAGAACTCTATCAAGGGAAAATTTTGGAATATCCTTAGTTATAAGTTTCATTTCTTCATAACCCAACAGCAAACTAAGTTCATTATGATGAACAAGGGAAATCAAGTCATCACAATTTTTGGACACGATACGATCATGAAGCAATTTGCATTGGGTACTGAAATGATCATGTTTATTGCAAAGTTCACAAGTATGGCTAAGAAAGTTTAAATTTTCAGCACACGCATCTAGCCTTTCTTGCAACCATTTAGTTTCTAAATGCTTATGCCTCTTGCAATATCTATCTTCCCTATTTGGTGTGTACTTGCAAACCCAATGTACTCCCAAAAAATTGACATGTTTATAGGAGACATTATCATCATGAGTAGTGCAATCATCATTAGTACCATGGATATTCAAGGAGTTCATACTAACAACATTGCAATCATGCTCATCATTCAAATATTTAGTGCCAAACATTTTAATGCATTCTACTTCTAACACTTTGGCACAATTTTCCTTTCCATCATACTCAAGAAAGATATTAAAAAGATGAAGCGTATGAGGTAAACTCAATTCCATTTTTTTGTAATTTTCTTTTATAGACTAAACTAGTGATAACTAAAAGACTTGATTGCAAGATCTAAAGATATACCTTCAAGCACTCACCTCCCCGACAACGGCGCCAGAAAAGAGCTTGATGTCTACTACACAACCTTCTTCTTGTAGACGTTGTTGGGCCTCCAAGTGCAGAGGTTTGTAGGATAGTAGAAAATTTCCCTCAAGTGGATGACCTAAGGTTTATCAATCCATAGGAGGCGTAGGATGAAGATGGTCTCTCTCAAGCAACCTTGCAACCAAATAACAAAGAGTCTCTTGTGTCCCCAACACAACCAATACAATGGTAAATTGTATAGGTGCACTAGTTCGGTGGACATATGGTGATACAAGTGGTATATGGATGGTAGATAATAGTTTTTGTAATCTGAAAATATAAAAACAGCAAGGTAACTAATGATAAAAGTGAGCGTAAATGGTATTTCAATGTGTTGAAACAAGGCCTAGGGTTCATAGTTTCACTAGTGCAAGTCCTCTCAACAATAATAACATAATTGGATCATATAACTATCCCTCAACATGCAACAAAGAGTCACTCCAAAGTCACTAATTGCGGAGAACAAACGAAGAGATTATGGTAGGGTACGAAACCACCTCAAAGTTATTCTTTCCAATTAATCCATTGGGCTATTCCTATAAGTGTCACAAACAGCCCTAGAGTTCGTACTAGAATAACACCTTAAGACACACATCAACCAAAACCCTAATGTCACCTAGATACTGCAATGTCACCTCAAGTATCCCTGGGTATGATTATACGATATGCATCACACAATCTCAGATTCATCTATTCAACTAACACATAGGACCTCAAAGAGTGCCCCAAAGGTCTACCGGAGAATCACGGCGAAAACGTGTGCCAACCCCTATGCATAGGTTCATGGGCGGAACCCGCAAGTTGATCACCAAAACATACATCAAGTAAATCACGTGATATCCCATTGTCACCACAAATACGCACTGCAAGACATACATCAAGTGTTCTCAAATCTTTAAAGACTCAATTCGATAAGATTACTTCAAGGGGAAAACTCAATCCATTACAAGAGAGTAGAGGGGGGAAGAAACATCATAGGATCCAAATATAATAGCAAAGCTCACGATACATCAAGATCGTATCACCTCAAGAACACGAGAGAGAGAGAGAGAGAGAGAGAGAGAGAGAGAGATCAAACACATAGCTACTGGTACATACCCTCAGCCCCGAGGGAGAACTACTCCCTCCTCGTCATGGAGAGCGCTATGATGATGAAGATGGCCACCGGAGAGGGATTCCCCCTTCGGCAGGGTGCCGGAATGGGTGTAGATTGGTTTTTGATGGCTACGGAGGCTTCTGGCGGCGGAACTCCCGATCTATTGTGCTCTCGGATGTTTTTAGGGTATATGGAGATATATAAGCAGAAGAAGTACGTCAGGGGGGCACGAGGGTGGAGGGCGCGCCTTAGGGGGGTGGGCGCGCCCCCTACCTCGTGGCCTCCTTGAAGCTTCCTTGACGTAGACTCCAAGTCTCCCTGGTTGCTTCTGATCCAAAAATAAGTTCTATGAAGTTTCAGGTCAATTGGACTCCATTTGGTTTTCCTTTTCTGCGATATTCTAAAACAAGGTAAAAACAGAAACTGGCACTGGGCTCTGGGTTAATAGGTTAGTCCCAAAAATGATATAAAAGTGTATAATAAAGCCCATAAACATCCAAAACAGATAATATAATTGCGTGGAACAATAAAAAAATTATAGATACGTTGGAGACGTATCAGGCTCCACCCATGAAGGGTCCAAGAAGAAGTAACCTTGTCTATCCCACCATGGCCATAGCCCACGAAGGACTTGCCTCACTAGGGTAAATGTTCACGAAGTAGGCGATCTCCTTGCCCGTACAAACTCCTTGGTTCAACTCCACAATCTTGACGGAGGCTCCCAAGTGACACCTAACCAATCTAGGAGACACCACTCTCTAAGTGGTAACAAATGGTGTGTTGATGATGAACTCCTTGCTCTTGTGTTTCAAATGATAGTCTCCCCAACACTAAACTCTCTCTCATAGGATAGGATTTGGTGGAAAGATGATTTGAGCGGAAAGCAACTTGGGGAAGGCTAGAGATCAAGATTTATGTGGTTGGAATGAAGTATCTTCACCTCAACACAAGTGTAGGTGGTTCTCTCTCAGAAAATGTATGTTGGAAGTGTAGGTATGTTTTGATAGCTCTCTCCACGAATGAAGAGTGGGTGGAGGGGTATATATTGCCTGCACAAAAAATCTAACAGTTACACACAAATCACCAAACTCGGTGGGACCGAATCATACAACTCGGTCAGACCAATTTAGTTCATAACGTGAATGTTAGGGTTTTCGGTGGGACCGACTTGATCAACTCAATGGGACCGATGTGCTAGGGTTAGTGTAAAGCCTCATCTCGGTTGGACCGATTACACAAATTCGGTGGGACCGATTTTTGTAATAAGCTAAACACAGAGTTGGCCAAGCAAACTTGGTGGGACCGATGTCATGTTTCGGTGAGACCGAAATTAATGCAATAGGCAACAGAGAGTTTGCAAGCCCATCTCGGTGAGACCGAGATCCCATTGATGAGACCAAATTGATTAGGGTTTCTGGCAGTGGCTGTGTCAAGAGAACTTGGTGGCGCCGGATAGATCAAATCGGTGGGGCCGAGTTTGACTTTTGGTTTGGGATATATTTGGATATGAGAAAGTGGTTGAGGGTTGTGGAGCATATCACTAAGAACTTTGGGCAAGAACCTCATTAAGCAACACCTCATCCCCTCTTATTAGTATTGGCTTTCCTATGGACTCAATGTGATCTTGGATCACTAAAATGAAAAATATAGAGTCCTGAGCTTTGAGCTTGAGCCAATCATTTGTCTTCATCATCTTGAAGGGGTCCCACATATTCTAGTCCATGCCACTCCACTGTTGGACTTATCTGAAATATGCTAGATGAAAGTATTAGTCCAACAAGAGATATGTTGACATTAATTACCAAAATCACCCGGGGAGCACTTGTGCTTTCAACTATATGATTCATGTTCGACCTTTCGGTCTCAGTGTTCTGAGGCCATATCTGCATATGCTAGGCTCATCAAGTTTAACCCAAGTATTCTGCACGTGCAAAACTAGCTTGCACCCGTTGTATGTGAACGTAGAGCTTATCACACCCGATCATCACGTGGTGTCTCGGCATGACGAACTATAGCAACGGTACATACTCGGGGAGAACACTTATACCTTGAAATTTAGTGAGGGATTATCTTATATGCTACCTCCATACTAAGCAAAACAAGATGCATAAAGGATAAACATCACTTGCAATCAAAATATGTGACATGTTATGGACATCATCATCTTGTGCCATTGATCTCCATCTCCAAAGCACCGTCATGATCTCCATCGTCACCGGCTTGATACCTTGATCTCCATCATAGCGTCGTTGTGGTCTCATCAACTATTGCTTCTACAACTATCGCTACCGCTTAGTGATAAAGTAAAGCAATTACATGGCGAATGCATTTCATACAATAAAGCAACAACCATAAGGCTCCTGCCAGTTGCCGATAACTTCTACAGAACATGATCATCTCATACAACAATTTATATCTCATCACGTCTTGACCATATCACATCACAACATGCCCTGCAAAAACAAGTTAGATGTCATCTACTTTGTTGTTGCAAGTTTTATGTGGCTGCTACGGGCTACTAGCAAGAACCGTTCTTACTTACGCATCAAAACCACAACGATTTTTTGTCAAGTGTGATGTTTTAACCTTCAACAAGGACCGGCAGTAGTCAAACTCGATTCAACTAAAGTTGGAGAAACAGACACTCGCCAGCCACCTATGTGCAAAGCACATCGGCAGAACCAGTCTCATGAACGCGGTCATGTAAAGTCGGTCCGGGCCACTTCATCCAACAATACCATCGAATCAAAGTAAGATGTTGGTGGTAAGTAGTATGACTATTATCGCCCACAACTCTTTGTGTTCTACTCGTGCATATCATCTACACATAGACCTGGCTCGGAAGCCACTGTTGGGGAACGTAGCATGGAATTTCAAAAAAATTCCTACGATCATGCAAGATCTATCTAGGAGATGCATAGCAACGAGAGGGGGAGAGTGTGTCCACGTACCCTCGTAGACCGAAAGCAGAAGCGTTAGATTAACACGGTTGATGTAGTCGAACGTCTTCATGATCCAACCGATCCAAGTACCGAATGTACGGCACCTCCGTGTTCAGCACATGTTCAGCTCGATGACGTCCCTCGAACTCTTGATCTAGTAGAGGGTCGAGGGAGAGTTCTATCAGCACGACGGCGTGGTGACGGTGATGTGATCGCGCAGGGCTTCGCCTAAGCACTATGACACTATGGCCGGAGGAGTAAACTATGGAGGGGGGCACCGCACACGGCTAAGAGAAATCTTGGTGTGGTCCAGTAGAGGGTCGAGGGAGAGTTTCGTCAGCATGACGGCGTGGTGACGGTGATGTGATCCGCGTAGGGCTTCGCCTAAGCACTATGACGCTATGGCCGGAGGAGTAAACTGTGGAGGGGGGCACCGCACACGGCTAAGAGAAATCTTAGTGTGCCTTTGGGGTGCCCCCGCCCCCGTATATAAATGAGGGGGAGGAGGTGGCCGGCCAGTGGTGGCGCGCCATGTGGGGGAGTCCTACTAGGACTCTGTTCCTAGTAGGATTCCCCCTTTCCTTCCAACGGAGAGGGGAAAGGGGAAAGGAGGGAGAAGGAGAAAGAAAAAGGGGCGGCGCGCACCACCTCCAGTGGCCTACCTCCTCTCCTCCACTATGGCCTATTAGGCCCATTAACTTTCCCGGGGGGTTCCGATAGCCTCCCGGTACTTCGATAAATGCCCGAACCTCTTTAGAACCATTCCGGTGTCCGTATATAACCTTCCAATATATCAATCTTTACCTCTCGACCATTTCGAGACTCCTCGTCATGTCTGTGGTCTCATCCGGGACTCCGAACAAACTTCAGTCACTAAAACACATAACTCATAATACAAATCGTCATCGAACGTTAAGCATGCGGACCCTACGAGTTCGAGGACTATGTAGACATGACCGAGACACATCTCCAGTCAATAACCAATAGCAGAATCTGGATGCTCATATTGGTTCCTACATATTCTACGAAGATCTTTATCGGTCAAACCGCATAACAACATACGTCATTCCCTTTGTCATCGGTATGTTACTTCCCGAGATTCAATCGTCTGTATCCTCATACCTAGTTCAATCTCGTTACTGGCAAGTCTCTTTACTCATTCGGTAATGCATCATCCCGCAACTAACTCATTAGTCACATTGCTTGCAAGGCTTATAGTGATGTGAATTACCGAGAGGGCCCAGAGATACCTCTCCGATACACGGAGTGACAAATCCTAATCTTGATCTATGCCAACTCAACAAACACCTTCGGAGACACCTATAGAGCATCTTTATAATCACCCAGTTACGTTGTGACGTTTGATAGCACACAAGGTGTTCCTCCGGTATTCGGGAGTTGCACAATCTCATAGTCAAAGGAATATGTATAAGTCATGAAGAAAGCAATAGCAATAAAACTAAACGATCATCATGCTAACCTAACGGATGGGTCATGTCCATCACATCATTCTCTAATGATGTGATCCCGTTCATCAAATGACAACACATGTGCATGGTCAGGAAACTTAACCATCTTTGATTAACGAGCTAGTCAAGTAGAGGCATACTAGGGAGACTCTGTTTTGTTTATGTATTCACACATGTATTAAGTTTCCGGTTAATACAATTCTAGCATGAATAATAAACATTTATCATGATATAAGGAAATATAAATAACAACTTTATTATTGCCTCTAGGGCATATTTCCTTCACTTGTGTGTGTGTTTTAGGTGGTAGTAGCTCCGGGCATCAGGCTCGTCACAAGAACCCCTCCCGTTCCGGTGGCTCCAAGCGCTACCGTTCTGCCGATGTATATGTGGGGAGCACCATTCCAGAGTGTGGTTCTGTGCTGATGTCGCTTGAGGCTACGTCGGTATTTGCCCAATGAGGAAGGGATGATGCAGCAGAGCAGCGGTAGGTATTTCCCTCAGATGTGAAACCAAGGTTATCGAACCAGTAGGAGAACCAAGCAACACAACGTAAACAACACCTGCACACAAATAACAACTTCTCGCAACCCGACGTGTTAAAGGGGTTGTTAATCCCTTCCGGGGTACGACGCCTCAAGATAGGCAAACAGACGCGAGGTAAATTTGTAGTAGATTGATAGATCAAATGCCAAATAAATAAGAATAAATTGCAGCAAGGTATTTTTGGGTTTTTGGTTTAGTAGATCTGAAAATAAACGCAAAGGAAAATAGATCGCAAAGGCAAATAATATGAGAAAGAGACCCGGGGCCATAGGTTTCACTAGTGGCTTCTCTCGAGAAAAATAGCAAACGATGGGTGAACAAATTACTGTTGGGCAATTGATAGAACTTCAAATACTCATGATGATATCCAGGCAATGATCATTACATAGGCATCACGTCCAAGATTAGTAGACCGACTCTTGCCTGCATCTACTACTATTACTCCACACATCAGCCACTATCCAGCATGCATCTAGTGTATTAAGTTCATGGAGAAACGGATTAATGCAATAAGAACGATGACATGATGTAGACAAGATCTATCTATGTAGAGATAGACCCCATTGTTTTATCCTTAGTAGCAATGATACATACGTGTTGATTCCCCTTATGTCACTGGGATCAAGCACCGTAAGATCAAACCCACTACAAAGAACCTCTTCCCATTGCAAGATAAATAGATCAAGTTGGCCAAACATAACCCAAATATCGGAGAAGAAATACGAGGCTATAAGCAATCATGCATAAAAGAGATCAAAGAAACCCAAATACTTTCATGGATATAAAAAGATGGATATGATCATAAACTCAAAGTTCATCAATCCCAACAAACACACCGCAAAAAGAGTTACATCATATGGATCTCCAAGAGACCATTGTATTCAGAATCAAGAGAGAGAGAGGAAGCCATCTAGCTACTAACTACGGACCCGAAGGTCTACAAATAAATACTCACGCATCATCAGAGAGGCACCAATGGAGGTGGTGAACCCCATCCGAGATGGTGTCTAGATTGGATCTGGTGGTTCTGGACTCTGCGGCAGCTAGATCAATATTTCGTCGACTCCCCTAGGGTTTTGGGAATATTGGGGTATTTATAGACCAAAGAGGCGGTTCGGGGGTACCCGAGGTGGGCACAACCCACCAGGGCGCGCCTGGGCCTCCTGGCGTGCCCTGGTGGGTTGTGCTCCCCTCAGGGCACCCCCAGGCGCAGCCAAGACCCATTGTGTTCCTTCCGGCCCATAAAAAATCTCCCTAAAGTTTTGTAGCATTTGGACTCCGTTTGATATTTATTTTCTGCGATGTAAAAAAAAGGGAAAAACAACAAGTGGCACTTGGCACTATGCCAATAGGTCAGTACCAAAAATTGATATAAAATGATTATAAAACATCCAAAATTGATAATATAACATCATGGAACAATCAAAAATTATAGATAAGTTGGAGATGTATCAACATCCCCAAGCTTAACTTCTACTCGCCCTCGAGTATGGAAGTGATAAAAACAAAATTTTTGATGTGGAATGCTTCCTAACATGTTATATCATATTTCTTTTCTTCATAGCATGGACATTTGGAATTTTATATTGTTCAAAGCAATAGTCTAGTTTTGACATGATAATTTAAATACTCAAGCAAATCAACAAGCAACCATGTCTTTCAAAATATCAATGCTAAAATAAGTTATCCCTAGCCCATCATGCTCAACCATTGATCCATTCATGAAACACATCCGCATATTAGCTACACTCAGTACTCATGTATGATCATATAAGAAAAGATGGAGACTCTAATTCAAAATAAAAATTGGATAAAGTAAAAGAAAGGTCCTTCACAGAGGGAAGCAGGGATTTGTAGAGGTGCTAGAGCTCAAAGCAAAAAACTTTTTGGGAGGTCTATCCGTCTCACCAACGAAAACGACATAGAGTTCCCAATACTTTACATGCATAGATATATCATAGGCGGTTCCCAAACAGAAAATAAAGTTTATTCCTTTTTCGACCATACTTTCACTTTCCATGGCTAACCGTATCCACGGGTGCCCTTCATACCAACACTGTAATGCCCCGGTAGTTAAGCTACAGTAACCACACGTCCTAATGGTGCCATGTCATCACTATTAAGTTTCTAATCTCACTCTGATCCAAACCGAATTCAAATTCAAATGAAAATAAAGTCAAATTATTATTTCTTCAGTTGGTAAAACAAAAATGTTCGCTGGTTTACGAGAATTCACTAACTAGTTGTCCTGGATATACCAACATTATTTGAATTATTAAAATGCCCTTGGCCTATTTTAAAGTGGACCAAACAACCCCTTTTATCTCATTTAAATTCCACCATAAATTCTAGGGGAAACAAATTGCCCCCAAACTTTTTGTGGCAATGCAAGATACTGCAATATATTTAAATAACCAGACTCCATAATTTTGCTAAGTCATTCAGTGGCTTATTTAATTGCAAACAGTGGCTATTTTAAATGTCAGAAAAGGGAAAAGACAAACTAGCTACTGTGCTAATGGGTTCTACCTACTACAGTAAACGGCCCAACCCACTACCAGGGCCTTTTCCTTCAACCTCTATATAGAGGGAACAGAGGCCATGGCATGGACTCCACACGCCCACCCACCCTGCGGATGTCGCCATGTCGACCATCCCACGGTCGTGCATTTGGATAAGAGCATTGTCGCGAGTCCCCTGCCAAACCCTAGAACTCTCCCTCTCCTTTCCTCCCTCGCTCGCCTCTCTCTCAATCTGGATC
The DNA here is from genome assembly GCF_002162155.2 of Triticum dicoccoides. NCBI lineage: Eukaryota > Viridiplantae > Streptophyta > Magnoliopsida > Poales > Poaceae > Triticum > Triticum dicoccoides. The sequence goes on from NC_041384.1 coordinate 392,873,183, forward strand.
GGAGCCGAGCATCGCGGTTGCTGTGGCTCTGGAATCGCCGTGGCCACCCTCCTCCTCGAGCTGCGCCAAGGCTTCCAAGAGGACTGAAACCCTCGTCCTCATCCTTCCCGAGCACCAGGACGAGCCGGACCGCTCCGCAACTCGCAGGCATCGTTGTCCTTCCCCGTGCACGCTCCTCTGCTTCGCCATCTCCCTCGAAGCTCGCAATGCCCCTGGACCACCCCGTGTCCTCCCTCCTCGCCGGCAACCGCCGCTGTGAGCTCCCCTCGATTTCCCGTCTGTTTTCCCCATCGAATTCGTGTCGTAGCTCCATGTCGCTTGCGCTCGTCACGGCCACCGATGCTCACCATTGTTGCCGCTGGTCCCAAGCACACCTGCGCTCCCTATTGCGCCTCGCTGCCTCGGGGCCACGCCCAGCGCCACAGCGCGCGCGCCCACTGTTGCTGCCCCTGTCCGCCTCGCCCCACTCGCCGCTGCTGCCCCAGCACCGCGCCCGACCGAGGCCACTCCACTGGCCACACCGTTGCCCCGCTATGTGTCGTCGCCCCCCTGTGGCCTGGCTGCGCCCAGGCCCGCGCCCGCCGAGCCTTGCCTTGCGCCGGCCCTCGCCCCACATCTCTGCAACCACCGCCGCTCACCCACTACCGCCTCAACGCCCTGCACTCCGCCGCCTGGTCACGCGCCCACCTTTGTTCGCCGACGCGGTCGTCGCCCTGCCGCTCCTGCTCGCTACAGCTACCGGCCATGGCCGCCGGAGCTCCCGGGCGCGGCCAGCCGCCCTGGGGGCCGTGCCTCTGTCCGGTGAGGCCCCGACCGACCCTAATTAGTGTGGACTAACCCCCCCCCGTTGGCACTAATATGTCCACTATTAGACACTTCATGTGGGCCCCACTGGTAATTTAACTAGTTAAGTAAACATGTTAAAACTATAGTCAATGACATGCGGGCCCCTTTGACCCCGTTGACTGGTCAAGATTGACCCAGTCAACACTGACTGGACTTGCTGACTGGGCCCCTAGACCCCACTGTCATACACCTAGGCTAGTGTAGCACTAGGTAGCAAAAGTGTATTCTGCTTTTATTTTTGAATTAAACATAATTCTAGATATGTTTAAAACTTTGAAAATTCATAGAAAATAAACCGTAACTCGGATGGAAATGTTTTCTATATGAAAGTTGCGCAGAAAATTCCAACGAATCCAAATGCGCGGTCTGTTCATCTGTCACATGACCCTAGCATGCTAAACTTGGAAATGTCCCCTCTCTTTCATTTGTCCGGAAAAAGCCAAACGCCGGGAAATCCCCTTCGGATGTTTTCCCTCTCCATCTGCAACGTGTAGTACTGCGTTGGAAAATCCCTAGCTCTGCATATTGTAATGTCATGCATAGTGTTGCATCTGTTTGCTCATATTTACTGTTTCTTCCCCCTCTTCTCTCCGGTAGACCCCGAGGTCGATGATGCCCCGGTGATCGACTACGTCGACGACGACACTTCTTCCTTTTCAACAGAGCTTCCAGGCAAGCAAACCCCCCCCCCCCTTGAGCATTGCTATATCGCCCATTTCTTTCTCTCTTATGCTTGCATTAGAACTGCTACTCTTTCTGTATGATCCTACTCTAATGCATAGCCTATTTTTGTTGCCTGCTTTCATACCCTACCTGCTTATTCTAAACTGCCTAGTATAGGTTGGTTAGAGATCCATCAGTGATCCCCACCTTGTCCCAGTTGCCCCTGCTTTATGTTCGATGACTCGATCAACGTGAACAACGTCCAGGCCCCGACACCGCACAACACCCCCTTAGTTGTACGACTCTGTAGAGTTACTATCGAGTGCCGAGGGTGGTACCTCATCAGCACTTCTGATGTTAACCCAGTAGTGTAGCTATTCGGTCGTGGTCATCGAAGGTGATTCCTCCTTGACCACTCCCAATAATGACTCTGTCATGCAACCCCTCAAGTGTGGACCAACGAGGGTGATTCCTCCAAGTCCACCTTGACGGTTACATCAAGTGGGAATCCATCGAGGGTGGTTCCTCAGGTTTTCCCCCTTGTTGTTTCAGACACACGGTTACTTTGACTTACCACAGAACCATGATGACATCGGGCCGGCCCCGAGGGGTACCCGCGAGTGATGTGAAGTCGGGTTGATCTGGAGGATACCCGCAAGTTTTTCCACGCGGCGCGGCCGGGCATTCTTAGCCCTTGCCGCAAGTCCGTGTGACGGGGCAACGGGACCACATATCTTGGATCATTGATCGTTACCGCACTATCAAGACACTAATGGTTTAGATATTTGATCCGAGTAGGCCTCTGGCCTTTTTTGCACTAACCACCACGTGGGAATAAGTATGGGCACTCTGTGTCATATGTATCAGCAAAAAGCTCAACGGACATCAGCGATGGAGCAGCGTGCGCCGGGTTGGACTAGAACGTCACGCCTTGTATAAGGGAGGCTAGCTCTGCACACCGGCCGCGTACGCAACGTGCAAGATTGCAAAGGGCGATGGCCCATGACCCCTTCGCATTTAGGATGTAGACCGGCATATTGGTCTCTCTGTTGAGCCTAGGTAGGACTACGGTGTGTTGATTGGCCGAGGCCAGTCATGGCCTGATGGTGTGTCCGGCCGGAGTTGATCGAGCGTGTTGGGTAAGTTGGTGCACCCCTGTAGGGAAGAAAACGTCTATCGATAGCCTATCCTACGTAACGTACACTTGGAGTTGTATCCTGATCGATACAACTAGAACTGGATACTGGATGCTGAGGCATGTAATGGCTATGATGGCTCCGAGATCGTTTCCTCGCAGGGAGTCGAGGAAGTGATCTCTGGGCGCTAATGTTAGAAAATGTTTGCTAAATATAAGCTGATATCCTATAATCTTCTGAATGCTGCAAGATGCTGGGAGCTGCTTGAAGATGCTAGTCTTTGATAGGCTAGGCTTTCCCCTTCTCTTCTGGCATTCTGCCGTTTAGTCGACAGATACAACCCATTCCTTTGATACAAATGCATAAGTAGTTTAGATCTGATGTAAGTCTTGCGAGTACTTTGGATGAGTACTCACGGTTGCTTTGCTCCCTCTTCTTCCCCTTCTCCTTTCTTTCCGGATGTCGCAACCAGATGGTGGAGCCTAGGAACCAGATGTCACCATCAACAATTACTACTACACCGAGGGTGCTTACTACTATGTGGATGCCACCGGCGACTAGGAGTAGTTAGGAGGCTCCCAGGCAGGAGGCCTTGCCTTTTCGATCATTGTTGCTTTTATGCTAGCCTTCTTAAGGAAAACTTGTCTAACTTATGTCTGTACTCAGATATTGGTGCTTCCGCTGACTCTTGTGTATTAGAGCTTATGTATTCGAGCCCTCGAGGCCCATGGCTTGTAATATAAGGCTTGTATTATTTATTTTGTGTCTAAAGTTGTGTTGTGACATCTTCCCGTGAGTCCTTGATCTTGATCGTACACATTTGCATGTATGATTAGTGTACAATTGAATCAAGGGCGTCACAAGTCGGTAGGTAGCCCCCTTTCCAACTCCTTGGCTGAAGTTGAGTCTAGTCAATGAAAAACTTTTACTAACATGGTTGTGTGTCTTACGGGCCCACGTCGCCATTGGGTGTGTCATGGAATTGACATGGCAGATGTCCTAGCGAAAGGACTTAGTCGTAGGGCCATCGCAACTAGGAAGCTTAAAGGGGTTAATCGGGACAAAGGACATGAGAGGTTTATACTAGTTTGGCCCCTTACGGTGAAGGTAAGGCCTAGTCCAGTTGATGTTGTATTGCTAGGTTCCGATGGCCAAGGAGCAAATCCGCTAGCTTGGCTATCGATCTCTTGTTTCTTGTCCTAAGCCGCCACCGGGTCGTCCCCTTATATACACGGGTTGACGCCTGGCGGCCTACACAGTCCCGGCCGGCTCATAAAACGTGTCCGGCTCGGTGACTTCTTTTATATGCCTTTCTTCAGAAGTCTTTCTTTACATACGCCGGTTTACAATATTGGGCCTTAAGCCGACTCTGGGCTTAGGCCTTCCGCAAGTCTTAATAGACTATCACCTTGAATATTACCGGGCTTCTTTTGTAACCCTCCATCGGGGTTGACCCGGCCCCTCCTGGGCGGGTCATATCTGGTAGCTATATCCCCAACATTAGGCCCCAGGTTGACTTGAACTTTGTTCTTTGTCAATCTTCAACACTTAGACAAAATCCATCTTCCTCTGTCTGAAAAAAACTCTGTAACCCGCCATGACGTCATCTTCTGAAAACATGAAAGCCTGCTATGATGTCATCTTCAATGGATCTTTTATCTTTTAATGTCTTTCGAGAATCGAGGCGTCCGTTTAGCTGGATAATCATTATTTTGGTCTTCCTCAATTTTCACACCTGCCTGTTCACTTATCCCCTTATAAATAGGCTTGGCCGGCCGTTCTTCTTTCTTCTTCTTACTTCCATCTTCTCGCTACCTCTCTGCTTCTGGAGCTCACCACTGCCGTAGCACTCACCGTTTCCCTGAACGTCAGCCGTTGCGTCACCCTGAGCTCGTCCAGAGAACCGCGATGACTCTTCGCAGTAGATCTGCATCTCGTAAGTTCCTTCTTTTCGATGCACTTAGATCTGTATTAGGGTTACGAGTTCATCGGTGTTCTTCACTGTTCATCACGGATCTTCTTGTAGTTCTTCCTTCGCAGCCTCTTCTGATCCAGAAAGGAACACATAACTCATGCGGTAGTTGTTTTGCGTCCATTTTTGATACCAGTAGATCCCTTTTTTCTGTACAGATGCCTCATTATAACTCACGGACTCATCTGTACTAGATTTTTAGGTCTAGAATATTTTCTTTTCGGAACGGCCATTTGATCCAAAATAATAATAACAGCTTAGTAAACTTGTTTGTGCCAACACTTAGCCATTTTCCGTTTCTTGCATCCTTTGAATATCTTTAGTCATGGCGGCTTATGACTCCGGCTTTCCTTTATATGTCATTAGCCCTTATTTAAGCCACCATGATTCATCTATATCATGATCCTGTAACTTCATCAAATAAATTGAACCGGCAAATTACTTTCTTTTCAGCTTCCCCTTTTTCATCATGCCGTCAAAAGCACCGACAGTATGCAACTGGGTCCCCTCCACAGTAACCGAGGATAACTTGGAAGAGTTTGTCACCATTGGATTTTTGCCAGAGAAAAACGTTATGTCTTATCGTGCTCCTGACCCGGACGAGGAACGGCCTAATCCCAATGATGATGAAGTTATTGTCTTCACTGACCACATGAATCGGGGTTTTTCACCACCCAGCTCAAAGTTCTTCAGAGACGTCCTTCATTTTTTTCAAAATTCACCCTCAAGACCTTGGACCCAATTCCATATCCAACATCTACAATTTTCAAGTTCTCTGTGAGGTGTATCTTCAAGAAGAGCCGACTGTGGAACTCTTCAGAGAGTACTTTTATTTGAACCGCCAGAATGAGTGTACCAATGGCCCTAGCTTGGAACTCGGTGGAATCTCAATTCAGCGCTGACACGGCGCTGTCTTTCCCTTAATAGTCTTACCGAGTCATCCCAAAGATTGGAATCAGACCTGGTTCTATTGCCAAGATACGTCTCCAGCCAATGAAAAACCACTGCCGGGTTATCGCGCGGAGCGTCTGGATTCCAAGTTTGTGCTCCCTAATAAACTTACTACTGCTGAACGCAAGAAGCTTATTCCATCTATTAAAAGGATTAATGCCCTATTGAGGAATGGCTTAACCGGAGTTGACTTGATCCGTTGCTGGATCTCGTGGCGGGTCATCCCTCTAAGCCGCCGATCCAAATTGATGTATGAGTATGGCGGAGGCCCAAATGACTCTCCGCGTCACAGCTCTGTACAACTAACTGAAGAAGACGTTGTTGCAATGTCAACCATCCTTGTGAAAGGAAAATATGAGGACTGCAGTAAGGTTGGGTTAAACCCCTTCTGCAAACCTAACTCGGCACCAGAGGTGAAAAACCCCTGACCTCTTTCTCTTTTTGTATTTTCCTCAGTAGTTTTAAATACTTGCATGACCTTTTATCCTGTTTATTTGTTTACAGGCCAAATCCGACTTCTAGAAGGCCAAGTATAACCATGAAGCTGCCAAGAAGGCTAGAGCCGCCGCCATAGCCGCCCGGAAGACGACCCGGAGGTCCAAGAAGAAAAGAAGCACTGCTTCGGACCTATTAAAGCTTGACGATGATACTGAGTCGCAGGTAGCCCTTGACTCCCTTGGTCAGTTTTTTAATAACCTTATTGACACTGACTATTGCCAGGACGACACGGGGGGCCAGCCAGGCCATAGAAGAAGAGGTAACTATTTCCTCCGACTCAGCCCATTTGCCAAGACAGAAACTTCCACTGGTAACCTGGAAAGTAAGGTTTTTGCACCCTTTGGCTTATTTGGACCCTCATTTTCTTTTGAAAAAGCAGCAACATGAGAGCCGCCGTCAGGCCCGGAATAATGACGACGATGAACCGCCTTCCGTTTTACCACAAACTCCTCAAAAACGCCCGAATATGGTTTCTTTCATCTTCATCTTTTGCTTTCATTATTGAATCTATTCCCTTGCCTTACTTACTTTATTTTACCTTTTACAGGAGGTTTCTCGCTCTTCTGACAACTCATCTCAGACTCAGTTTCCGGCTTTCAAAACTGCTCCTGGGTAAGGAAAAATCAGCTTTCCTCTATATCTTTAAAAACTGCATTCTTACACTAACTGTCTCATAAAACTTTTCTTAGCGGCCAAGCCAAATCCAAGAAGGCCAAGGTGATTAAGCCGTCAGAAGACCCGAAGGTTCCTACACCTGAGCCGGCCATGCCAACTCCTCCCTCTAAAACTGAAGCACCTAAAGATCCGGCTGTTCATACTCAATTAGACCCTCCTGAGTTGTCAGCCGATGAGATCACCCTTAATCCGACTATCATTGAACCATCTAGTTTAGCTAACCCGCCAACAACTTCTGATACTGACTTGTTGATTACTGGTAGCCGATTGGTTGAACCGGGGACCCCCACTGTGTTAGCCCGGCACACTGCCACTACTAGGAAAATGCTTACCAGTAGCGCGGGCACCAACGCTACTGCTACGACGCTACAACTATTTTGTAGCAGTAGCATGTTTTTAGGCCAGCACTACTGGTAAGTTCAAGTACTAGTAGCGCGTTTTCAGGCCCGCGCTACTGCTAACATTTATGTTTTTTCAGCATTTTGGCGATGTACATGTTTAAACAGATATATATTTTATACAATAACAACTCATCATGAACTAGTCTGTTTAAATAGCATATTCATTACCACTTGTCATCACCATCAAACAATGCTCGTCAATGAGACATCATATAACAAGTTGGTCACTAGTCATAATCACAACTCCTCCTCATCATCATCAACTCTAACACATTGTAGCACATAATAACACATACTCTACCCTCTCTTAGGTAAAATTGACACTGCATTAAGGAAAATTGACTCTCCATAATAAAGAACGGAGATCATCTTGTTTCCAAGTCTTGGCCTACGCACAATGTTGCTTCCAAGTAGCTCTCTCTATGATGGTTCAAACATTTTTTGAAATCATCTATTATCATGGCTTCCTCGCTTTTAGAAATCCGGTATGGACAGGAGTGATGTGGATACTGCGGCTGACCTGGCCGTGGTGGCCGTAAGCTCATAACATTAACGCGACCTCTCGTCAACATCAGATGAGCCACACAATCCATCGGGATTTTCTGTTCAAAAACATAGTAATAACTTTGTAGTTAGCAATATAGTTTAGTTTTAGAAGAATTTATGCAAAAGATGCATGAATGACGTAATAGTTGAAAATCTTACCATGATATCTCCATTGATGTTATCTTAGTTCAACACGTGCACTAGTGGCACGTATTGACCATAATGTGGAGGAGTTTGATAATAGCTATTGTAATTCTCAATATCAGTAAAAAATGCGATAAGACCATTTTGCTGCTTATAAGTTAATTGTGCTTCATCATTGTAGTAGTAGGTTCTGTCTAGCATTTTCCATACATTTTTGAAGAATGAAAATAAGTTGTCAATGGAAATAAACTGACAAATATTTTGAAATAAACAATATAAATTACTTAGTAAATATGTTTAAGAAACTCACACAACGGTAGAACTGGAAGCGTGTCAACAAGGAACCAAATGGTCATATCATTTTTGTCGATGTCAGGATCACCAAGATCGAAGGTGAGAAGCATACCCTCATGAAAATCATACGCCTTGCAATGGGCTTCCCAATTCAGGCAACCAAAATTGGATGAGTTCACAGAATTGTATAGATTTACAGCAAAATCATAACCATGATGGGTCCTTAGTTGAATTATCTTTGTCTCCATTCTTTCATGATCTTCAAAACCCATCTTCTCCAAGACATAGCGTCTTGCATGGCATGGGATAAGCTAGTTGAATTATAAAAGACGGAAATTACACGTTGAAGAAGCAGAGAAGTCGTGCAAAAAATAACAAAAAACACTTGTCGTCGTTGCGTACTGTTTCAACATCGAAGGTCTCTTGGAGCTTGATGCTGAAGCACCGACCTTCTACCAAGTGAGGCCTGTCGCACAGACCATGCTTATCTTTGCAAGAAGCCTTGGAGAAGCAGAAAGTGCGTTTCGATATCTCTCACTACACTCATCTAAATGCTAGTGACATACTGTCCGGCTATCTCAGTGATGTTCATTCCAGCCGTGAGTTGGAAATTGAGATGGTCAAGCAATTGCAGCTAAAATATGAGGTATGTTCTCTGGTTCACTTATACTCTACCATCCCCCAAGTCTTCAGATGATGAACCTGAATGATCTGTAGACTTTATGATATAGATTGATACTTTGTCTCTAAGCTTCTTGGAAAGTCCAACAAAGTAGCGTAAACTTCACCTGTAGTCCCCAAGGGCCGGCTCAATTTATCATAAATGAACAGGTACTTAACTTCATAACTGTCTTTTACTAGTCCCAATAAGTATTGCAATCCGGCTTAATCTTGAGAAACTTTCCGAATATCATGCATTAGCCCCCAAGTGCCAAGTGTTGTTACTTTGTAAAACACTTGGGACTTGAAACATATAAGAGTCATAAAAAATTGCTTTCGCAGACAATAGCCCCCAAGTGTCAAGTGGTATTGTGGTGCATAGTACTTGAGACTTGAACCCTTATAACTTTTAGTTTAAGCCTTGACACACCTGTGTATGTTTTGTAGAACACCCTATCTGAATTGGGCTCTCAATTAACTGATGCAAAGACCCGGCTGACGGATCAAGAGGCAGAAATCAAGACTGTCGACTCTAAACTCCAATTGAGTCTTTCTAAGACGAAAAAATTGAAGACCAGCTTGACTGCAAAGAAGAAATCCTGGGCCGAAGAAAAGACGCTGCTGATATGATACATCTCCAACGTACCTATAATTTTTGATTGTTCCATGCTATTATATTATCAACCTTGGATGTTTTATATGCATTTATATGCTATTTTATATGATTTTTGGGACTAACCTATTAACCCAGAGCCTAGTGCCAGTTTCTGCTTTTTCCTTGTTTTAGAGTATCACAGAAAAGGAAAATCAAACGGAGTCCAATTGACCTGAAACTTCATGGAACTTATTTTTGGAACGAAAGCAACCCGGGAGACTTGGAGTCCACGTCAAGGAAGCTTCGAGGAAGCCACGAGGTAGGGGGCACGCCCATCCCCCCTGGGCGTGCCCTCCACCCTCGTGGGCCCCTCGTGGCTCCCCTGACGTACTTCTTCCTCCTATATATACCCATATACCCTAAAACGATCGGGGAGCACAATAGATCGGGAGTTCCGCCGCCAGAAGCCTCCGTAGCCACCGAAAACCAATCTAGACCCGTTCCGGCACCCTGCCGGAGGGGGAATCCCTCTCCGGTGGCCATCTTCATCATCCCGGTGCTCTCCATGATGAGGAGGGAGTAGTTCTCCCTCGGGGCTGAGGGTATGTACCAGTAGCTATGTGTTTGATCTCTCTCTCTCTCTCGTGTTCTTGAGGTGATACGATCTTGATGTATCGCGAGCTTTGCTATTATAGTTGGATCTTATGATGTTACTCCCCCTCTACTCTCTTGTAATGGATTGAGTTTTCCCTTTGAAGTTATCTTATCAGATTGATTCTTTAAAGATTTGAGAACACTTGATGTGTAACGCCCTCGATGCGGCTATATCTCCTACGTGTCGAAGCACGACTTAGAGGCATAACCGCATTGAAAGCAATGTCGTAAGTAAGGTAATCTTCACAACAACCCATATAAATATATGTAAAAAGGGGAAAGGATACATAGTTGGCTTACACTCGCCACGTCACACAAATACATGAATAACATTACAATCATCCAATACACTCATGGTTCGACTATGGTACCAAAATAAAAGATCACCCCAACAAGCAACACGGTCCCCGATCGCCCCAACTGGGCACCACTACTGACCATCTGGGAAAGACACATAGTAACGGCGAGAGTCTTCGTCGAACTCCCACTTGAGCTCAAGCGCATCATTTGGAAAGGTATCATCGGTCCCTGCATCTGGTTTGGAAGTAAACTGTGAGTCATGAGGACTCAACAATCTCGCACCCTCGCGATCAAGACTATTTAAGCTTATAGGTAAGGCAAGGTAATATGTGGAGCTGCAGCAAGCGACTAGCATATATGGTGGCTAACCTGTTCACAAAAGAGAGCGAGAAGAGAAGGAAAAAGCACGGTCGAACAACTATGATCAAGAAGTGATCCTAGAACAACCTATGTCAAGCATTACTCCAACACCGTGTTCACTTCCCGGACTCCACCGAGAAGAGACCATCACGGTTACACACGCGGTTGATTCATTTTAATTAAGTTAAGTTTCATGTTATCTACAACCGGACATTAACAAATTCCCATCTGCCCATAACCGCGGGCACGGCTTTCGAAAGTTCAAATCAGTCCCAACCTAGCCCATCACAAGCTCTCATGGTCAACGAAGGATATTCCTTCTCCCGAGACATTCCGATCAGACTCGGCATCCCGGTTTTACAAGACGTCCTCGACAATGGTAAAACAAGTCCAGCAACACCGCCCGAATGTGCCGACAAATCCCGCTAGGAGCTGCACATATCTCGTTCTCAGGGCACACTCAGATGAGCGCTCCATACAACTAAAACCAAACCTCGAGTTTCCCCGAGGGGGCGCTGCACAGGGCTCTAGTTTGGACCAACACTCAGAGGAGCACTGGCCCGGGGGGGGGGGTTAAATAAGATGACCCTCGGGCTTCGGAAACCCAAGGGAAAAAGAGGCTAGGTGGCAAATGGTAAAACCAAGGTTGGGAATTGTTGGAGGAGTTTTATTCAAGGCGAACTGTCAAGGGGTTCCCATTATCACCCAACCGTGTAAGGAACGCAAAATCCGGGAACATAACATCGATATGACAGAAACTAGGGCGGCAAGAGTGGAACAAAACACTAGGCATAAGGCCGAGCCTTCCACCCTTTACCAAGTATATAGGTGCATTAAGATAACAAGATAATATAGTGATATCCCAACAATAAACAATGTTCCAACAAGGAACGATCTCCAATCTTCACCTGCAACTAGCAACGCTATAAGAGGGGCTGAGCAAAGCGGTAACATAGCTAATCAACGGTTTGCTAGGACATGGTGGGTTAGAGGTTTGACATGGCAATTTGGGAGGCATGATAAGCAAGCGGTAGGTATCATAGCATAGGCATAGCAAAAGAGCGAGCATCTAGCAAGCAAAGATAGAAGTGATTTCGAGGGTATGATCATCTTGCCTGCAAAGTTGTCAGAGTTGACTTGATCCTCGTAAGCAAACTCAACGGGCTCCTCGTTGGCGAACTCGTCTCCCGGCTCTACCCAAACAAGACAAACAAGCAAAAGGAACACAATCAACCACGTGCAATGCTCGAACAACATGATGCAAACATGGTATGCTATGCGGGATGCGATATGTGATGCATATGAAAGATTTGACAAGAAATGCTTGAACCTGGCCTCAACTTGAAAATTTAAGAGTTCCACTGGAAAGGTGAGGTGATTTCAGTTGAAATCGATATAAAGATCACCGGAATCGGATGCACGGTTTGGAAATGGCAAGCAAAACAAATATGGCACCGGTCTGCGATAAACAGCAAGTAGCCATCTAAATGCATCAAGATATATATGCTAGAGCACTCAAACATGACAACAAAATACATGGCAGGGATCCACTCATGATGCTTGACAAAAGATGAACACTGAGCTACGGCCAATTCATCCACTAATAGGTTCAAACAAGCATGGCAAAAATGCAAACGATAACAGGTTTCAGACTTAGTGATATTAACACAAGTCTGGAATTTAACATCAGGTAGCACACTTTAGAGCATGAAAACTACATGCTACAGGAACTTAACATTGCAAAGCAAGGCACGACATGAAGCTACTCAAAGCACTTAACAAAAGTCCCTTAGTGACCTTGAGCCAAAAGGGATCAGAAAATACAATTGCAAGCATGTGAACATGGCAAAAACATAAACAGATCTCAGACTTGGTGAAAAACTGGAGCATGCAAAACAGTTAACGAGTAGGCATGTTTACGAGCTCGATGCACTCACTACAGAGCATGGCATGACAAACTAAGCATACACCCATCAAGAATACATGGCATAGAAGCTAGACATGGCGAGAACAACAACATAGCATGCACGGATCAATAGCAACATCCTCGGCAAAATCGCTAACAAGACAACAATCTGCCAGGATTCACGAAATAGCAAATGTAGAGCTCGATTGACTCAAGCTAGGGTGCTCCATAAATGCAAACAAAGACATGGATGGATAGGGCACCACAATGTTAACAAATCATCCTTACTGATCATCCTCAAAAGAGGCACGGATCACTAGGAAACAACATGAACATATGGCATAATGACAAAATCAGGACAAGCTTGTGCTACTTTGCAATCAGCATTACCGATTGCACTACTTTGCAAGCTTGTGCTAGTCACTACACATATCTCAAAAATACATGGTAAGCACCTCTGTAAATATGGCATGGCATATAACAAAACTCATGTAGAGCTCAGGAGCATATCATGCACACATTAAACATGGCAAAAATGACAAATATCTATTTGATGAAACAGATCTGGCAATTTTATCACATAGCCCTCTTCCAACAGCATTTTGGGCATCAAGATGAGCTCAAATTAAAATGATGCAATAAGATGAAATGATGTACTCTCTGAGACGAACATTTTGATATGCTACACGCACAAATCGGATCTACGATGAGAGAGTTATAGCATGCCAAAGTTTGCAAAAAGATTAGGGTTCGGGGGTAAAAAGGTCAACCGAGAAGTTTCAGATCCAGATCTGGATCCGGCCGGAACGGATCCTGAGGTTCACCGCCGTTGCAACTGTAGCTCACCGGAGGGGAGGAGCAGTGCGGTGGCCGGACTTGGCGGCGCTCACCGGCGCAGGAGGAAGGCGGCGGACGTCGGCGGCGAGGTGGCCGCGGACACGGCGACCGGAGC
>NC_041384.1:392887401-392889882 GCF_002162155.2 Triticum dicoccoides
GACCGGGGCGATGGACGTCGGTGGCGGGGCGGCGGCTGGTCGGCGAAGTCGGCGGTGGGGCTGGAGCGGCGTCGGGTGCGGGAGGCGCGGCCCGGTGGTGCGGCGAGGAGGGCCGGCCTCGGGCTCGGCGGGCCGGAGGAGAGAGACGGCGGCGGAGGGACAGGTGGCGGGCTCCTATTGGCGGCGGCGGTGTGTCCGGGCGGCGACGGACATGTCCGGCCACGCGGAGAGGAGCGGGACTAGGGTTAGGGTAGGATGATCCGCGAATTTCGGGAGATGAACTATATATAGGGGTAGAAGAGGCTAGGAAGCTCCAAATGGAGTGCGGTTTTTGGACACGCGATCGTGATCGAACGCTCTAGATGATGGAAAGGTTTCTGGTGGGTTTTGGGCCAAATGGGAAGGGTGTTGAGCTGCAACACAAACGAGGCCTTCTCGGTCCCTCGGTTAACCGTTGGAGTATCCGACGAAGTCCAAATGGTACGAAACATGACAGGCGGTCTACCGGTAGTAAACCAAGGCCGTTGGCAAGTCTCGGTCCAATCCGGAAATGTTTAACCCCCACACACGAAAAGAGGTAGAAAGGACCACCGGAGGAGATAGGAGCGCCGGAATGCAAAACGGACAATGGGGAAAATGCTCGGATGCATGAGACGAACACATATGCAAATGCAATGCACATGATGACATGATATGAGATGCATGACAAAGGCAACAACACACGGAGACAAAAACCAGAACTCAAGGAAAATAAAATAACTTAGCGCCGGAAACGGCAAGAGTTGGGATACATATAAGGTAAATTACATCCGGGGTGTTACAACACTCCACTACGAAAGGATCTCGTCCCGAGATCTAGGACTGGAAAAACGCCGGATACTTAGAACGGAGGTGATCCTCGCGTTCCCAGGTGGCTTCACGGTCGGAATGGTGTGACCACTTGACTTTGAGGAATTTGATTGACTTATTGCGAGTCTTGCGTTCAGTCTCTTCAAGAATAGCAATTGGGTGCTCACGATAAGAGAGGTCTTCTTGGAGATCAATGTCTTCGAAGTTGACGATGCGGTCAGGTGTCTTGAAGCACTTGCGGAGCTGAGAGACATGGAACACATCGTGCACATTTGCAAAGTTTGAAGGAAGCTCGAGTTGATAGGCGAGATCGCCTCTCTTGCTGACGATCTTGAAAGGACCCACGTATCTAGGGTCAAGCTTCCCTTTGATACCGAAGCGACGAGTACCTTTCATTGGAGAGACGCGGAGGTACACATGGTCTCTGATCTCGAAAGCCAAATCACGATGCTTACTATCATAGTAGCTCTTCTGGCACGATTGCGCTGCTTTGAGGTTATCACGAATGACTTTGCACATTTCCTCTACCTCTGTGATCAAGTCATTTCCAAGAAGTTGACGTTCACCGGTCTCTGACCAGTTAAGAGGAGTACGACACTTCCTGCCATAGAGAATTTCAAATGGGGACTTGCCCGAACTTGCTTGAAAACTGTTGTTGTAGGGGAATTCGGCATATGGAAGACAATCTTCCTACTTCATACCGAAAGAGATAACGCAAGCCCTGAGCATATCTTCGAGAATCTGATTGACACGCTCTACTGGCCGCTAGTTTGAGGATGAAAAGTTGTGCTGAAACGGATATTGGTGCCCATGGCATTCTGAAAAGAATCCCAAAACTTAGAGGTAAAGATGCTGCCACGGTTTGAAGATATCAACTGCGGAATGCCGTGTAGAGAGACAATCCGAGAGGTATACTGTAACGCCCCGAGACCGATGTGCCAGGTGTCATCCAGTTATTCGCTGTTTTTGCCTTGTCATTGCTTGCGTGTCATGCATTGCATATCATGTCATCATGTGCATTTCATTTGCATACATGTCCGCCTCATGCATCCGAGCATTTTCCCCGTTGTCTGTTTTGCATTCCGGCGCTCCGTTCTCCTCCGGTGGTCATTTCTACCTTTCTTTCATGTGTGGGGATTAAATATTTCCGGATTGGACTGAGACTTGCCAAGCGGCCTTGGTTTACTACCGGTAGACCGCCTGTCAAGTTTTGTACCATTTGGACTTCGTTTGATGCTCCAACGGTTAACCGAGGGACCGAAAAGGCCTCGTGTGTGTTGCTGCCCAACACCCTTCCAAAGTGGCCCAAAACCAACCAAAACCTCCTCCATCATCTCGGTCGTTCGATCACGATCGCGTGGCCGAAAACCGCACCTCATTTGGACTCTCCTAGCTCCCTCTACCTATATATATGTGATCCCCTCCGAAATTCGCGCAGACGAAACCCTAAAACTCGCCCGCGCGCCACAGGACATTTCGTCCCGCGCCGCCGAACAATGTCCGCCGCCGCCGCCACCTCACCCGGACCAATCACGAGCCGCCACCTCAGCTGCTGCTCCGCCCACATCCACTCACGGTGCGCCATGTGGCGCCGCCTCTCTCTCCTCTCGCGCGCGCCGCCGAGGCCCGCCA
>NC_041384.1:392890469-392909545 GCF_002162155.2 Triticum dicoccoides
GCTCGCCTTCGCCGCCGTTTGCCTCGCCGGCAACCTGCCCGCGCCGCCTTCACGCCCTCGCCGCTGGTGAGCCGCCGCCGTCGCCTTGGGTCGTCGGACCCCGTGCCACGGCCGCCGGTGAGCCGCCACCGTCGCCTTGGGTCGCCGGACCCCGTGCCACGGCCGCCGCCGACCTCCCTACGCCGCTCGCGCCGGGATCCGGCCGGATCCGGCGAGATCCGGCCCGGATCCGCCATCTCCGGCGAGGTCCACTCCTCTTCCTTCCATCTCCGGCGAGATCCGCCGCTGCCTCGGTTTGTGCGCCGGATGAACCCTAGATCTGGAGGTCTATATTTTCACTAAGTCCCCGAGTTTTCCATGTTTCATATGCCCATGTTCATCGCATCGTAACTTTGCATCCGTAGCTCCTTTTTGGGCATGTAGCATATCAAAATGTTCATCTTAGAGAGTACATCATTTCATCTCATTGAATCATTTTCATTTGAGTTCATCTTGATGCCCGAAATGCTGTTGGAAGAGTGTCATTTGAGTTATTTGTCACATCTGCTGCACCAAATAGCTATTTGTCATTTTTGCCATGATTATTGTGTGCATGATATGCCCATGAGCTCTACATGTGTTTTGTTATATGCCATGCCATCTTTTCAGGGGTGCTATCCATGTATTTTTGTGATGGGTGTGGTGACTAGCACAAGCTTGCAAAGTGGAGCATTCGTTAATGCTGATTTCAGGGACTTGGCAAATCCACTAAGTCCTTGATCTGTTTATTTCATTATGCCATATGTTCATGTTGTTTCTTAGTGATCCGTGCCTTTTTTGAGGATGATCAGTAACGATGTTTTGTTAATCTTGTAGTTCTCTACCCATCCATGTATTTGTTGGCAATTATGGAGCACCCTAGCTTGAGTCAATCGAGCTCTACTTTTGCTATTTCGTGAATCTGGGCAGATTATCTACTTGTTAGCGATTTGGCCGAGGATGTTGTAGTTGATCCGTGCATGCTATGTTATTGTTCTTGCCATGTCTAGCTTGTATAATGTGTATTCTTGATGGGTGCATTCTTAGATTGTCATGCCTTGCTCTGTAGTGGGTGCATCGAGCTCGTAAACATGCCTACTTGATATCTGATTTGCATTTTCCAGTTTTTCCCTAAGTCCGTGATCTGATTATGTTTTCGCCATGTTCACATGCTTGCAATTGTATTTTCCGATCCCTTTTGGCTCAAGGTCACTAAGGGACTTTTGTTAAGCTCTTTGAGTAGCTCCATGACATGCTTTACTTTGCCATGTTAAGTTCCTGTAGCATATAGTTTTCATGCTCCAAAGTGTGCTACCCGATCTGAAATTCCAGGCTTGTGTTAATTTCACCAAGTCTGAGATATGTTTACCAATTGCACTTTTGCCATGCTTGTTTGAACCTGTTAATGGATGAATTGGCTGTAGCTCAGTGTTCCTATTTTGTTAAGCATCATGAATGGATCCCTGCCATGTGTTTTGTTGCCATGTTTGGGTGCTGTAGCTTGTTCATCTTGTTGCATTTAGATGGCTACTTGCTGTATGTCGCAGACCGGTGCCATATTTGTATTGCTTGCCATTTCCAAACCGTAACTCCGATTCCGGTGATCTTTATATCGTTTTCAAGCGATTTCATCTCATCTTTCCAGTGGCACACTTGGATTTCCAAGTTGAGGCCAGGTTCAATCATTCCTTGTCAAATCATGCATATGCATCGCATACCGCATTCCGCATATCATACCATGTTCATGTGTTGGTTGTTTACTATGTTGTGTGCTTCTTTCCGGTGTTTGCTTCTTCGGGTTGGTTCCGGCAACGTCGTGTTTGTGAGGACCCGCTCGTCTACGTCAATTTGTCTTCTTCATGGACTCATTCTTCTTCCTTGCGGGATTTCAGGCAAGATGATCATACCCTCGAAATCACTTCTATCTTTGCTTGCTAGTTGCTCGCTCTTTTGCTATGCCTATGCCGCGATACCTACCACTTTATTATCATGCCTCCCATATTGTTGAACCAAGCCTCTAACCCACCTTGTCCTAGCAAACCGTTGTTTGGCTATGTTACCGCTTTGTTCAGCCCCTCTTATAGCGTTGTTAGTTGCAGGTGAAGATTGAAGTTTGTTCCTTGTTGGAACATGGAGATGTTGTTCCTAGTTGGAACATGGATATTTTGTTGGGATATCATGATATATTTTATTTAATTAATGCATCTATATACTTGGTAAAGGGTGGAAGGCTCGGCCTTATGCCTGGTGTTTTGTTCCACTCTTGCCGCCCTAGTTTCCGTCATATCGGTGTTATGTTCCCGGATTTTTGCGTTCCTTACGCGGTTGGGTTATAATGGGAACCCCTTGACAGTTCGCTTTGAATAAAACTCCTCCAGCAAGGACCAACATTGGTTTTACCATTTGCCACCTAGCCTCTTTTTCCCTTGGGTTAGGCCAGCCCAAGGGTCATCTTATTTTAAACCCCCGGGCCAGTGCTTGTCTAAGTGTTGGTCCAACCCAGAGCACCGTGCGGGGCCCTCCCTTGGCAACTTGGGTTACGTTGGCTCCCGTACGCTTAGCTTATCCGGTGTGCCCTGAGAACGAGATATGTGCAGCTCCTGTCGGGATTTGTCGGCATAGCGGGTGGTCTTACTGGACTTGTTTTACCATTGTCGAGGATGTCTTGTAGAACCGGGATACCGAGTCTGATCAGAATGTCTCGGGAGGAGGTCTATTCCTTCGTTGACCGTGAGAGCTTGTCATGGGCTAAGTTGGGACACCCCTGCAGGGATTTGAACTTTCGAAAGTTGTGCCCGCGGTTATGGGCAGATGGGAATTTGTTAATGTCCGGTTGTAGAAAACCTGAACTTGACCCTAATTAAAATACATCAACCGCGTGTCTAACCGTGATGGTCTCTTCTCGGCGGAGTCCGGGAAGTGAACACGGTGTTGGAGTTATGCTTGACGTAGGTTGTTTTAGGATCACTTCTTGATCATATTTTATCGACCGTGCTTTGCCTTCTCTTCTCGCTCTCATTTGCGTATGTTAGCCACCATATATGCTAGTCGCTTGCTGCAGCTCCACCTCATACCTTTACCTTACCCATAAGCTTAAATAGTCTTGATCGCGAGGGTGTGAGATTGCTGAGTCCCTGTGGCTCACAGATACTTCCAAAACCAGTTTGCAGGTGTCGATAAGACCGTGCGGATGACGCAACCAAGCTCAGGAGGAGCTCGATGAAGATCTTGTCCTTTGTGTTGTTTCGTTCTAGTCGATCAGTAGTGGAGCCCAGTTGGGACGATCAGGGATGTGTGTAGCATTTGGGGTAGTCTTCTTTTATTTTGGTTCCGTAGTCGGACCTTGATTGTATCTGGATGATGTAATGCTTTATTGATGTATTGTGTGAAGTGGCAATTGTAAGCCAACTATGTATCTCTTTCCCTTATGTATTACATGGGTTGTGTGAAGATTACCTCACTTGCGACATTGCTTTCAATGCGGTTATGCCTCTAAGCCGTGCTTCGACACGTGGGAGATATAGCCGCATCGAGGGTGTTACAAGTTGGTATCAGAGCCTTCCCCGACCTTAGGAGCCCCCATTGCTTGATCGTTTTTTAGTAGCCGTTGTTGAGTCTAGAAAAAAGTTTTGAGTCATTTAGGAATTATATATCAGAGAGTTTAGGAATTCTTTTTACTCCCAACTCCCTTCATCGCTCTGGTGAGGCATCCTGACGTAGAGTTTTGACTCTTCTGTTCTCAAATTTCACGAATTCTTTTTAGGATCACGCGGGTATCTTGGAATCGTTCCAATGGTTTTGTGATGAGAACATTGTTCTTGGTGCCTCCTGACATTTAGGGGTTGTGGTAGTGTCCCGGGGAGTTGAGCTCCGAGGTGTTGTCGTCACAATTTTATCGTTGCAGTTCTGGAATACCTGAGTTTAGTACGCCGACATCGAAAATCTCTTTTATGCAGTTGTTGGTGAGATAACCTCGACGCCACCCAGTACTGGGGCGGGAGTTCGGGCGTATTGCCATAACTTGTATAACGGATGCTTTTCGAAGGTTGAGGTAGACAATTTCCGAAGGTTTCTTGGTTATGTGTTGAAGGATGGATACGCTGGATGTAGGATTTGCTAGTTTTGAGTGAGATATTATGCTTCCCCTGTATCCCCAACACCTGATTGCATAACCAGAAAGTTTCGGGAGTTTATAAGTGGGAATTCAAGTAGTTCTTAGGATATCTTTCCGACAGATGTATGATTTGAAATTGGGGTTCGACGTCTAGTGGTCCGCCTATTCACGGTTGGTTTTACAGTGGTCTCGTTGTGTCTTAAAGAGTCCTTGGCTATGCCGACTCGGGGACGCTTCGTATGTCATGTGCACTGCCTTGTACATGATGGTGCTGTACGATCGAGCCCGTGTAGGCCCCACCACGAAAACTTCGGACGAAATCTCTATCATATGTTTGTTCTGGCTTATTTTGCAAGCCAATCCTTGTTTTGTTTTGAGATGTGGTATTCGAGTTGCTTCAAAGTCAAATGTTGATTCCATATTTTTCCTAAGCGGTGTTCTCATACTCCTATGTGAATACAAATCCTTCATGTTCATCAAGATTGTTTTTGTCAATCCTTTTTAACCGGTGTGCTTCTCTTCAAGTGGGTTCGATCATTTCAACATCCGCAAGATCAAGTATCAGTTTCTTCTGAACGGTGTTTGTTTCATCCGTCTCCAAGTTGCCTTTGTTTTTCCCGCCCACCCACCCTTTTCCTTCAAGGATTCAGATTTCTTAATCAAGTATCCATCTTATTGATGAGAAGTCTTTCCATTCTTTTCCGTCAATATTCTTATCCGGTGATTCTTAGAAGATTCTAACGAAGCTTCAAATTCGTCACTCATTCTCTTCTTCGGTGGTTTCAAGTCAAGCTTTGTTGATCATACCCTTCCTCATTTCAATGCTTTCTCATGTCGGTGCACCTCTTAATCATCCACTTCTCGCTATTCAATTGTTCTGTAGTGCTAAAGATATGTCAGAAGGCTCGTATTCTCATTCAAGATCCGTTCAACCCATTTTCGAGTGTGTTATCTCATTCAAACCATTTAATTCAACCGGCGAATTCTCCTTTTCAAGTAATCGTTCTACGGTGTTTCTCTTGAGTGGGCCCTAACCCACAGGTCTTTTCCCAGGATCTTACCCGACTCTTCTTATTCTCCCGGAGTTATTCTCAAATCTTCTAAAGTTTGACGTAAGAATGAATTATCATCAGTCAAATGCCTTTCTCCAAGATCGGTTAAATCCTTTTCATCGTTGGTTCAACCTTTCTAATTTTCATCCCGGCGTATCTCTACAATTTGGTGGTATTTCTCGTCGGCATTCTCAGTTTGGAAGACCGAAGAAGATTCTTCTTTCAACCTTGCTCCATTCTCTTCAAGATTCGTCATTCGAGATTGTTGCCATCCTCTCATAATTGTTTCGGTTGTGAGAATTTCTTTTCACCCATCTGGAGTAATTCAAGAGTCTTCTCAGTTTGATTATCCGGAGTCCATCATTTCAAGTTTTTTTTCATTCCCAGCTTTCAGCTCTCTTTCTCTAAATTTTACCGGTGCATCGATCAAATATCCTCTAATCAGTGCATGATCTCTTCGTTCTCTCATATATAATTTCTCTCAAGCATCTTCATTCATTTGCTAATTTTTCCCGGTGTTTCTTTATCTTCTCTTCGTTCATTTTCAATTCTTACGGTGGTTCGTTCAAGAGTTCCTCTTCCTTCGTTTATCATACCAATTCATTCGTTGTTTCAATCCTACTGGTGGTTCATTGAAGACCTTGCCAAGTTTATGCTATATCCCTCTTAATCCTTGCTACGGGAATAAGTAGTGTGCCAAATCCATTGTTTGTCACCAATTAAATTGGTGAAGGATAAGCATAATGTAATTCTTATTCTTGTTTCTTCCATATGTTAATCTTTTCTCCCGGAGTTTGTTCACGATGATTAAATTCTTGGTTTCAAGTGCTCATCTTTCTTTCCCGGAGTTCCAAGCTCTATTTATCACGAAGATCCATCTAAATCGTTACAAGGATTCAACTTGTGTTTTCAACTTCTCTTTCCTATCGTTTGACCATTCTTTTGTTTACCGGAGTTCTTCATGGAGGTTCTACAGGATGGTCCATAAAGGATTTAATACTTTCTGGAAGTGTTCATTGAGATTCTTTTAGAGGAGCTCAAGCTTTCTTCTTCTTGCGATCCGGAGTGCAATTCTTTCTTCCATATCATTGAAGGTGGTATTACATCATTCTCGATAATTTGAGTTCATGTTCCATGATTCACATGTTGTCAAGAATGAGATATTTTAAGTCCATCAATCTCTTCATTGAAATTATCTTGGGCTATATTCCACCTAAAACCGTCCCTAAGGATTGTTGCTATTATGGTGCTTATAAATGATCCAAGTTCTTCATTTATCCCTTTTCCGGTGCGATATACTTTCTCGTCAATTTGTTCATATCAATCCAATTCTTTTTCCCGTGAGTGGCAGGATGTCACCTCATAATTTGAGATGTACTCCATAAGATCTTATCAAGCTTATTCTTTTCGTTGTTGGTTTTCCAACAACTACATTCTACCATTTGTTGTAAGCGTGCTCCCTCAAGATCTTGTTTCTCGTCGTTCATTCCATTCCATTCTCTTTTCTGTTCCGGAGGCATTGTGATGTTGCTTTCTTCAACAATCATCTTGTTTCATCTAAGATCATGTTCTTTCCTGTGCTTATCCATTTATCCGGAGTGTGTGCCCGCTTCTCAAGTTCTTTCTTTTTATCAAGTCTTGCTTATCTTTCCAACCGGAGTGCTGTTATAAGTTGTTCTTCCTTGTCTCTCTTTTCTAATGGAGTGTTTTCAACTTTGTTCATCTTCGCTATATGCTGTCTTTCAATTTGTTCAACCTCTTCAAGGTTTGTGGTTTCACTCGTTTGTTAATGAAGCAACTTAGTTTTACCTCTCCTCTTTTCTCTTCTGTTGTTCCTCCGGTGCCATTCTAGATCTCGGGACGAGATCCTCTCGTAGTGGTGGAGTGTTGTAACGCCCCGAGACCGATGTGCCAGGTGTCATCCAGTTATTCACTGTTGTTGCCTTGTTATTGCTTGCGTGTCATGCATTGCATATCATGTCATCATGTGCATTTCATTTGCATACATGTCCGCCTCATGCATCCGAGCATTTTCCCCGTTGTCCGTTTTGCATTTCGGCGCTCCGTTCTCCTCCGGTGGTCATTTCTACCTTTCTTTCATGTGTGGGGATTAAATATTTCCGGATTGGACCGAGACTTTCCAAGCGGCCTTGGTTTACTACCGGTAGACCGCCTATCAAGTTTTGTACCATTTGGACTTTGTTTGATGCTCCAACGGTTAACCGAGGGACCGAAAAGGCCTCGTGTGTGTTGCTGCCCAACACCCTTCCAAAGTGGCCCAAAACCCACCAAAACCTCCTCCATCATCTTGGTCATTCGATCACGATCGCGTGGCCAAAAACCACACCTCATTTGGACTCTCCTAGCTCCCTCTACCTATATATATGTGATCCCCTCCGAAATTCGCGCACATGAAACCCTAAAACTCCCCCGCGCGCCGCCGGACATTTCGTCCCGCACCGCCGAACAATGTCCGCCGCCGCCGCCACCTCACCCGGACCTATCACGAGCCGCCACCTCAGCCGCTGCTCCGCCCACATCCACTCACGGTGCGCCATGTGGCGCCGCCTCTCTCTCCTCTCGCGCGCGCCGCCGAGGCCCGCGCCCGGCCCTCCTCCGCGCTGACCGGGCCCGAGCGCCCGAGCCCCCGCGCGCCTCTCTCCGCCGTCACGCTCGCCTTCGCTGTCGTTTGCCTCGCCGGCAACCTGCTCGTGTCGCCTTCGCGCCCTCGCCGCCGGTGAGCCGCCGCCCTCGCCTTGGGTCGCCGGACCCCGCGCCACGGCCGCCGCCGACCTCCCTACGCTGCCCGCGCCGGGATCCGGCCGTATCCGGCGAGATCCGGCCCGGATCCACCATCTCCGGCGAGGTCCACTCCTCTTCCTTCCATCTCCGGCGTGATCCGCCGCCGCCTCGGTTCGCGCACCGGATGAACCCTAGATCTGGAGGTCTATATTTTCACTAAGTCCCTAAGTTTTCCATGTTTCATATGCCCATGTTCATCGCATCGTAACTTTGCATCCGTAGCTCCTTTTTGGGCATGTAGCATATCAAAATGTTCATCTCAGAGAGTACATCATTTCATCTCATTGCATCATTTTAATTTGAGTTCATCTTGATGCCCAAAATGCTGTTGGAACAGTGTTATTTGAGTTATTTGTCAGATCTGCTGCACCAAATAGCTATTTGTCATTTTGCCATGATTATTGTGTGCATGATATGCCCATGAGCTCTACATATGTTTTGTTATATGCCATGCCATCTTTTCAGGGGTGCTATCCATGTATTTTTGTGATGTGTGTGGTGACTAGCACAAGCTTGCAAAGTGGAGCATTAGTTAATGCTGATTTCAGGGACTTAGCAAATCCACTAAGTCCTTGATCTGTTTATTTCATTATGCCATATGTTCATGTTGTTTCTTAGTGATCCGTGCCTCTTTTGAGGATGATCAGTAAGGATGTTTTGTTAATCTTGTAGTTCTCTACCCATCCATGTCTTTGTTGGAAATTATGGAGCACCCTAGCTTGAGTCAATCGAGCTCTACTTTTGCTATTTCATGAATCTGGGCAGATTGTCTACTTGTTAGCGATTTGGCCGAGGATGTTGTAGTTGATCCGTGCATGCTATGTTATTGTTCTTGCCATGTCTAGCTTGTATAATGTGTATTCTTTATGGGTGCATGCTTAGATTGTAATGCCTTGCTCTGTAGTGGGTGCATCGAGCTCGTAAACATGCCTACTTGATATCTGATTTGCATGTTCCAGTTTTTCCCAAAGTCTGTGATCTGATTATGTTTTCGCCATGTTCACATGCTTGCAATTGTATTTTCCGATCCCTTTTGGCTCAAGGTCACTAAGGGACTTTTGTTAAGCTCTTTGAGTAGCTCCATTCCATGCTTTACTTTGCCATGTTAAGTTCCTGTAGCATATAGTTTTCATGCTCCAAAGTGTGCTACCTGATCTGAAATTCCAGGCTTGTGTTAATTTCACTAAGTCTGAGATCTGTTTACCAATTGCACTTTTGCCATGCTTGTTTGAACCTGTTAATGGATGAATTGGCCGTAGCTCAGTGTTCCTCTTTTGTTAATCATCATGAATGGATCCCTGCCATGTATTTTGTTGCCATGTTTGGGTGCTGTAGCATGTTCATCTTGTTGCATTTAGATGGCTACTTGTTGTATATCGCAGACCGGTGCCATATTTGTATTGCTTTCCATTTCCAAACCGTAACTCCGATTCCGGTGATCTTTATATCGTTTTCAAGCGATTTCATCTCATCTTTCCAGTGGCACACTTGGATTTCCAAGTTGAGGCCAGGTTCAATCATTCCTTGTCAAATCATGCATATGCATTGCATACCGCATTCCGCATATCATACCATGTTCATGTGTTGGTTGTTTACTATGTTGTGTGCTTCTTTCCGGTGTTTGCTTCTTCGGGTTGGTTCTGGCAACGTCGTGTTTGTGAGGACCCGCTCGTCTACGTCCGTTTGTCTTCTTCATGGACTCATTCTTCTTCCTTGTGGGATTTCAGGCAAGATGATCATACCCTTGAAATCACTTCTATCTTTGCTTGCTAGTTGCTCGCTCTTTTGCTATGCCTATACCGCAATACCTACCACTTGCTTATCATGCCTCCCATATTGTTGAACCAAACCTCTAACCCACCTTGTCCTAGCAAACCGTTGTTTGGCTATGTTACCGCTTTGCACAGCCCCTCTTATAGCGTTGTTAGTTGCAGGTGAAGATTGAAGTTTGTTCCTTGTTGGAACATGGATATTTTGTTGGGATATCATGATATATTTTATTTAATTAATGCATCTATATACTTGGTAAAGGGTGGAAGGCTCGGCCTTATGCCTGGTGTTTTGTTCCACTCTTGCCGCCCTAGTTTCCGTCATATCGATGTTATGTTCCCGGATTTTTGCGTTCCTTACGCGGTTGGGTTATAATGGGAACCCCTTGACAGTTTGCTTTGAATAAAACTCCTCCAGCAAGGACCAACATTGGTTTTACCATTTTCCACCTAGCCTCTTTTTCCCTTGGGTTAGGCCAGCCCAAGGGTCATCTTATTTTAAACCCCCGGGCCAGTGCTTGTCTAAGTGTTGGTCCAACCCAGAGCACCGTGCGGGGCCCTCCCTTGGCAACTTGGGTTACGTTGGCTCCTGTACGCTTAGCTTATCCGGTGTGCCCTAAGAACGAGATATGTGCAGCTCCTATCGGGATTTGTCGGCACAGCGGGTGGTCTTGCTGGACTTGTTTTACCATTGTCGAGGATGTCTTGTAGAACCGGGATACCGAGTCTGATCAGAATGTCTCGGGAGGAGGTCTATTCCTTCGTTGACCGTGAGAGCTTGTCATGGGCTAAGTTGGGACACCCCTGCAGGGATTTGAACTTTCGAAAGCCGTGCCCGCGGTTATGGGCAGATGGGAATTTGTTAATGTCCGGTTGTAGAAAACCTGAACTTGACCCTAATTAAAATACATCAACCACGTGTGTAACCGTGATGGTCTCTTCTCGGCGGAGTCCGGGAAGTGAACACGGTGTTGGAGTTATGCTTGACGTAGGTTGTTTTAGGATCACTTCTTGATCATATTTTATCGACCGTGCTTTGCCTTCTCTTCTCGCTCTCATTTGCGTATGTTAGCCACCATATATGCTAGTCGCTTGCTGCAGCTCCACCTCATACCTTTACCTTACCCATAAGCTTAAATAGTCTTGATCACGAGGGTGCGAGATTGCTGAGTCCCTGTGGCTCACAGATACTTCCAAAACCAGTTTGCAGTTGCCGATGAGACCGTGCGGATGACGCAACCAAGCTCAGGAGGAGCTCAATGAAGATCTTGTCCTTTGTGTTGTTTCGTTCTAGTCGATCAGTAGTGGAGCCCAGTTGGGACGATCGGGGATCTGTGTAGCATTTGGGGTAGTCTTCTTTTATTTTGGTTCCGTAGTCGGACCTTGATTGTATCTGGATGATGTAATGCTTTATTCATGTATTGTGTGAAGTGGCGATTGTAAGCCAACTATGTATCTCTTTCCCTTAGGTATTACATGGGTTGTGTGAAGATTACCTCACTTGCGACATTGCTTTCAATGCGGTTATGCCTCTAAGTCGTGCTTCGACACGTGGGAGATATAGCCGCATCGAGGGCGTTACATATACAGCTCCGCCAATTGAGCTGCGGTGATAGACTCTTTGATAGGCAGAAAGTGAGCCACTTTAGTGAGTTTGTCAATGACAACGAATATAGCATGATTGCCACGCTTGGACTTTGTAAAACCCGTCACGAAGTCCATCTCAATGTGGTCAAACTTCCATTCAGGAATGGCAAGAGGTTGGAGGAGACCAGCTGGTCGTTGGTGTTCTGCCTTCACTCTTCTGCAGACATCACATTCATTCACGAACTGAGCAATCTCGCGCTTCATTCGAGTCCACCAATAAGCCTACTTGAGGTCCTGGTACATCTTCGTACTCCCAGGGTGGATGGAGAGGAGAGAATTGTGAGCCTCGTTCATAATGACTTTACGAAGGTCACCTTTAGGCACAACAATGCGATCCTCGAAGAAGAGAGTATCCTTGTCATCAAGACGATAGCACTTGTACTTGGGTTGACTCTTGGCAATCCCAATCTTCACCTTCTTCACCATAGCATCAATAAGTTGAGCCTCGCGAATCTGATCTTCCAAAGTAGGAGAGACTTGAAGGTTGGCGAGGAAACCTTGAGGAACAACTTGCAAATTGAGTTTGCGGAAAGCTTCACAAAGCTCGGGTTGGTAGGGCTTGAGAGTCAGACTGTTGTAGTAAGCCTTCCTACTCAAAGCGTCAGCAATCACATTGGCCTTGCCTGGAGTATATTTGATGCTCGGATTATACTCTTGAATCATTTCGACCCAACGAGTCTGCCTGAGGTTGAGATTAGGCTGAGTGAAGATGTACTTGAGACTCTTGTGGTCAGTGAAAATGTCCACTTTTCTTCCCAATAAGAGATGTCTCCAAGTCAAAAGAGCATGCACAACTACCGCCAACTCGAGGTCATGAGTGGGGTAGTTCTTCTCGTTGGGCTTCAATTGGCGAGAGGTATAAGCCACAACTTTCTTCTCTTGCATCAACACTGCACCAAGACCTTGAAGAGAGGCATCGGAGAAGACCTCGAATGGTTTGGATTCATCAGGAGGAGTCAGAACTGGAGCAGTGACTAATTTATCTTTCAGGGTGTTGAAAGCGATGTCACATTCAGGAGACCAAACGTACTTGACGTGCTTCTGGAGAAGGTTGGAAAGCGGCTTTGCGATCTTTGAGAAGTTCTCAACGAACCTTCAACAATAGCTTGCGAGACCAAGGAAGCTGCGGAGTTGTTTCACGTTCTGAGGTGGTTCCCAATTCACAATTGCAGACACCTTCTCAGGATTCACCGCTATGCCCTTGGTAGAGATGATATGCCCAAGATAGAGAACCTCATCGAGCCAAAACTCGCACTTTGAGAACTTGGCGTAGAACTGATGTTCTCTGAGCTTATCGAGCACCAAACGCAAGTGCTTGGCATGATCTTCCTTGTTCTTCGAAAAGACCAGAATGTCATCGAGGTAGACCAAGACGAAGTCATTTGTGTAGGAGTTGAAGATAAAGTTCATCATGCGAGAGAAAGTCGGAGGAGCGTTGACGAGACCAAAAGACATGATAGTGTATTCATATGAGCCATAGCTTGTTTTGAATGCCGTCTTGAGAATATCTTGCTCACGGATTCGGATCTGGTGATAGCCCATGCGGAGATCAAGCTTGGAGAATACTTGAGCACCTTTGAGTTGTTCAAACAGCTCGTTGATGTTGGGAAGTGGGTACTTGTTCTTTATAGTCTTCTTGTTCAATGGACGGTAGTCAACACAAAGTCAGTCCGTTCCATCCTTCTTCTTCACAAAAAGAACTCCACAACCCCACAGAGAAGAACTAGGTCGGATGAGACCCATTCGCTCTTGAATATCGAGTTGTTTCTTCAGCTCCTTCAACTCTTCAGGTCCAAGCTTGTAAGGACGTTTGCAAACAGGTTCCGTGCCAGGCTCAAGATCGATGACGAATTCAACTGGCCGGTGCGGAGGCATTCCTGGAAGCTCTTCTGGAAAGATGTCTTGATATTCGCAACCGACTGGAATTTGAGAGATGGCATCCAGTTCACCCTTCTCATTGAGAGAAAACAGACGGATGGTATCATCACGAGCGGCAAAGACAATTACATCCTCAGACGAATGAGTCAATTGAATCTTCCTGGCAGCACAATCAAGATGAGCCTTGTGCTTAGAAAGCCAATCCATTCCAAGAATAAGATCAATATCTGAGTCGCCCAGAACAATAGGAGAAGCTAGAAATTTGTAGTCACCCAACGTGATAGTAACATCCGGGACGCAGATATTAGCTGTCATTTGCTTGCCCGGTGACACGATTTGCAAAGATCTTTGCAAATACTGATAATCGCACTCATACTTTGAAGCAAAAGGTTTAGAAATGAAGCAATGCGATGCACCAGTGTCAAAAAGAACTTTTGCAGGAACATCGTTAACAGAAAGGTTACCCATGATGACATCTGATGAGTCCTCTGCCTGAGCTGCATTCACCATGTTGACCTTGGCGTGCTTGGGGTTATGCTTGACCATAGCTGTACTTGCCGATCTCACAGGAGGAGGAGGAGGGAGATGCCTCTGATTGAAGCATTTGTTGGCATAGTGACCCTTCTGTTGGCACTTCTTGCACGTGACCTCTGAAAGCGGACGGTGCTACGGAGCACTCGATCTTGGAGCTTGAGACGAAGTCTTGTTTTGAAAGCCAGGGTTGGGTGGGTGGGAAGATCCACTGCCACCTTTGCTCTTCTGCTGATAAGGCTGACGGAACGGAGGAGGAGGAAGCCAATACTTCTGTTGCTTAGCCACTTAAGTTGAGGAAGAAGGAGTAGCATCTCTGACTCGCTTCTTGGAAGCATCGCACTTCAATTGAGCAGTCTCTTGCTTCAATTGCCATGTTGTAAAACTCATCGTACCTCTTGTGCTCAAAGAGAACGAGAGCTAGCTGGATTTCTTCTCTGAGACCACCCCTGAACTGATATATCATGCTCTTCTCGTCAGGGACGTCCTGCTTAGCAAAACGGGCGAGCTTCTGAAACATCTTGTTGTACTCGTAGACAGACATAGAGCCTTGCTTCAGGTTGTGGAATTCCTCATGCTTGCTTTCAACCACGCTCTGAGGAATATGATGAGCTTTGAAGTCTTGACAGAATTCATCCTAGGTAATCACACGGCCTCCTCTGGAATCTTTGTACTGCTGAAACCATTCTGCAGCTTGGTCTTTGAGTTGGAAGGAAGCGAACTTGAAAAAGTCCTCAGGCCTAACGTTACTGCACTCGAAATGCTTGCATATGTCCACGAGCCAATCATCAGTGTCAGTTGCGCTCTTGAAGAAGTTGCATGATCAGCTGCGTGTTTGCATTGGTAGCGGCCATCACAGCTTTCCATGCCTCCAGAGGTGGAGGTGGTGGTGGCGGATCAGGATTCAGAGTCGTGCGTGTTGGAGGAGCCATCCTGAAGAGGTTGACATCCATTAGCACATTGACAGACAAATATTGAAGCTGAATCAAATGGGCTGAAATTGCAACATATAGTCTTCACATCCGAACAAAATGAACGAATGCATTCCAATTGAAATGGTCACATATCCATAAATTGGGAATCCACTTAGAATTGATGTGGAAGAATAAAACCAACAAGGTATGGAGCAAGAACGAATACTCAGTAAGGATCACCCAATCTCAAACCAAATATCCGTGGAAGAAGAACTAGAGCTACAAGAATTCCCACCTATGAAACTCCCGAACCTTTCTGGTTATGCAATCAGGTGTTGGGGATACAGGGGAAGCATAATATCTCACCCAAATCTAGCAAATCCTACATCCAGCTGTATCCATCCTTCAACACATAACCGAGAAAAACTTCAGAAATCGTCTACCTCAACCTTCGAAAAGCATCCGTTATACAAGTTATGGCAATACTCCCGAACTCCCACCCCAGTACTGGGTGGCGTCGAGGTTATCTCACCAACAACTGCATAAAAGAGAATTTCAATGTCGGCGAAACTAAACTCAGGTATTCCAGAACTGCAACAATAAAATTGTGACGACAACACCTCGGAGCTCAACTCCCCGGGACACTACCACAACCCCTAAATGACAGGAGGCACCAAGAACAATGTTCTCGTCACAAATCGATCGGAACGATTCCAAGATACCCGCGTGATCCTAAATTTTTTTAGTGAAATTTGAGAAGAGAAGAGTCAAAACTCTATGTCAGGATGCCTTACCAGAGCGATGAAGGGACTGGGGAGTAAAAAGAAGTCCTAACTCTCCGATATATATAATCCTAAATGACTCAAAACATTTTTCTAGACTCAACAACGCCAGCTATTCGATCAAGCAGGGGGGCTCCTAAGGTCGGGGAAGGCTCTGATTACCAACTTGTAACACCCTCGATGCGGCTATATCTCCTACGTGTCGAAGCACGACTTAGAGGCATAACCGCATTGAAAGCAATGTCGCAAGTAAGGTAATATTCACAACAACCCATGTAAATATATATAAAAAGGGGAAAGGATACATAGTTGGCTTACACTCACCACGTCACACAAATACATCAATAACATTACAATCATCCAATACACTCATGGTCCGACTACGGTACCAAAATAAAAGATCACCCCAACAAGCGACACGGTCCCCGATCGCCCCAACTAGGCACCACTACTGATCATCTAGGAAAGACACATAGTAATGGCGAGAGTCTTCGTCGAACTCCCACTTGAGCTCAAGCGCATCATCTGGAACGGTATCATCGGTCCCTGCATCTGGTTTGGAAGTAAACTGTGAGTCACGGGGACTCAGCAATCTCGCACCCTCGCGATCAAGACTATTTAAGCTTATAAGTAAGGCAAGGTAATATGTGGAGTTGCAGCAAGCGACTAGCATATATGGTGGCTAACCTGTTCGCCAAAGAGATCGAGAAGAGAAGGCAAAAGCACGGTCGAACAACTATGATCAAGAAGTGATCCTAGAACAACCTATGTCAAGCATTACTCCAACACCGTGTTCACGTCCCGGACTCCGCCGAGAAGAGACCATCACGGTTACGCATGCGGTTGATTCATTTTAATTAAGTCTCATGTTATCTACAACCAGACATTAACAAATTCCCATCTGCCCATAACCGCGGGCACGGCTTTCGAAAGTTCAAATCCCTGCAAGGGAGTCCCAACTTAGCCCATCACAAGCTCTCCGGTCAACGAAGGATATTCCTTCTCCCGAGACATTCCGATCAGACTTGGCATCCCTATTTTACAAGACATCCTCGACAATGGTAAAACAAGTCCAGCAACACCGCCCGAATGTGCCGACAAATCCCGATAGGAGCTGTACATATCTCGTTCTCAGGGCACACTCAGATGAGCGCTCCATACAACTAAAACCAAACCTCGAGTTTCCCCGAGGGGGCGCTGCACAGGGCTCTAGTTTGGACTAACACTCAGAGGAGCACTGGCTCGGGGGGGTTTAAATAAGATGACCCTCGGGCTCCGAAAACCCAAGGGAAAAAGAGGCTAGGTGGCAAATGGTAAAACCAAGGTTGGGAATTGTTGGAGGAGTTTTATTTAAGGCGAACTGTCAAGGGGTTCCCATTATCACCCAACCGCGTAAGGAACGCAAAATCCGGGAATATAACACCGATCTGACGGAAACTAGGGCGGCAAGAGTGGAACAAAACACTAGGCATAAGGCCGAGCCTTCCACCCTTTACCAAGTATATAGGTGCATTAAGATAACAAGATAATATAGTGATATCCCAACAATAAACAATGTTCCAACAAGGAACGATCTCCAATCTTGACCTGCAACTAGCAACGCTATAAGAGGGGCTGCGCAAAGCGGTAACATAGCCAATCAACGGTTTGCTAGGACATGGTGGGTTAGAGGTTTGACATGGCAATTTGGGAGGCATGATAAGCAAGTGGTAGATATCGTAGCATAGGCATAGCAAAAGAGCGAGCATCTAGCAAGCAAAGATAGAAGTGATTTCGAGGGTATGATCATCTTGCCTTCAAAGTTGTCAGAGTTGACTTGATCCTCGTAAGCAAACTCAACGGGCTCCTCGTTAGCAAACTCGTCTCCCGGCTCTACCCAAACAAGAGAAACAAGCAAAAGGAACACAATCAACCACGTGCAATGCTCGAGCAACATGATGCAAACATAGTATGCTATGCGGGATGCGATATGTGATGCATATGCAAGATTTGACAAGGAATGATTGAACCTGGCCTCAACTTGGAAATCCAAGAGTGCCACTGGAAAGGTGAGGTGATTTCGGTTGAAATCAATATAAAGATCACCGGAATCGGATGCACGGTTTGGAAATGGCAAGCAAAACAAATATGGCACCGGTCTGCGATAAACAGCAAGTAGCCATCTAAATGCATCAAGATAAATATGCTACAGCACTCAAACATGACAACAAAATACATGGCAGGGATCCACTCATGACGCTTGACAAAATATGAACACTGAGCTACGGCCAATTCATCCACTAACAGGTTCAAACAAGCATGGCAAAAATGCAAACGATAACAGGTTTCAGACTTAGTGAAATTAACACAAGTCTGGAATTTAACATCAGGTAGCACACTTTAGAGCATGAAAACTATATGCTACAGGAACTTAACATGGTAAAGCAAGGCATGACATGAAGCTACTCAAAGCACTTAACAAAAGTCCCTTAGTGACCTTGAGCCAAAAGGAATCGGAAAATAAAATTGCAAGCATGTGAACATAGCAAAAACATAAACAGATCTCAGCCTTGGTGAAAAACTGGAGCATGCAAAACAGTTAACGAGTAGGCATGTTTACGAGCTCGATGCACTCACTACAGAGCATGGCATGAAAAACTAAGCATATACCCATCAAGAATACATGGCATAGAAGCTAGACATGGCGAGAACAACAACATAGCATGCACGGATCAATAGCAACATCCTCGGCAAAATCGCTAACAAGACAACAATCTGCCAGGATTCACGAAATAGCAAACGTAGAGCTCGATTGACTCAAGTTAGGGTGCTCCATAAATGCAAACAAAGACATGGATGGATAGGGCACCACAATGTTAACAAATCATCCTTACTGATCATCCTCAAAAGAGGCACGGATTACTAGGAAACAACATGAACATATGGCATAATGACGAAATCAGGACAAGGACTTAGAGAAATTCCAAGTCCCTTAAATCAGCATTACCGATTGCACTACTTTGCAAGCTTGTGCTAGTCACCACACATATCACAAAAATACATGGTAAGCACCTCTGTAAAGATGGCATGGCATATAACAAAACTCATGTAGAGCTCAGGAGCATATCATGCACACATTAAACATGGCAAAAATGACAAATATCTATTTGATGAAACAGATCTGACAATTTTATCACATAGCCCTCTTCCAACAGCATTTCGGGCATCGAGATGAGCTCAAATGAAAATGATGCAATGAGATGAAATGATGTACTCTCGGAGACAAACATTTTGATATGCTACACGCACAAATTGGGTTTATGATGAGAGAGTTATAGCATGCCAAAGTTTGCAAAAAGATTAGGGTTTGCGGGTAAAAAGGTCAACCGAGAAGTTTCAGATCCAGATCTGGATCCGACCGGAACAGATCCCGAGGTTCACCGCCGTTGCAACTGTAGCTCGCTGGAGGGGAGGAGCAGCGCGGTGGCCGGACTTGGCGGCGCCCGCTGGCGTGGGAGGAAGGCGGCGGACGTCGGCGGCGAGGTGGCCGCGGACGCGGCGGCCGGAGCGGGGGGCGCCGGTGGCTGGGG